>NC_000082.6:78479588-78842088 GCF_000001635.26 Mus musculus
AACCTGCTCCAAGTGATATGGAGGCTGCTGGCCCACCGAGTACGGAGCATCGTCAGTGAACATCTGTCCCTTCACGTTTGCCTCTGCATATGTTCCTGGCTTTCCTCAATTTCCTCTTCCATGTGTTGTAGCAGATTCTAATTATTTTGACTTCTCAGGGAAGTCTTCATTGGTCTCAGCTAAGCCAATTTCTCCCAATTCCACTGTAAGCCCCATGCTCTCCTGAGTTTTCACTATGACTGAGTTCTGTGTTTTCCACAGACCATTTTCCCCTCTAATATTTGTCTCCCACAACCAGACCGCAGGGACCACAATGGACTATCTGCAAACGTTTCTCATTTCCATTTGCCTTCAAATCCCAACACAGCGTGGGCTTCTCCGGTGAGACACTTACTAAATACTTGTTCAATGAGTACATCAGTGCTATCAAAGCCCCCAAGTGTCTTCTTCACTGCCACGGTAAAGGAGAGACTCAGTAAAGACACCACTGCACTGAATAGTCAGACCTTCAGAAGAAAGTAGCTTTGTTTTCCTTTGTAGTCACATGCATTCTGTCATTCTGGGCTGCTTCTGATGACATCAGCAGCCATTGCACACAGTCTGGATTGGTTTCTGCCTCGGACCACTTAGCTTATATGGTGGTTCCAAACTAACAAAAGCACACCATTTGGGGGCAATAGAGCATCCCCCTGTTTTTTTCCAAATGGTAGGGGCTCTATCGGTCTTTGGGAAGCAAGGCAAGTCCAAGGAAGCTGCTGAGCCGAGCAAGGTTTTTCAGGTCTTGGTGCAGCTCTGTGGCAGCTCAGGTTGTTCTGTCATTGGTCTGGCACACTCTCAGCTGTAAGGCTCACCACTGTAGTCAGCTCAGCTGATCTTCCTGTCTCTGTGTTGTGTAAAATGTCTTCCCGTTTCTGGTTTTCCTTCCACTTCATCGTTGCCCACCATCGATTGCTTCCTGATAGGTCCCACCTCTTTCTGCTTTCTGTGACGTCACACGTCTGTTGGATGCGTGCTTAGCATCCTTTGTCCTCCGCTATCCATCTTCTCTGCGTTCTATACATCTTCATTGGACCACTTTCTCACAATTTTATTCAATTGCTATTTGGTTTTTCTTAGTCTTGTGCCACAGGCCCAGGACACTGATAGACCCGTGTCACATTTGTTTCCCGTGTATCTCGAGGACCAGTAGATCTGAGTAGGATAGTGTGTTCCCATGACTGGTGGTAAGGAGGTTGGGAAATATTTGTAAACTCCATGATCTCTTTGTTAGACAATTGAATCTTAAAATCAGGCAGGAAGCTATCCCACAACTCTTCACCCATAGCATTGAATGGGATAGAAAGTAAGTCTCTCCTTCCAAAAAAAAAAACCATTCGGGCTATTTCCTGTGGCTGTGTTATTGCTGTTCTCAGCTTTCCCAGCAGGGCGGTAAAACCAGTGCAGTTACCTAGCTGGTTTCCGCTTCTGTGTCACTCATGGTGCTTCCAAGGCAAACAGAGGCTCCTTTAATTATCCCTGCCACCTTCCTGGCTGCTGTGCCTAAGCTTGTGGCTGAGGTTTTGGGGGGAAGCAAAGTCTGAAATGAGGGTAGGAAGAGGAGGAGTCAAAAGGCCAACTAGACTAGTAATCAGACTAGTGGCTGCTCATCAAGCAAGGCTCTCCTTACAGAGCTGTGTCCCAGGGAGGAATTTAGCCAAAAGTCACGGGCTGCCAACGATCTTGGTAGGTGGCTCTGAGAGAAATCTGGATGGCACACGCATACTCCCTACACGTGGGAGGAGAAACCTCATTAAAAGTTGTTAAAAGACAACTTTTCCCTAGAGTGCATTGAAGTTATTTTTTAATGAGTTTCCAAGCAAGAAACCTTCGGTTGTTTTAAACAGATCCTTAAAGGTTGGAGCGCTTGATTTACACAGTTCTGCCATCTTTCAGAGCCCTTATGTCCTCAGGAAGAATTGTGTCCCCAGTAACCTCCCTTTCAGAATCAAGAGGAGAAAATATTTGACGTTTCACAGTATCACATCTACCATTCCCAACCCTCCTCGCCCTGCTCTCTCTGTACACTTTGGCTTCAGAGAACTGTATGTCTCCTGCAGTCATGCAACAAGCTGGTATCTCCTGACAGCTCTGCCCTTTCCCTTTCCCTTACAAACTTTCTTTCCTGGCACCAGTTTTGGTGTTTCCCATGGTTTTTCTCTGGCAGACCTTCTCTACTTGTTAGCAGGTATGCCGCAAGAGTTTATCTTGACATGCCAGCACGCTTGTCGCTTTGTCCCCATTTGTCCCCGTTAAGAAGTGATAACTTGGGCTGGAGAGATGGCTCAGTGGTTAAGAGCACTGACTGCTCTTCCAGAGGTCCTGAGTTCAAATCCCAGCAACCACATGGTGGCTCACAACCATCCGTAATGAGATCTGATGCTCTTTTCTGGAGTGTCTGAGGACAGCTACAGTGTACTTAGATATAATAATAAATACATCTTTGGGCTGGAGTGAGCAGGGCCAGAGCAAGCAGAGGTCCTGAGTTCAATTCTCAGCAACTACATGATGACTCACAACCATCTGTACAGCTGCAGTGCACTCATATTAAATATAATAAATAAATAAATAAATAAATACATCTTATTTAAAAAGAAGTGATAACTTGGAAAACTTTGTAGGTAGAGAACATTGGAAATAGCCATAGGGCTTGCAAGATGGTCCAGTGGGTAAAGGGCTGGCCATCTGCCAAGCCTGTTGTCTCTGACGTGCACATGGGTGCCCTGAGATGTGCACGAACAGGAAATTAAATGCATTGTCAGCCTGGGGCTGCTTTTCCCTCTTGGGATTTCCAGGCACTGTTGAGAACCAGGCTGGACTGGAAGACAGGAAACTTAGCTAGGCAGGTGGGTTAGCAGGATCTCCATCAGTGTAAATGTGGGAGAAATAGCCACATTTTCAGTGAAACATCTCTCCTTTATTGGGGGTAAAAGGCCTATGTAAACCTTGGGAGTGGGTAGGGGTTTTCGGAGTGAGTTATATTATTGAGTACGGCCTAGGTGCTAGAATTTCTTCATTTGCATGAAGAGGTATTCCAGGTGCTAGCTGGACATGTCCTTGTAGCGAGAGAGGAAGTTTAACCTGTAATCTGACCACCAGGCTACATGACTATCTCAAGGGTTGCAAAAGTGGGGGTCATAAGGCTCACATGCTTTGGGAAATGCAGGCCCAGAGCAAGGACAAAGGAACCCTACTCCTGTTGGTTTCAGGATGAGATTTTTAGGGTTTGGACACATTTCAACCTCAGTCTTGTTCCAGACGGGCTCTCCCAGTTTCTGGGCCTACATCCGCGATCATTAAGAGGTTAGGCCTGGCGAGAGTGTGTAATTGTGGCTTGGTGATCATTAGAAATGAAGTTTAGGGTCATGGCACACACCTGTAAGCAGGCCACACATTTAGAAAGCTGTCAGGATAATCCTGAGTTTAAAAGGTCAGCCTGGGCTGCGTGACAAGACTGGGTCTCAAAAGAACTAAGGGAAAACAACAAAATGCTGAAGTGACACTGTGCTGATCGGTAGGCTAGTCTTTCAGCACTGGCCAACCCTGCTGGCTTGTTCCTAGATAGCTTTCTGAAGCGCACCAAGCCCTTTAATAGTGCAAGTAGGGATGCATGGGATGCATAGACTTGCTGCTCCTACATGTGGAGAGCCGTGCCGCAAGCAATCGCGTGCGTGCCGTGAGCAATCGCCATTATAAGATGGCACTGGCTTCCACTGCGCCTAACTAGTAAACAAGCCTTATGTATAAGTGCAAGAGTGAACTCACGCCTAGTTACTGCCCATCTCGCGGCGTAGTAATGGGGTGATGGGCGAGCAACGAATCAGGAGCTGTCACGCCACATCAGGTGCTGAAACGTCACGCTGCGGGCTATATAAGCAGCGCCATTTTCCTGGTTCAGGGTCTTCCCTCCTGATAAGTAAGCAATAAAAGCTTTGCTGCAGAAGATTCCGGTTGTCCTGAGTGTGTTCTTGCCGGCGGGGACAAAAGCTCGGGATACCTACAGAGGACATGAGTTTTAATCCCAGCACCCACACGAGGAGGCCCACAGCTGCCTATAACTCTGGATCCAGGGTATCAAATGGCCTTTTCTTGACTCTGTGGACTTGTGCCTGTATATCGAGACAAACACATAATTTAAAAATAAAATAGATCTTTTTAAAAGTACAAGTATTGGAGACCTCCAGGCTAGTACAAATTTTCTGCTGAGAGGCCCAGGCTGAGCTCTGCATGCCTGTCTTTCCTGCCAGTGCCAGACCACTCTGGAAGACACACAGGACCCCCTGTTAGGCCCATATGCCACTAAGTACCATACTCAAGTTCAGTCTGCACCAGGGACCTAAAGAGTCACCCAGCTGAGTCCTTTCTGAAGTCCCAACCCTAGCACTATATTGTATAGTTAAATGGCGGTCCCATTTAAGCTGCTAAGGTTTGGATGACCTATTGTACAGTGGTGTCCTAAGATTTGTGGCAGCATCAGTAACTGACTGGGAGAGAGGAATTCCTGGTATTTCCGTACTTATTCCATAAATGTGATGAGTAAATGTTCGGTGTCACCAACTGAAATGTTGAAACTTTATTATGGAACTAAGAGTCCTTGTCCTCATTCTCATCTGCATGGTCATGTGTGTCTTTGTTCAAGCTCTTGTATTGCGTTTCAGATAAATTCGCCATGTCTTTATCTTTCAGTTTTCTGTCCCTTCCCTTCCTTCTGGATTACCATCCTTTGATCTCATTTATATTATGACACAAGGGACTATGATGCGTTATGGAGTGGGTGTGGCTGGGGAAGAAGCTCTGGTATGTAGAGCTGCCTTCCCTCCTTTACAACAGAGTGAAATCCTGGGGTACACAACCGCTTGCCAATTATGAATGGGTGATAATCCTTCCACCAAGACAGAGTTGCGTCAGGTTCTTGGAGACGTTTGAACTGAAGTTCCTCAAGTTCTGTTTCCTGGTTTCTACAAGGGGTTCAGGGTGCAGCTTACAGAGTGCTAGTATCCAAGAGCTAACTAAGATGTTTTCTTGTATCCTTTTAGAAGGGAAAGCAGATGTATTTGGAGGAAAATGAGCTTTTCAGTCAGTTTCTCTCCATTGTTTCAGGAAAAATTGAATTTTCACTGAATCGTGAGGAAAATATGGAACCCGTGGAAGGAAATTATTCCTAAATCAAATTGGACAGTGCACAAAGGAGTATAATTTCAGCACATCGAGGCTTCAGTCATACGAGCCTTGTGATTGCTGAATCTCATGTGCCCAGAGGAGATCAGTCATCTGGGAAAGTCTCCTGAGAATCCTTTGGAACTCGCCTTTCCTGCTCTTTCCTGGTGTGCTCTGGAACAAGTACAGAGCAAGCACACAGAGAAAACAGGACTGAGTGTTACTACACTCTGCACGAGAGTGGTTGCTCTTCTTTCTGGGCAGGGGTAAGGAGAGGATGGATTCCATGGCCCCCTTTACTAAGGAAATGGAGGAAGTGCAGCGAGTTTTAAGTGAATGACTTGTCCAGTACCATGGACCCAGTTATCAGCAAGCTGGGATTAGAAAACCGGTCATAGTTTGGATTGTGGCTGCCTCAAGAAACTTTTAGAGTTATAGTTAGTCTTTCAAAACTGTTCGTTGTTTTGTGCCTCTTATTGGGGATTCTGCTGAGCACTGTTGATGGAGGAGGGAATAAGTGAGACACAGGGTCGCTCTTATGCACATTGCTCAGGACTATATGGTGGGATGAAAATCAACACCATTGAAAATATTATTGAGTTAATTAGGGGACAATCAAGTTGAGACACTCTTGGTATAATGGTGCTGACCAAGCCAAGGCAAATGCCAGCAGAGTGTCTTTTGGAGGAACTAAGTGGACAAAGGGCTGCCCTTCTCCCTTGCTCTTGTTAGTGAACTCAAGACATGACATTCAAAGGCTTTCCTTCAGTTTCTTTGCAGAAATAGGTTTTTATTCTTGTTTCAAGTATGGATGCTGAGCGGCCAAGCCCACTTTGCTCTGCTATAGTTGATAGTCTTCAAAAGGTTTCTCAGTCTAATAATGATTTTATCAAGTGGAATTTCCTACTGTTATGAAAAGAAAGAGAAGTTGATATAGTCATATATGTGATTATGGTACTACACTTAGTGCCCGGAGAAGGACTCCAAGAGAACAAAAGGGGAAGATATAGTTATGCTTCCCATAGAAAATGGTCGGGAGCAGCAGTTGGATGAGAACTATAAAAAGATGGGGCTGGAATGTGTTTGATGAGCTGTAGAAAACTGCCTGTATTCCTCTGTTTTGCTGATTTGGTTTTTTTTCCTCCCAAGTCAAATGAGAATCAAATTCTGGGCCTCACACTACACCAGTGGTCTCTGTCTAGTTACGGTTTTACTGCTGTGAACACACACCACGACCATGGCAACTTTTATAAGGACAACATTTAATTGGGGCTGACTTACAGGTTCAGAAGTTCAGTCCATTATCATCAAGGTGGGAGCATGGCAGCATCCAGGCAGGCAGAGCTGAGAGTTCTACATCTTCCTGAAAGCTGATAGTGGAAGACTAATTTTCAGGCAGCTAGGATGAGGGTCTTAAGCCCACGCTCACAGTGACACACCTATTCCAACAAGGCCACACCCTTGACCAAGCATATTTCAAACCATGACAGTCTCCTACTACGCCATATGCCCAGTCTTTAGGTGAGGACAGTGACCTATATATAGTTCAAGCAAATACATTATACTGGATATTTCAAAACCAATTTGGAAAAAAATAAAATAAAAAGCAAAAATAAACTGTGATTTACTAAATGTTTACTCAACTATTTTAAAGTGAAGTCCAGGATTAGCTTTACCTCTCTATAATTCACTTTCCTCCTTTGCAAGGAAGACTAGAAGAATCTGTTTATTCATTTATTTATTAAAATAGATTCCTCTAGCCTGTCACCTGTATTCCAAAACCCCAGGTGTCCCCACCCTTACTGTGCTCTTTGGATTATTCAGGTCTTTCTTCCTCTGCCTCTTAATTACAAGATGAAACGACTGCATTCCACGTTGCCTGCATTTCAGTTCATGGGATCCAGCACATTTCCATTCCATCTGTTACTTTCCGGGCTCTTCCATCTAGATCAGAGCTGCGCATCTCTGGGTGCAGAATTAAAGTGCCTGGCAAGCATTTTACCATGTGTAATTGCCTGAACTCTACCTAGAGTATCTGAATCATTGCCTTAAAAAAAAAATACGGGGCTGGCGAGATGGTTCAGTGGTTAAGAGCACTGACTGCTCTTCCAGAGGTCCTGAGTTCAAACCCCAGCAACCACATGGTGGCTCACAACCACCTGTAATGAGATCCGATGCCCTCTTCTGATATATCTGAAGTCAGCTACAGTGTACTTATGTATACTAATAAATCTTTGGGCTGGAAAGAGCAGGGACAAGCAGGGCCAACTGGAGCAATCAGAGGTCCTGAAAACTCAATTCCCAACAACCACATGAAGGCTCACAACCATCTGTACAGCTACAGCGTACTCATATACATAAATAAATAAATAAATCTTAAAAATAATAGGTCCTTGAGTGGTCACAGTGAGTGGCCTGCACTGAGAACAAAGATGTCTCGAGAAGTTACTCAATTCTTGTAGACTGTAGATTATTTTCTTGTTTTACAGAAGGCCACAAAATCCTGAGTACTTACCCAGGGTACATTCATCCTGTTTGTCTGGGTAGACCAGAAAGCAGAAAAGTGAGAATGTTGTTAATCAGCTAAATTTCTCCTTTCTTTCTCATTCAGGTCTGGACTGAACACATGAGATGCAGGTCCTTGCACTCACGTGTGTCTTTCCTCTTTAGTTAACATTTCACATCTGGAAATGTTTTTACTGACACATCCAATAGTATGTCTCACTAGTGTCCTAGGCATTTTAAGTATTGTTAGCATATATTGTGGTAAATGAATAATGTCACTGTAGTGCTTTTTCATGCATGTATATTATAATGCTTTTTGATCATGTTACTTCCCTCCCCCCACCTCTCTCTATCCCTCCCACTCTTGTTCATCTACCTCTTCCCAACTAGCAGGGACATTTTTTTAAATTTAATTTAATTTAATTTAATTTAATTTAATTTAATATTTTGGTTTTTCGAGACAGGGTTTCTCTGTGTAGCCCTGGCTGTCCTGGAACTCACTTTGTAGACCAGGCTGGCCTCGAACTCAGAAATTCGCCTGCCTCTGCCTCCCGTGTGCTGGGATTAAAGGTGTGCGCCACCATGCCTGGCTTTTAATTTTATTTTTTTTACTTACTCACTTTACATCCTGCTCACTGCCCCCTCCCAGTAACCCCTCCTCCTGTCTTTCCTCCCCTCCTCCCCCTCTCCTCTGAGTGGGTGGGGGCTCCCTTGGGTACCCCACCCCCCAATCCTAGCATTTCAAGTCTCTGTGAGGCTGGGTGCTTCCTCTCCCACTGAAGCCAGACAAGGCAACCCAGCTAGAAGAACACATCCCATATACAGGCAACAGCTTCTGGGATAGCCCCCATTCCAGTTGCACATCTGCTTCATATGAACACCTTCCTCCATTCCCCTCCCCATGACCTCTCCCTCCCAGTTTCCTCCCCCCATCTGCCTCCTATTTCTATTTTATCCCTCCCCCGTCCCTTCTAAGTGAGATTCAAACATCCTCCCCTGTGTCTTCCTTCTTGGGTCTGTGGAGTGTAGCATGGTATCTGTATTTTATGGCTAATATCCACTTATTAGTGAGTACATACCATGTATGTCCTTGGGGACTGTGTTATCTCACTCAGGATGATATTCTCAAGTTCTATTCATTTACCTGAAAAATTCATGACGTCCTTGTTTCTAATTGCTGAATAGTATTCCACTGTGTAGATGTACCACATTTTCTTTATTCATTCTTCAGTTGAGGGACATCTAGGTTGTTTCCAGTTTCTGCCTGCTATGAACATAGTTTAGCAAATATCTTCATGGGATATTGGAGCATCTTTTGGCTAGATGACCAGGACTGGTATAGCTGAGTCTTGAGGTATAAATAGTTTCAGTTTTCTGACAAACTGCCAAATTGATTTCCAATTGGGTTGTACAAGTTTGCACTCCCACCAGCAATGAAGAAGTGTTTCCCTGGCTCCACATTCTTGCCAGCATGTGCTATCTCTTGTGTTTTTGATTTTAGCCATTCTCGTGGGTGGGTGTAAGAGGAAGGTGAGAGACTCTCAGGACTCAAAGGGAGGGACCTTGGATGAAATGCCCTACAGTGGGGAGAGGGAACTTGGAGAGTCCACCTCCAGTGAAGGGACAGGACATCAAGTAGAGGGGTTTCCAACCCATAGTCAAAAGCTCTGTCTGAAGGAACTGCAGGGACAAAAATGAGAGAAAGGAGGTCCAGTGATGGGCCCAAGTTGGGATCCCACTCAAGGGGAGGCCCAGGGACCTGACCCTGTTTCTGATGTGGTGGTATGCTTACAGGGAGGCCCAACAAGCAGCTGAAAGAGTCAGATGCAGATACTAGCACCCAACCAATGGACTGAAGCCTGGAACCCTTGTGGTTGAATTGGGGAAATGCTGGAAGAAGCTGAGGAGGAGGGTGGGTCCCATGGGAAGACCAGCAGTCTCAACTGACCTGGACTCCCAGATCTCTCAGACACTGAGCCACAAACCAGGCAGCATACACCAGTTGATATGAGGCCCCCAACACATATACAGCAGAGGACTGCCTGGTCTGGCCTCAGTGAGAGAAGATGACCCTAACCTTCAAGAAACTTGAGGCACCAGGGAGTGGGGAGGTCTAGTGGAGCAGAGGTGGGGGTAGAAACATCCTCTTGGAGACTAGGGGAGGGGTGGTATGGGATGGGAAGCGTTGGGGGGAGGGGCAGATCAGGAGGGGGATGAAGACTGGACAGTAAAAAGGATTAAATAATAATAATAATAATAATAATAATAATAATAATAAAAGGAATGTTAGAGTTGTTTTGATTTGCTTTTTCCCCTCATGATTAAGGACTTTGGGCATTTCTTTAAGTGCAAGCAGGGACATTTTTAAAAAGGTATTTCATAATTTTTTTCTTGAGAATTTCATACATGACCACTATATGCACAAAATGTATATATCCCAGGCTCTTCCCCTTTCAGCTCCTTCCGTGTTACCTCTACTTCCTCTCAAATCCATCCCTTTAATGATTCTGCATCGCCAACTGTGCTGACTTCCTCCTTTCCCAAACTAGCATTTAGTTTGAGGTAAAAATTCTCGTCAGTGAAGAGTGGGCATGCTGGTTAATTTTCAGAGCACTTACTAGAATGACTGACACTCCTATTTATGACTATAATATTAAGCCAGTGTGACCTTAAGGATGCTAAAGAGCATTGGGAATTTCACATTGTAAACGGAGATAAAACACATTTTACAGACATTTGGAAAACAAAACAAAACAAAACAAAACCATCACAAGGACTGTGATGTTAGCCCAGCAAGGATTATCAAAGTCAAACAAGTTTTGGAAGGGGTAGAACTGGGATTCGTTTCCTGATATTAATACGGGTCATGTAGTTTTCTTAAAGGATGCATGCAGGATTAATATTATATTTCCTAAAGGAACAAATGGATGTTAAGAAGGATGGTTTTTCCCCAGCGTTTGTAGGTCTTAGAGATAGAATAGGCAGCTTGAACAATGCCAGGCAGGGGAGTGGCTCTGCGACTTCCTGAGTAGATCACAGACAGGGATTTAGAGAGAGTGGGCGGGGAGGGGCGAGGCACTAACAAAAGTGAGAACTGAAAAAGCAGGAAGTAAAACAAGACTATGCATAAAGCATCAGCCTGATTCTGGAAAGGAGACTTGGGAAATAACGTGAGAGACGCGGACACGGGGATGAAAAGGAACCGGAAAGCCCCCAAGTCCCAGGCCGTTGCCTGGTTTAAGTTCTCTACAAAGTTCTGCGTCAGGTCTGCCTGTGACCGCTTTCCAGGAAGCCTGTCGCTTTTAATTGTTTACTCTGCCCTTTCAATAAATGAGACTGGTAAGGAGGCAAGCTTGTGATAAAGCAAGCAGGCAAACAGGCCAAACTCAACCCTTTTAGCTTGAGGTTGTAATTGCCCGTGCTCTGGGATTTCTATGTAAAATTCATACTTTCTTACATTTAAGTCCTTAATCACTTTTGACTTGATTTTTGCATCTGGTTTTAAGATAAAGGTCTTCCGCACACAGATATTCATTTCTTTTCCCCCTGTCTCGTTTATTGTTGAGACTATCCGTTTCCCTTGGTGCGTCCTTGGCACCTTTGTGAGAAATCAATTGACCATGAACACACAGGTTGACTTCTGGGCTCTGTCCAGTGCCACAGGTTGATGAATCTGCTTTAGTGCCATCTCTAGGCTGTTCTCCCTAGCTTTGGCTCCATCTAGGGCTGTGAGGTGTGGTTACAAAAGAAACCTTTGTCTTCAGAATGCTTCTGTTTCCTTTCTTTTTGACATGCATTGTTTTAAATTCAATGACTTGGTGGTGTGTGTGTGTGGTGGGGGGGGGGGCGCACCTTTAGCAACAGACTAAATTTAGCAACAGACCAGCCAGGGATGCCTTTAGCTAGGTTAGCATATATTTAGGGGAATTTAGGCACGTTAAGTTGTAATGATTAGTCTTGAGTGTGAGTTTCACAGTATCTAAAACCAATCTGGGTGCCTCAGAGTTTTCTTGTTGAGGTGAGTGGGGAAATCCACCTATATAGGAGCAGAAGCAGTTCAGACCGGGTTCTGGACTGCATAGAAAGGAGAAAGCAAAAGGAACCTCAGGTTTTACCACTCTGCTTCCTGACTGTGTCAGATTTGTGGTAGCTCAAAATGACCACGGTTGTAAAGAGTTAAGTAAATGTGTTCTTTTCCCAGAATTTGCCTCACTGCAAGGTGTGCTAAGAGATAGTCCTCTGATTGAATAGAAAAGCCCACACAATGTCTGCCCCTTAATGCGGGTCAAGGTTAACCAATGATAAACTGCCCCAAAATGTATAAAAGGTGTGTGCTTTAGCTACTCGTGGTCGCCTCTATCCCGATTTCAGGATGACACCAGCATGCTGGATTAATAAACCTCTTGCTTTTTGCATCCATCTACTTCTCTGCGTCTCTGTGAGTGGGACATCCTGGACATAAGACTTTTTGGGTCTTACAACTGCGCATACACTGTGACCAGTTGCCTCAAGCTCCTGTTGCCAAGATTATGTACTGTAACTTCAAACTGTGAGACAATTGAGTCCTTGCTTCCTCCAACTTGGGCAATTTTGTTGCAGCAAATAGGGAACAATAACCAAAGAGGGAAGTTGTTAGGCGCTTAATTTCATATCGTTAGACTTTTTCCCAGGAGAGAAATATATGAGAAAATGCTGTTTCTGAAAGACCGGATTGTTTATAAAATTAAGTTTTTCTTTAAAAATTATTTCTCGTACAATATTATTTCAGTCATGGTCTTTCCCTTACCGAAACTCCTCTCTCTCTTCCTCTCCCTCACCAAAAATGTAAATCAAAACAAACAGTGCGATAATAAATCTGAAACAGAAAACATGGAGTCTGCCTGCCTGTGATCAGCAGCTCCCCCTGGGCAGGCAGCCTGGTGTGGAGCATGGTCACACATAGCCGGCGACACTCGGCTGCAGGAAAGTTACTTATTCTTTCCCAGCAGGTATCAGCTGGAGATTTGTTCTTGGTCAGGTGGGACTTTCTATCCACTTCTTCTTCTCAGTGCTGGGACCTTGTTTGGTTTGAACTTGTGCAGGTCTTGTGTATGCTGCTACACCCTCTGCAAATTCATCCATCCACGAGTCTTCTTCGACCTGAATGATGCTGTTTTCTTGGAGTTCATCCACCACCCCTGGCTCTTTCAAAATCTTTCTCCCTCCTCTTTCTAGCTGACTAAACCTTAAGGGGAGGGGTTTGATAAGATATCATTTTGGGATGGATGATCCAAAGTCTCTCATTGTCTGCCTCTTGTCTAGTTGCGGGTCTCTGTGTAATTACCCTCTACTGCAAGAAGATGCTCTGAAGAGGACTGAACAATGCTCTGATCTATTGGTAGAGCAATAAGTCTTTAGGAGTAATTTTATTGCTATGCTCATTTGTGGGGATCATAGTAGTAGACTATGCCCTTAGGACCCATGAGACCTGGTCTCAGCTTTTTTTTTTTTTTTTTTTTTTTGCTACTTTAGCAATGTCCTTAAGGGTTCCAGCTCATGGAATGGGACTTAAATCCAATCAAAAAGTGGTTGGTTACTCCCATAACCCTTGGGCCACTATTGAACCAGTTAATCTCATAGGCAGGTCACCGTTGTACAATGCAAGCTTTGAAACTGGGAGACGCCCTTCCGCTCGACTCGAGCCCCGAGCTACCTTGCCAGCAGAGTCTTGCCCAACACCCGCAAGGGCCCACACAGGACTCCCCGCGGGATCCTAGGACCTCTGGTGAGTGGAACACAGCGCCTGCCCCAATCCAATAGCGCGGAACCTGAGACTGCGGTACATAGGGAAGCAGGCTACCCGGGCCTGATCTGGGGCACAAGTCCCTTCAACTCCACTCGAGCCCCGGGCTACCTTGCCAGCAGAGTCTTGCCCAACACCCGCAAGGGCCCACACGGGACTCCCCACGGGATCCTAAGACCTCTGGTGAGTGGAACACAGCGCCTGCCCCAATCCAATCGCGCGGAACCTGAGACTGCGGTACATAGGGAAGCAGGCTACCCGGGCCTGATCTGGGGCACAAGTCCCTTCAACTCCACTCGAGCCCCGGGCTACCTTGCCAGCAGAGTCTTGCCCAACACCCGCAAGGGCCCACACAGGACTCCCCACGGGATCCTAAGACCTCTGGTGAGTGGAACACAGCGCCTGCCCCAATCCAATCGCGCGGAACCTGAGACTGCGGTACATAGGGAAGCAGGCTACCCGGGCTTGATCTGGGGCACAAACCCCTTCTGCTCCACTCGAGCCCAGGGCTACCTTGCCAGCGGAGTCGCCTGACACCCGCAAGGGCCCACATAGGATTCCACACGATATCCTAAGACCTCTAGTGAGTGGAACACAACTTCTGCCAGGAGTCTGGTTCGAACACCAGATATCTGGGTACCTGCCCTGCAAGAAGAGAGCTTGCCTGCAGAGAATACTCTGCCCACTGAAACTAAGGAGAGTGCTACCCTCCAGGTCTGCTTATAGAGGCTAACAGAGTCACCTGAAGAACAAGCTCTTAACAGTGACAACTAAAACAGCTAGCTTCAGAGATTACAAGATGGCGAAAGGCAAACATAAGAATCCTACTAACAGAAATCAAGACCACTCACCATCATCAGAACGCAGCACTCCCACCCCACCTAGTCCTGGGCACCCCAACACAACCGAAAATCTAGACCCAGATTTAAAAACATTTCTCATGATGATGATAGAGGACATCAAGAAGGACTTTCATAAGTCACTTAAAGAATTACAGGAGAGCACTGCTAAAGAGTTACAGGCCCTTAAAGAAAAGCAGGAAAACACAGCCAAACAGGTAGAAATCATTAAAGAAAAACAGGAAAACACATCCAAACAGGTGATGGAAATGAACAAAACCATACTAGAACTAAAAGGGGAAGTGGACACAATAAAGAAAACCCAAAGCGAGGCAACGCTGGAGATAGAAACCCTAGGAAAGAGATCTGGAACCATAGATGCAAGCATCAGCAACAGAATACAAGAAATGGAAGAGAGAATCTCAGGTGCAGAAGATTCCATAGAGAACATCGACACAACAGTCAAAGAAAATACAAAATGCAAAAGGATCCTAACTCAAAACATCCAGGTAATCCAGGACACAATGAGAAGACCAAACCTACGGATAATAGGAATTGATGAGAATGAAGATTTTCAACTTAAAGGGCCAGCTAATATCTTCAACAAAATAATAGAAGAAAACTTCCCAAACATAAAAAAAGAGATGCCCATGATCATACAAGAAGCCTACAGAACTCCAAATAGACTGGACCAGAAAAGAAATTCCTCCCGACACATAATAATCAGAACAACAAATGCACTAAATAAAGATAGAATATTAAAAGCAGTAAGGGAGAAAGGTCAAGTAACATATAAAGGAAGGCCTATCAGAATTACACCAGACTTTTCACCAGAGACTATGAAAGCCAGAAGAGCCTGGACAGATGTTATACAGACACTAAGAGAACACAAATGCCAGCCCAGGCTACTATACCCGGCCAAACTCTCAATTACCATAGATGGAGAAACCAAAGTATTCCACGACAAAAACAAATTCACACAATATCTTTCCACGAATCCAGCCCTTCAAAGGATAATAACAGAAAAGAAGCAATACAAGGACGGAAATCACGCCCTAGAACAACCAAGAAAGTAATCATTCAACAAACCAAAAAGAAGACAGCCACAAGAACAGAATGCCAACTCTAACAACAAAAATAAAAGGAAGCAACAATTACTTTTCCTTAATATCTCTTAATATCAATGGACTCAATTCCCCAATAAAAAGACATAGACTAACAGACTGGCTACACAAACAGGACCCAACATTCTGCTGCTTACAGGAAACCCATCTCAGGGAAAAAGACAGACACTACCTCAGAGTGAAAGGCTGGAAAACAATTTTCCAAGCAAATGGACTGAAGAAACAAGCTGGAGTAGCCATTTTAATATCGGATAAAATCGACTTCCAACCCAAAGTTATCAAAAAAGACAAGGAGGGACACTTCATACTCATCAAAGGTAAAATCCTCCAAGAGGAACTCTCAATTCTGAATATCTACGCACCAAATGCAAGGGCAGCCACATTCATTAGAGACACTTTAGTAAAGCTCAAAGCATACATTGCACCTCACACAATAATAGTGGGAGACTTCAACACACCACTTTCTTCAAAGGACAGATCGTGGAAACAGAAACTAAACAGGGACACAGTGAAACTAACAGAAGTTATGAAACAAATGGACCTGACAGATATCTACAGAACATTTTATCCTAAAACAAAAGGATATACCTTCTTCTCAGCACCTCACGGGACCTTCTCCAAAATTGACCATATAATTGGTCACAAAACAGGCCTCAATAGATACAAAAATATTGAAATTGTCCCATGTATCCTATCAAACCACCATGGCCTAAGACTGATCTTCAATAACAACATAAATAATGGAAAGCCAACATTCACGTGGAAACTGAATAACACTCTTCTCAATGATACCTTGGTCAAGGAAAGAATAAAGAAAGAAATTAAAGACTTTTTAGAGTTTAATGAAAATGAAGCCACAACGTACCCAAACCTATGGGACACAATGAAAGCATTTCTAAGAGGGAAACTCATAGCTCTGAGTGCCTCCAAGAAGAAACGGGAGACAGCACATACTAGCAGCTTGACAACACATCTAAAAGCCCTAGAAAAAAAGGAAGCAAATTCACCCAAGAGGAGTAGACGGCAGGAAATAATCAAACTCAGGGGTGAAATCAACCAAGTGGAAACAAGAAGAACTATTCAAAGAATTAACCAAACGAGGAGTTGGTTCTTTGAGAAAATCAACAAGATAGATAAACCCTTAGCTAGACTCACTAAAGGGCACAGAGACAAAATCCTAATTAACAAAATCAGAAATGAAAAGGGAGACATAACAACAGATCCTGAAGAAATCCAAAACACCATCAGATCCTTCTACAAAAGGCTATACTCAACAAAACTGGAAAACTTGGACGAAATGGACAAATTTCTGGACAGATACCAGGTACCAAAGTTGAATCAGGATCAAGTTGACCATCTAAACAGTCCCATATCACCTAAAGAAATAGAAACAGTTATTAATAGTCTCCCAACCAAAAAAAGCCCAGGACCAGATGGGTTTAGTGCAGAGTGATATCAGACCTTCAAAAAAGATCTAATTCCAGTTCTGCACAAACTATTTCACAAAATAGAAGTAGAAGGTACTCTACCCAACTCATTTTATGAAGCCACTATTACTCTGATACCTAAACCACAGAAAGACCCAACAAAGATAGAGAACTTCAGACCAATTTCTCTTATGAATATCGATGCAAAAATCCTCAATAAAATTCTCGCTAACCGAATCCAAGAACACATTAAAGCAATCATCCATCCTGACCAAGTAGGTTTTATTCCAGGGATGCAGGGATGGTTTAATATACGAAAATCCATCAATGTAATCCATTATATATACAAACTCAAAGACAAAAACCACATGATCATCTCGTTAGATGCAGAAAAAGCATTTGACAAGATCCAACACCCATTCATGATAAAAGTGTTGGAAAGATCAGGAATTCAAGGCCCATACCTAAACATGATAAAAGCAATCTACAGCAAACCAGTAGCCAACATCAAAGTAAATGGTGAGAAGCTGGAAGCAATCCCACTAAAATCAGGGACTAGACAAGGCTGCCCACTTTCTCCCTACCTTTTCAACATAGTACTTGAAGTATTAGCTAGAGCAATTCGACAACAAAAGGAGATCAAGGGGATACAAATTGGAAAAGAGGAAGTCAAAATATCACTTTTTGCAGATGATATGATAGTATATATAAGTGACCCTAAAAATTCTACCAGAGAACTCCTAAACCTGATAAATAGCTTCGGTGAAGTAGCTGGATATAAAATAAACTCAAACAAGTCAATGGCCTTTCTCTATACAAAGAATAAACAGGCTGAGAAAGAAATTAGGGAAACAACACCCTTCTCAATAGTCACAAATAATATAAAATATCTTGGCGTGACTCTAACTAAGGAAGTGAAAGATCTGTATGATAAAAACTTCAAATCTCTGAAGAAAGAAATTAAGGAAGATCTCAGAAGATGGAAAGATCTCCCATGCTCATGGATTGGCAGAATCAACATTGTAAAAATGGCTATCTTGCCAAAAGCAATCTACAGATTCAATGCAATCCCCATCAAAATTCCAACTCAATTCTTCAACGAATTGGAAGGAGCAATTTGCAAATTTGTCTGGAATAACAAAAAACCTAGGATAGCAAAAAGTCTTCTCAAGGATAAAAGAACTTCTGGCGGAATCACCATGCCAGACCTAAAGCTTTACTACAGAGCAATTGTGATAAAAACTGCATGGTACTGGTATAGAAACAGACAAGTAGACCAATGGAATAGAATTGAAGACCCAGAAATGAACCCACACACCTATGGTCACTTGATCTTTGACAAGGGAGCTAAAACCATCGAGTGGAAGAAAGACAGCATTTTCAACAATTGGTGCTGGCACAACTGGTTGTTATCGTGTAGAAGAATGCGAATCGATCCATACTTATCTCCTTGTACTAAGGTCAAATCTAAGTGGATCAAGGAACTTCACATAAAACCAGAGACACTGAAACTTATAGAGGAGAAAGTGGGGAAAAGCCTTGAAGATATGGGCACAGGGGAAAAATTCCTGAACAGAACAGCAATGGCTTGTGCTGTAAGATCGAGAATTGACAAATGGGACCTAATGAAACTCCAAAGTTTCTGCAAGGCAAAAGACACCGTCAATAAGACAAAAAGACCACCAACAGATTGGGAAAGGATCTTTACCTATCCTAAATCAGATAGGGGACTAATATCCAACATATATAAAGAACTCAAGAAGGTGGACTTCAGAAAATCAAATAACCCCATTAAAAAATGGGGCTCAGAACTGAACAAAGAATTCTCACCTGAGGAATACCGAATGGCAGAGAAGCACCTGAAAAAATGTTCAACATCCTTAATCATCAGGGAAATGCAAATCAAAACAACCCTGAGATTCCACCTCACACCAGTCAGAATGGCTAAGATCAAAAATTCAGGTGACAGCAGATGCTGGCGTGGATGTGGAGAAAGAGGAACACTCCTCCATTGTTGGTGGGATTTCAGGCTTGTACAACCACTCTGGAAATCAGTCTGGCAGTTCCTCAGAAAATTGGACATAGTACTACCGGAGGATCCAGCAATACCTCTCCTGGGCATATATCCAGAAGATGCCCCAACTGGTAAGAAGGACACATGCTCCACTATGTTCATAGCAGCCTTATTTATAATAGCCAGAAGCTGGAAAGAACCCAGATGCCCCTCAACAGAGGAATGGATACAGAAAATGTGGTACATCTACACAATGGAGTACTACTCAGCTATTAAAAAGAATGAATTTATGAAATTCCTAGCCAAATGGATGGACCTGGAGGGCATCATCCTGAGTGAGGTAACACATTCACAAAGGAACTCACACAATATGTACTCATTGATAAGTGGATATTAGCCCCAAACCTAGGATACCCAAGATATAAGATATAATTTGCTAAACACATGAAACTCAAGAAGAATGAAGACTGAAGTGTGGACACTATGCCCCTCCTTAGATTTGGGAACAAAACACCCATGGAAGGAGTTACAGAGACAAAGTTTGGAGCTGAGATGAAAGGATGGACCATGTAGAGACTGCCATATCCAGGGATCCACCCCATAATCAGCATCCAAACGCTGACACCATTGCATACACTAGCAAGATTTTATGGAAAGGACCCAGATGTAGCTGTCTCTTGTGAGACTATGCCGGGGCCTAGCAAACACAGAAGTGGATGCTCACAGTCAGCTAATGGATGGATCATAGGGCTCCCAATGGAGGAGCTAGAGAAAGTAGCCAAGGAGCTAAAGGGATCTGCAACCCTATAGGTGGAACAACATTATGAACTAAGCAGTACCCCGGAGCTCTTGACTCTAGCTGCATATATATCAAAAGATGGCCTAGTCGGCCATCACTGGAAAGAGAGGCCCATTGGACTTGCAAACTTTATATGCCCCAGTACAGGGGAACACCAGGGCCAAAAAGGGGGAGTGGGTGGGCAGGGGAGTGGGGGTGGGTGGATATGGGGGACTTTTGGTATAGCATTGGAAATGTAAATGAGCTAAATACCTAATAAAAAATGGAAAAAAAAAAAGAAACTGGGAGACATTGATAGTTTCATTTCCCCTGGTCATGGGAAAAGTATCTTTCAGCACCATGAATGCTGGTCAGCAGGGGTTAAGTTTCTAGTTGGACTTCAGCTTGACCTTTCCATGTTTGAGGATGTAAATTAAGTGATGTCTTCAAGCAAAGGGGCCTTACCATCAGGTGATGGAGGAAACCATAATCTGCCCATGGCAGGTCTGTGTTGTTAGGAGGAGGTCTATGGGATCCCTTTGGCCAATGGCTCAACAAAATCTAACCAATTTTTTGTACTGGAGATTTTATCAATGGTATAAGATTTTTTTCTAGGCAGGGTATTTCCCTCTCCATTATATGGTGACTCTATTTAAATTCCTTTTATATATGTGTACGTGTTAGTGTCTTAGTTAGGATTTTACTGCTGTGAACAGACACCATGACCAAGGCAAGTCTTATAAAAAAACAACATTTAATTGGGGCTAGCTTACAGGTTCAGAGGTTAAGTCTATTATCATCCAGGTGGGAGCATGGCAGCATCCAGGCAGGCATGGCACAGGTAGAGCTGAGAGTTCTATGTCTTCATCCAAAGGCTGTCAGTAGAAGACTGACTTCCAGGCAACTGGGGTGAGAGTCTTAAGCCCACACCCACAGTGACACACCTACTCCAACCAGGTCACACCTATTCCAACAAGGCCACACCTCCAAATAGTCCAAGAATATACAAACCATCACAGTTAGGAAACATCTACAGTAATAGGTTTCCATACGATTTTTCAAAAGTCCTTTATTGTTTGTAGCCTGTGTTCATATTCCCTTCTTTACCACCTCTCCCTCCCCATTTAATTATCCTTCTTCTTGTTTATTATCTCTTTGTAGCAACTATATTCTATTTCCCCTGCCTTGGAAGGTCTTCCTAACCCAAGTCCATCCCTCCCTAGAGGCTTATTCTGATCGAAACACACACAGCTAAATCTTAAAAGCTAACATCTGCATACAAGACAAGACAAGCCACATTTGTCTTTTTGCTTCTGAGTTACCTGACAGTTGAGTTGACTTCTTAAGCAGTATCAGTTCCACCCTTCCCTTTTAATCTTTGCTCTTAGGGTCTGGTCCAAGGTGCTGTACATTTCTGTTTGTTTCGTTCATGATTCCCCTTGCAGCTTCTGTGGAATTTCTGATAAATAGCTCTTTTTATGTCAGTTCAACCGTTATTAATCACTCAATTCTTTGAGAGCTAAAGAAAAATTCCTCAAGTGCTTAGATTTAGCCCTTTTGGTGGTTTGAATATACTTGGCCTAGGGAGTGGCACTATTAAGAGGTGTGGCTTTGTTGGAGGAAGTGTGTCACTGTGGGGGTGGGCTTTGAGAGACCTTCTTCCTAACTGCCTGGAAGCCAGTCTTCTCCTGTTTGTCTTTGAAACAAGATGTAGAACTCTTAGCTCCTGAACTATGTCTGCCTGGACACTGCCATGCTTTCTGTCATGATGATAATGGACTGAACCTCTGAAACTGTAAGCTAGCATTAATTAAATGTTTGGCTTTATAAGAGTTGCCTTGGTTATGGTGTTTCTTCACAGTGATGGAAACCCTAGGACAGCTGTCAAGGTCTGGTCCACCTTATTTTCTATATAGATGTTCTGGTATATCCTCATTGTCTTCTCTCATCACTCCACCCTGTATTTGCACCCTGCCTTCCTACTCTTTCCCTCGAGGCCATTGCAGCCATTTATTTAACTCCCTGGAAAATAGCTCTTTATTTTCTCCCTGTGACTTTCACAAAACTCTCTCAAAATGCTTCTTCTGCCTCTTATTTTGATTTGATTTCTACTTGCTCTTATGCCCAAAGAACCCCATTCTTGCTCTTTTCTGTGGGTTTCTTAGTATTTCTCTCTCCGACTTCTTGTTAAGCAACTGGCAAATGAATATATTTCTTAACCATTTCAAAGGGTCATACATTTTGAACCCCTCATGGACCGCATTATAGTGTAATAGAAGTCTCAATTTCCAGAATTCTACTGAGTAAATGGGGAAAGGATCTAATATCTGTGGTTTACTCTCACATCAGACACTCTCTACTGTGCTGTGTAAGATGGGCACAGCCTGTGGGGAAAATTGAATGGTTTCTCCTTGATAATATACTCGGAATTTATTGTTCTCTCATTCTATCTTAAGTAGGTCCCACAATAGGAATTGTTTAATGGCATAGTATCACTAGTTTAACCTTCCCATGTAGAGAGGCAAGCATACTAAGATTACTTAAAGAAAACTCTCGCTATAATTGGTGACCTTGGTTTGCTACATATCTGAGAAGGTATGATACTCAAATATAGCTAACTCTCTAAAACCATGGTATGGTTTGTCTGCTTACAGATGGTCAGATTGTACACCATACAGAAAATACACTTGTAGATTATGGTAGCAACTCTCTCAAAATTCAGAAAAGCTGGGCTGACTCTCTCATGGGCTACACTTCTGTGTCAGAACCTGCAGTGGCCCACTGTTTGCATCTGTATTCATTTGACCTTCGTTTTTGTAAGTATTGTGCTGGACTAGAAAACGCTTTCCTCTGAAAGCACTTATGTATTTTTTTTTCTTGGTTGTTCCTAGAAGAATAGCTTATATTTTAACACATTAAAATACCATTAAGGTCAGTCTTGAGAATTCTGCCTTTTTATCCAGAAATCTGAACATAATTCTTTGATGATGAACAAAATTCATGAATATATATGTGCATATATATATATATATATACACATATATGTCTATATATGTATATATATGTATACACACACACATATATATACATATATGTATATATGCCACAGAATATATGTGTGTGTATATATATGTGTATATATATACATATATATGACAGAATATATATTCATTTGAAAGAAAAACATTTATATGCACTTACGTTTAAAACTGGGATCCTAAATTTTATTCTAACAGTACAAAATAGACTATTAAAAAATATGCAAAGAGGCCTGTAGTTTCATTGTGGCTGTGACTGGCTAGCTATGACATCCGTCTTCCTAATGAGAGCCATGTCATTACTAAAATGCTCCCATTCTAGAGAGACACATACATGGGAGAGAAGCCACTTCATCTTAGCTTATATTTAACTTTGACTAGGTGGTTCCTGGTTTTGGGTCCCGGCGCACGCCCAGGGTGGCAAACCACAAGGCTGTTTCTGGCAATAGCAAGTGACTGCAGCACTTTTCTCGGAAAATCTTCTAAATAAAAATGTTCACGGTAAGCACGTAAAAGAAAATAGAGTTACACTCTCCCGTCTACGAGCATTTTGCCTTTAGACACACTTTCTGGCTTCCTTGTGGCCTCTGGAGCTTGTCTCTTGCTCCCGCTTCTGCTCCGGTTCCCGCTCCCTAACTCCGTCAGCCGCGCCCCCAGACCTCTGCATACATCTCTCTTTTGTAGCACCCCAGCTAATGCTAACTGGTCTTGTCACTCCTCTCTACACTGGGGGAGAATTGAGTTTCATCACTCTGAACTGACGCGGAGATGTACTTGCTGCGGTCTACACTGAAGTCCAAGCCTGTTCCCCTTGAGTAGTCAAGTTCTGGACCATTCTCTTCAAGAACAGCTTTTTCTCTCAGCCTTGTATTAGTTACTTTTTCCGTCCCTGTGATCAGATAATGACAGAGCACTCTAAGGCAGGAGACATTGATTTTGACTTATAGCTCTGGAAATACCTTTATGACAGTGAAGGCATGACAGTAGCAGCAGCTTGAGTGGGGGTGACATCCCGCCACTCTGTGATGGAGGCCAGGAAGCATGGAGCTCAGGGTGGAAGTGGGGTGAGTTTATAACCTGCAGAGGTCTGCCCAAGTGACCCACCTTTATAGGTGTGCTTTGTCACACAAGTATACACACACACACACACACAGATGCCACGATAAAAATAAAATTGTAAGTGTGATAAAAAGATGTATAAAGTATATTCAGCTACGAATATACTTTCCTTGAGTTAATTTATTGAACTTAAATTTCACTGGAAGCGAGCTGCATTCTCCCATTTGACGAGGTCACACTCAGCCCCTATTACATGACAGAATCACAGCCTCATCCTGAGGGCGTGTGTATTTGTCCTGGGAAACAAGGCAGCAGTACAGTCGGCCAAGGGAGCTGATGCAAGAAACAAGCCTGCTGAGCATGACATAGAGGATGATTTCAAGTGTACAAGGATCCATCAAGTGGCATCCTACACAGGAGGCCAATAGCCACGCCCTTCTATGTGCTGACTCCGGTTCTCCCAGGACCAGTCACCCGACCACCAACAATTCTAGATTTCCTTCATAATGACCTGCCCATTATTTTAAAGATTCCTGCTAGTCTGGTTGTATTTCAAACATCGGAATTTTCAGACGTATTAGAGAGAGATGGCCTTGCTGTTTTTTGGAATTCTCTTGGTAGAGATGCCCAGACTTGGTATCTTTTCTAGTATTACTTCCTGGGATGGGTGGTAGACTTGTCAGTATGTCCAGCATCAGTTGTGCCCTCCCCGACTCCCCACAAAGCCACCTCCAGTTCCTTTTCAGTTCCATCTCCGGGCCTGGCTTCTCTTCCTCTGAGGAACTGCTCATCCCCTTTCTGACTCAGTCAAGGTTTTCTTCATTCAAGTTTCTGTGAACAGAGTTGGACTGTTGGTTCGTCCTCTGGACTCTGTGAAAGTCAGCACATTCCTCTAAGGTGACAGCTTGCTTACCTCCTCTTGCCTTTAATGGCTCAACCTCGCTGGGCTGACTGAAGCACTGCACACGCAGGTGGACTAAGGCTCTGCATTTGTTCAGCAAAGGGAACTGTTGAACTCTTTCTACACCAGGGAAGTTTTGTCCCTGTGAGATGCAATGATTGACTTCAAATCTGGCCGAGCATCTTGTTGGCTACTGCGTTATGTTCCTGACTGCATGCAGTCAGGATCTGTGGTGAGTTAAAAAACAAAACAAAACAAGACAAGACAAGACAAGACAAGACAAGACAAGACAAGACAAAACAAAACAAAACAAAACAAAACAAAACAAAAACCTGAAGTAAAAAACACACACAAGGAAAGGCATTCACATCTGTTAATATGGGCAAGCTGATGGAAATGGTTTCTGGGACTCATAACTTGTGAGTGGAGGAGCTATGAATCAGATTCTAGGAGACTTTTTGACCAGATATGATAATTAAGTCAACGGCTAGGACATGGTAGGGACTATGCTGCTTTCTGACAGGGTTTAATTTATGATCCTTCTGTTTCAGTATAACTTAAAAATATTAAAGAAGTTACCCTGAAAAGGCTAAATAGAAGTGGCTAAATCCTGGCCAATTAAAAAACTATTTTTAAACCAGTTCTATCAGTGTGACACCCAACTGGTCTGAGAATGTACACTGTATCTGTAGCAAGAGGGTATGCTCCTTAATAAATCAAAGATTTATTCCCTTCCTGATATTCTGCAGGTCTTAGTGTCCCAGAAAAGGGCTTAAAGCATGAGCCTTCCACTACTATCTACTTAAATAATCATAGTAGGAGTATTTTAGGAAAAAGTTAGACAATTATGATTCTTATTGATTGTTCCTTCAGCTTCAATTTGGAGTAGACTTAATCTATATGCTAAATTGCATGTGTTCACTCTCCAGGGACCCTCCTTGTTTTCATTACTTTCAAAGATTACAGATATTGTTATAAATATCTATCTCTATATCTACAGTAAAAGTTGCCTTCATACTTCATTGGTAACTGAATGCAGAGGGTTTGAATCTTGGTGAGGGCAAATCACAAACAAGCCTAGACAAAAAAGAGACGTGAGAAAACACTTAGCCACCGATATAGCACGGACGGAGCGCACGGGGGTAATGGACAAAGTGCCCTCCTCTCATTCAGGAAGTGTGGGGACTTCACTCACGGAGGCTATAACTTCTCATACAGGAAAGGCTTTATGGGAGTGTGGATTTCTGCATGTGCTCAGTTTAGGATAATATTCCTGCACATGACTAGGGATATTGCCCACATCCCACCTTCCCACTTCTGTACGAAAACCTTATATATACTTCTACTTTTTATTGCATTGAGAAGCACTCACTTTTTTTCTCATGATTTCTCTTCATACGTGGGATAAATATGAGTACCTTTTTTCTCTAATAAACTATGGCCAGTTTACCTTAGAGATTGTTATGAAATTGACTTAGTCACTTTCAATTGCTGTGAAGAGACATCATGACCAAGGCAACTTATAAAGAAGCTGTTTAATTGGGGCCTTGCTGACAGTTTCAGAGGGTGATTCATGGTCATAAAGCCAGGGAACATGGTAGTAGGCAGACAAGAATGGTGTTGGAGCAGTAACAGACGGCTGGCATCTTATCCACAAGGAGCAGGCAGAGAAAGACAAATGGGACACTGGGCCTGGTATGGGACATTTGAAACCTCAAAGCCCACTCCCAGTGACAGACCTTCTCCAACAAGGCTACACTGCTTAATGCTTCCTGAACAGTGCACCAGTTGGGAAACAAACATTCGGATATATGAGCCTATGAGGGCCAATCTCATTCAAACCACCAGAGAGGAAAAGAAATGTTTTCCCTCTCCTACTGTACTGTGCAGATTTTTCTACATTTTATTTTTAAATTAAAATATAATTAATGAATTTCTCCTTCCCCTTTCTTCCTACCAACCCTTCCCATGGCCCCTTAATTTCCTCTCAAATTCATAGCCTCTTTTTCTTTGATTATTATATATGCATAAATATATAACTATAACCTGCTAAGTCTACTAAATGTTGCTCACATGTATATGATTTCAGGACTAAACACTTGGTGCTGGATAAGCAATTAAGGAGCTCATCTCTAGAGAAAATTAATTCTCCCTCACTCAGAAGTCATTGTTGCCTAGGACTGAGTCCTTGTGTGACATTTCCCTTCCACATTGGCATGTTGGTGTCATTGTTTGGTTTTGTTTGGACATCGTATTTGAGGTATCATGTACTTAGCTGCCCTCCCATTTCTAGTAGACACAATCTTATATCAGATTTAGGAGCAGGAGTCATGTGGTAGATTTTTTTTCCATTGGTGCTGGGTACCCCAAGGTCAGCTGTTCTTTGTATTTTGAACTGTTGTAGTTTTCTGTAATCATCTCTGCTGCAATGATAAGCTTCTTTGAAGAGGGGTAAGAGCTACATTTACCTGTAGGTATAAGTATTCAGAAGGGGATCATAGGAGCAGAGGTGAGGAGGACCCAACATATGTGCCAACACCAGGAGTAACTGGGACCAATGGGATCCAGGAATCCAGGATCTCCACCTGACTAGTGGCACGAGTTCAGTCTAGTCTGGGTCAGTGACCTGAGCAGACCTTGGGTGCTAACTCCTCAGCCAGTCCCACAACATCCAAAAGAAGCTCCACTCCAAAATGCTCTAACATGACCAGGACCACAGGATCCCAGGATCCCAGGAGCTTGGTCATACCAGGATCCAAGGAGCTTGGTCACACCAGGATCTCAGGGTCCCAGGAGTTTGGTCACACCAGGATCTCAGGTCCCAGAGGCAGCTTGACTTCCAGGAGCTCTGACACACCCAGGATCTCAGGATCCCAGAACCTTAGGATCCCAGAGACAGCTGAATTCTGAGGAGTTCTGACACAACCAGGATCACAGGAAAGACAGGCTCCAGTCAGATATAGCAAAGACAGGGAACACTAGAGATAATCAGAGTGTGGGAGGCAAGTGTAAGAACATAAGCAATAGAAACCAAGGTTACTTTGCATCATCAGAACCCAATTCTCCCACCATAGCAAGTCCTGGAAACACCATCACACCGGAAAAGCAATATTCAGATCTAAAATCATTTCTCATGATGATGATAGAGGACATTAAGAAGGACATAAATAACTCCCTTAAGGAAATACAGGAGAACACAGGTAAACAGCTAGAAACACTTAAAGAGGAAACATAAAAATCCCTTAAAGAATTACAGGAGCCAGGTGTGGTGGTGCCTTTAATCCCAGCACTTGGGAGGCAGAGGCAGGTGAATTTCTGAGTTTGAGGCCAGGCTGGTCTACAAAGTGAGTTCCAGGACAGACAGCCAGGGCTATACAGAGAAACCCTGTCTCGAAAAACAAAAAACAAACAAACAAAAGGAACCAAAAAAAAAAAACCCAAACAAACAAAAAAAGAATTACAGGAAAACACAATCAAACAAGTGAAGGAAATGAACAAAACCATCCAAGATCTAAAAGTGGAAATAGAAACAGTAAAGAAAACATAAAGGGAGACTACCCTGGAGATAGAAAACCTAGAAAAGAGATCAGGAATCATAGATACAAGAATCGCCAACAGAACACAAGAGATAGAAGAGAGTATCTCAGGTGCAGACGATACCATAGAAAACATTGATACAAGAGTCAGAGAAAATGAAAAATGATAAAAGCTCCTAACCCAAAACATCCAGGGAATCCAGGTCACAATGAGAAGATGAAACCTAAGGATAATAGGTATAGAAGAGAGTGAAGATTTTCATCCTAAAGGGCCAGTAAATATCTTCAACAAAATTATAGAAGAAAACTTCCCTAACCTAAAGAAAGAGATGTCCACGAACATACAAGAAGCCTACAGAACTCCAAATAGACTGGACCAGAAAATAAATTGCTCCTGTCACATAATAATCAAAACTCCAAATACACTAAACAAAGAAAGAATAAGGGGAAAAGGTCAAGTAACATTTGAAGGGAGACCTATCAGAATTACACCAGACTTCTTACCAGAGACTATGAAAGCTAGAAGATCCTGGGTAGATGTCATACAGACACTAAGAGAACACAAATGCCAGCCCAGGCTATTATAGTTATGCCAGCAAAACTCTCAATTACCATAGACTTAGAAAACAAGATGTTCCATGACAAAACCAAATTTATACAATATCTTTCCATTATTCCAGTCCTACAAAGATAATAGATGGAAAACATCAACACAAGAAGTATAATTATACCCTAGAAAAAGCAAGAAAGTAATCTTTCAACAAACCCAAAAGAAAATAGCCATACAAACATAATTCCAACTCTAACAACAAAAATAACAGGAAGTAGCAATCACTTTTCCTTAATAACTCTTAATATCAATGGACTCAGTTCCCCAATAAAAAGATAACTAACAGACTGGATATGTAAACAGGACCCAACATTTTGCTGCATACAGGAAACGCACCTCAGTGACAAAGGCAGACACTACCTCAGAGTAAAAGGTTGGAAAACAATTTTCCAAGCAAATGGTCCCAAGAAACAAGCTGGAGTAGCCATTCTAATATCAAATAAAATCAACTTTCAACCAAAAGTTATCAAAAAAGATGAGGAAGGATACTTCATATTGGTAAAAGGGAAAATCTGCCAAGACCAACTCTCAATTCTGAACATCTATGCTCCAAATGCAAGGGCACCCACATTCATAAAAGAAACTTTACTAAAGCTCAAAGCATACATCACACCCCACACAATAATAGTGGGAGACTTCAATACCCCACTCTATGCAATGGACAGATCAGGAAAACACAAACTAGACAGAGACACAGTGAAACTAACAGAAGTAATGAACAAGTGGATTTGACAGATATCTATAGAACATTTCATCCTAAATCAAAAGAATATACCTTCTTTTCAACATCTCATGGTCTCTTCTCCAAATCTGACCATATAATCAGTTACAATCAGACCTCAACAAATATAAAAAAATTTAAATAATCCCATGCCTCCTATCAGATCACTACTGACTAAGGCTAGTCTTCAATAGCAAGAAAAACAACAGAAAGCCCACATACACATGTAAACTGAACAACGCTCTACTCAATGATAACTTGGTCAAGGAAGAAATAAAGAAAGACATTAAAGATTTTTTAGAATTTAATGAAAATGAAGACACATCATACCAAAATTTATGGGACACAATGAAATCAGTGGTAGGAGGAAAATTTATAGCTCTAAGTGCCTCCAAAAAGAAACTGGAGAGAGCATACACTACCTGTTTAACAACACACCTGAAAACTCTAGAACAAAAAGAAGCAAATACACCCAAGAGGAGTAGACAGCAGGAAACAATCAAACTCAGGGGTGAAATCAACCAAATAGAAACAAAAAGAATTATACAAAGAACCAACAAAACCAGGAGCTGGTTCTTTGAGAAAATCAAAACAATGAATAAACCCTTAGCCAGACTACCCAGAGGGTACAGTATCCAAATTAATAAAATCAGAAAAGAAAAGGGAGGTAAAACAATGAAATATATCTTAAAATAATTATTCTGTCTGTTGAATATTAACAGTTGAAAATATTAAAATCATGTTCTACAAGCATTATGGAAATATTATTGGTAATTTTTCTCATTGTGCTTAAAATTAGCATTTTCTTAATGCTTAACTTCAAAGAGTTTTTGACTTATTGATAAAATAATTTTTCTCCTAGAAACGCTGATAATCTTTTTTAAGTAAACTGATTGTTAGACAATGTACACAGATATATAATGAGTTTAAATACTCTCTCACTATGTTAGGTAGTATCATATAAGGGCTTTTGAATATATTTCTTAATGATTCATTTTTAATATTTTATGCTCTTTTACTATGCTTAATTCTCAAAGAGTATTTTGTATGTTTTGAAACAATTTAGTATTCAACATTAGAAATAGGATCTTCAGTTATGGATAGTATTAAATATTCATTAGTGATATTTTTAGGGTATGAAAGGATATAAATATTAAAGTTTAACAATTTTTTATGTATTATTTGATTCTCAAAACACTCAATATTATTAATATGTTTGATGTATAAAATGCATTTACATAAGACAAATTTAAGAAAAAAAAGAATAAAAAATGTTATTTGACATGGTAAAACAACAACAACAAAAACCAAAAAACAAAAATAATAAGTATTCAGAAGACATTTTGATGCTGTAGCTTACTAAAATATCTGAAAAATCATTATATGACAACACTTGGCTTCCTCATTCATTTAAATTTACAGTGAATAATCATTTACATTTACTACCTCATGACACACAAAAAGTTAGAATAATAATGACCACTTTCAATGGTAAATTGTGAATATTACAATTTTGTGGGTAGAATCCTCTATTAAAATATGTACCAAGTTACAACATTTTGTAAGAGTGTCCGTTTACCCACAATTTCCTCAACATAATGTCAATTTCATCAACATAATTGTCAAATTTTTTAATGTATTTTTTTCTGCTTTGGGGTGTTGTTGATGAATACGTCACTGTCTAATCTAGTTTGACCCTGAACTCTAGGTCCTCCTTCAGCTCCTCAAGTACTGTGATTACAGACATTTTGACTTGGAACTACTAGGTAAAAGTGAGCAATTCATTGGGTTTTGATTTATATCATGTTATAAGTGAGATTGAACATCATTTTCACACTGTAATTCCAGTAAGTCTGATCCTACTGCTGTTGAATGAAGCCATTGAATAGAGTATTGAGAAGAGAGCTAAATTCCTGCCTTAAGGAACCATCTCTTCTAACAGCCATAAGGAGAGTGATTAATGGACATTTTAAGGACATTTATCTCTAGCTTCGAATGAGTGGGTACCAGTGTAATCAGCTAATCCTACAGTGGAACATCTCTTGATAATTATTCCGCTGTTATCTGGCAGTCACCAGACTTTCTGTGCTCTGTACACCAGATTGCTGATTATGAGGTCTTAGGTCACTGTTTTCCTTGTTTCTATTTCCTGAAGTGGCTGACTTTGCGGTCAACACCTTAATCACTTATGTGATTAAGTAGCTCTTGCTTTAGATTTTTGAATGCCAGGGAAAGAGAGAGAGAGAGAGAGAGAGAGAGAAGACAGACAGGTTTGCAAAAGATGATTTGCAGAGTTAGAGTTATATAGAGTTAAATATATATATATATATGACCCAAGACCCATTTGTATTTCCTTTCTGTCACTTGTCCATTTATATTTTTATGCGTTCATTATGTTTTTCTTTTTTACTGAAAAATACTGTGTGTTTTCGAGATTCCTTTCTTGCTTACAACATAAACTTCAGATTTATATGTCAAATTCAAATGTCAGCGTATCACTCACTTTTAGCTTTTCTTACAGGTTATTTTCAGTTTTTGTTCCTGAAGGGAAGTGACTTGCTGAGGCCTTGCTCATAGCTAGGCAAGACAACGGAACCATTGTGTTGGAACACTGTTTCCTAACTGATACACCGGAACAGGAAGTCCATGTCTGAATAGAAGCATGAAGATCCGCCTTCGGCTGCGTGAATTCTTCTCAATTGGTCATGAAGGCAGAAATATCTACAACCAGTTTGTTTCAGCCTTTCTCACGCAGTACCTTGCTCACATTTACATGCTCTCTGGGTGCTTTTCTGACTTAAAGACTAAAATGGACTTTGGTGATACTGGGTGTCACTTTTTTCAGGCCTTTTTGTTAAACTTGGATGACAGTGGTCATTGATGTGCATGTTGGAATAGTCCCAAGTTTTTAAGTTCTTCTTAGTAGCTTGCTTTCCTGCAGAAGTGTTGCATGAAATATATCTTAAAAGTACCCACGCTAGCGCCAGTTTCCCTGCTGCTAGGGTCTCCATGGTCCCCTACCTGCCGTTCTGTTCTCTTGCTGTGGATTCTGCTCACATTCCCAGCCTTCCACCCCCTGTATTAGTAAATTCTCAACCCACAAAACTCACACAATGAACTCAAAACTCAATTGATATAAACAAGCTACACACCTAGATGGGACAAATGCATCCTACTTATTTAATCATCTATCTAAGAAATCCCCAATACTTATGGCTCCCAGGACTGCTGGCTCCTCTTCCTCTCATATAGGTTCCCTCTTGTCTCCTCATCTCCGTCTCTCCCTCTGTCTCTCTGTCTCTCTGTCCCTGTCTCTAAACTTCTCAGCCTGCCTTTTCTCCTCCCCCCCCCCCCCACTGCTCTAGCCTTATCTTTCACCTGCCGTCACCTGCTTACAGACAGCAATCTACATTTTCCCCCCTTTTGTCCAATTAAAAGGCTCTTTTCTCTCAGATAAAATTTGAGCTCAACTATTACCATTCTGTAATTTATAAAGTACACAATACACCTAACACCTAAATAAAAAACTCTGCCACCCATCCTAACTTAAAAAGGCTTATAATTCCACACCTGTTATGTCCTGGTTTTAGCTTGTATACTATCTAAAAACTATCTTCTCAAATATATTCTCTCAATGTTAAATAGCCTGGGTTGGCTATGAGACTATAACTAGTCTTCAGTCCCATCAGAAACCCGAGAGCGACTAAGATTATCTGAAAATACAGGAAGCCTTATACAGCTTCCAGAACTGAGATACCTGGCAGAGACAGCTGCCGACCCATACAGTATGTCAGGAAGTTGGAACATCAGTCCTTAGCCTTTAGGCTTAAGTTTGGTTGGGCTTTCCCATCTCATTGTCCACAGGAATAGTACTATTATACGTTTTTCTAGCTGTAAGTGTGTGTGTGTGTGTGTGTGTGGTGTTGCTTTTTTATAATTGAGTCCTTGAAAGCATTGGCATGTCACTTAAATTCTATCCAGAATTAATCAGAGATGGTGAGCTTTGCCCTCAGGAACCAAAACTGAAAACAAGTGAATTATGACAGTAGCAAATGTATTTTTTTTTAATGGGTGTTGTTGCTCATTGTGGTCTTTTGTTCATCTTTCTTTGCCTCGCCTTAGAAAAGTCAGGAGGTGTAGTGAATCAGGCAGAAGCAGCCAGAAAAGTAGTTAATAAATGGTAACCTTCCCTTGCCTCAGGGCCCATCAGACATCTAGATGTCTCCAGGAAGCTGCCCATTAGCCATCCATTGCACTCACAGGAGAGGAAGGCTGCTGGATGTCTCATGTCTAAAAGTGGAAGCTTAAACACATCCTTGCCCGGAAAAAACTCTCCAAACTACAAATTACTTCTGACTTAAAAAAAACAAAAAACAAAAAACAACCGAGGCAGAAAAACTCCTCAAACCTATTTCCATGAGACGCCCAGATAAGAAAGAATAAAAAGACAATGTATAAGCAGTGCTGTACATGTTGTTTGGCAAGAGCTGTGCCGATGCAGCTAGCTGGGGAGCTTGGCTAAGTGGGTAGCATGAGAAATCTTAAAGCCCACCCCCAGTGACTTCTCCAACCAAGCCATCCCCCTAACTCTCCACACAAAGCACTACCCAGTGGGGACCCAGTGTTCAAGTGCCCAAGACTATGAGAGGTGGAGACTCTCATTCAAACTACCACAAGGTGGAAAGGAGAATACTCCACCAAGCTGTTCTCTGACCTCCACGTGTGCACCATAGCATGCATGTCCCCTCCTGCCACAATAGCAATAACAGTAATAATAGTAATAAATAATAATAATAATAGTAATAATAATAATAATAAAGAATATTAAAGTAATTATGAGTGAGTAAATGAACAAATAAAAACATATAACCTTCCTCAACAAGTTGGATGGTGAAAAACTTCGTCATGATTTTTAATGCACTATCTTTGCAAGTAGAAGCAATTTTTCAGATTTCACGAGCCACTGGCTCTCAGTAGACACAGAATTCCCCGAGAGGCTTGTTAAAACACAGGTGACTGACCTCACCCTCAATATAGAATCTGTCAACTAGAGCATAGAGCATGAACAATCTATTTCTTCTCTTTTGTCATTCCTTCCTCCTGTCATTTACTCTCCCCTCTTCCCCCTCCCACTTCTCGTTCTTTTCTTTCTTTAAAATAGGGTCTTATAAACCCAGGCTAGCCTGTATCTCACAGACCCAAACCTGTAATCATCCTGCTTCTATCCCTATAGCTACCTTCCCCCTAATTTTATGTAGAGCTGGGGATTGAACCTGGGGCTAGGTATGTGCATGTTACGTCATCACTCTTCCAACTTAACTACTGGGTTCTATGTGCTCGGGGCAGAAGTCTACAGTAATTGAATGTTACTCATCTCCCTAATCACACTCACACAAATTTGAATCTTGTGCTGCCTACTTTGTTTAAAAGACTCCAGGAACGGTTTCAACCTGGCCAGTGTATCAGGAGATTTAGCTGATGATAGACTTAGTCTTCGTAGTTGACATCATTTGAGGGTTGGTTCTTCTTTAAGCTTGTGATGAAATCCAAAGGAATCCTTTTATCCTGGCCTCTCACTCCCACAGGCAGTTTGGTAGCATGTGCAAGTTAGCTACTGACGTGACTTGAATCATGGCTGACCAGTGATGCCCGGGATGGAAATACTTGCTTAGGCTTCACACAAACCTGGAAGCTTCTGGGTCTTAGTTGCTAAGATTTTGAAAACCTGGGGTTGCAGGAACATAATTTGTGGGGCTCTGTACAAATAAATATGTGAAGTCCCTTGTTTAAAAAATTAAGAATTGGGAATGGGGTGAAGAACTGGGGGGGGGGGGGCGGGGGCTCATCTCAGAGGAAGACCTATGTCCCTATCCAGGTGGCATGTCTACGAAGTCCTTCTGTCCTTTGCCATGGAAGTGCTTTGTCCCTTTTGCAACTGAGAGTGGAAGTCAGGGAGGGGTTTGGTGAATCTGGAGGAGCAGTGTGATTTGTGCAAGCGCAGTCAGGAGCAGTCAGGAGCCTGTTTCCATGGCTTTCCTGGCCTTTCTCTCTGCCACTTTGCTTATATGGATAGGGACCGAAATCCATAGCCTCAATCCGTAGCATCATGTAGGGATTCTGAAGTCCTCTGTGACAGAGCACCTTGGGGCAGTGTGTGCTTAGGTATCAGTTACTTTCCCAGTCATTGGGAACAAATCACCTATAAAACAACGAAGGAGAGAGTTTATTTGGGTTCAAAGCTTCAGTTGATGTACGTGAGCTGAGCAAGAACCTGGGTGAGAATGTGTGGCAAAAGTTGTTTTCATTTGGTGAACTGAAAGCAGACTGATAGAAAGACACAGGCAGAGACCAGCATATGATACAGGCCCCAGGGACATGCCCTTCCCCCCACCCCAGCCCCCCAACTAAGCCTCCTTAGCCTTGCCCACAAATTAGCTATTTTTTGTTGTTGTTGCTTTGATAAATAACCATTGTCGGAATGTGGACTATGACAAAAAACTTGGTAAGGTAGAGCAGGTCTGAGACCCCAGAGACTCACACCTGAGACGGAAGAGACCTCCTTGCTCCCTGCCAGATTCCTGGCCTAGAACACATGCCATGGTCCCCACATCTGGCATGCAGCCCAAAACAGAGCTCTCCGTGCTAATGAGACCCACTATGTACTGTAGCTTCAAACTCTGAGACCATTGAACCCATGCTTCCTCAAGTTTTTCTTGGGTAATTTTGTTACAGCAATACGAAAAGGAAGCAATAATGAAGAAGAGTGTTAGGTGCTTAATTTTCTATCACTAGATTATTCCACGAGAGAGAACTATATTGTCCAGTTGTGGGTCTCTTTGTAATCACCATCTACTGCAAGGACTGAACAATGCTCTGATCTGTAGCCGTTCAACGGCCACGGACATACTGGATGTACCTGAAAGTGGGGCTGGACTATGATGGATTAAAAATTAAGAACAACTTCAATAGCTTCTATTCCTAAAGTAATGTAGACCACTGAGAAGTCCCAGGCCAGTTAGGAGCAGCAAAACTACTCAGGAAAAGCCTGAAGAACTTTGGACCACCATCCTCTGTGGTATTTCTTTCCTTAGGGATTTCCTTAATTTTGTGTTGTTTTGTTTTTAAAGATTTATTTATTGTTATATCTAAAAAGACTGTAGCTGTCTTCAGACACACCAGAAGAGGGCGTCAGATTTCATTACAGATGGTTGTGAGCCACCATGTGGTTGCTGAGACTTGAACTCAGGACCTTCAGAAGAGCTGCCAGTCAGTGCTCTTAACCACTGAGCCATCTCTCCAGCCTCCTTTCCTTAACTTTTTAAAGCTACATATATTATCTTTCTTGGGGGAAAATAGTTTCTTAGAAAAATCCTATTATTATTTTTCCTGTTCTCAGTGCTGAAGACCAAGTTTAGGGTCTTATGCCATTGAAGCAAGCACACATGCAAATGAGCGAGATCCCTAGATTCTACTTTTTTTTTTTTTTCAAAATCACTACTGGCTGGGGCTATCTTTGTACTGATAAGTTTAACACCCATTTCCTGAGTGCTATTATTGCAGGTATTTATCACCACTCCTGGTTTGTATTTGTGGCCTTTGTTTTGGTATGTGCATATGTGAATGTGCATGTTCATGTGTGTGTGCTGGTCTGGTATCTTCTTAATTGCTCTCCTACTTATCTCTCACGCACCTCCGATCCCATCAAACTCCCTGGCCACTGAGACCTGCCTACTCTGGGATTGCAGGACTTGGATGCCTGTGAACCCCAAACAAAACAAACCTAAACAAAACAAAAACAAAACCCTTTTATATGTTGATTATATCTACTACCCTACCCCTTCCAGCTTCTCTCAGGTGTCCCACACCCTCCCAAATTCATTACTCTCTTCTCCCCCTCTCCTTTACAACCATAAGATTTCAGTAGTACTGCCCCTTTGGTGAAGGGCCATCCAGTGGTGCATAGGCAACGGTCTTACTCAAGGGTTTCCTATTGTGAAGAGATGATGTGACCAAGGCAACTCTTAGTAGGACAACATTTAACTGGGGCTGGCTTACAGGGTCAGAGGTTCAGTCCATTTTCATCAAGGCAGGAGCATGGTGGCGTCCAGGCAGGCATGGTGCAGGAGGGGAGGAGGGGAGAGTTCTACATCTTCATCTGAAGGCTGCCAGGAGGAAACTGGCTTCCAGGCAGCTAGGAGGAGGGTTAAAGCCCACTCCCACAGTGACATACCTATTCCCAAAATGCCACACCTATTCCAACAAGGCCACACCTCCAAACAGTGTGGCTTCCTGGGCAAACACATTCAAATCACCACAGCAACTTACAAGAAGCACACTGAACTAACTACCTTTGAAGAAAACTGACTGCCTCGCCCAGCAGCCACACACCTCATCTTTTAAATGTGTGTTCTGCCAGTGTGGCAGACACTTTACTGACTGAGCTGTCCCCCTAGTCCCGTATTTATTTTTAAAATAAAGGAATATACGTGTTCTCCATTAAGTGACCACACGGTGACAAGCTCATTGGGAGGTAGGATCTGCTTCATTTGTCTTTGTCTTCCAGTACAACACCAGGAATATCGACTGTACTGGCTGGTTTTGTGTGTCAACTTGACACAGGCTGGGGTTATCACAGAGAAAGGAGCTTCAGTTGGGGAAGTGCCTCCATGAGATCCAGTTGTAAGGCATTTTCTCAATTAGTGATTAAGGGGGAAAGGCCCCTTGTGGTGGGACCATCACTGGGCTGGTAGTGTTGGATTCTATAAGAGAGCAAGCTGAGCAAGCCGAGGGAAGCAAGTCAGTAAGGAATGTCCCTTCATGGCCTCTGCATCAGCTCCTGCTTCCTGCCCTGCTTGAGTTCCAGTCCTGACTTCCTTTGGTGATGAACAGCAGTATGGAAGTGTAAGCTGAATAAACCCTTTCCTCCCCAACTTGCTTCTTGGTCATGATGTTTGTGCAGGAATAGAAACCCTGACTAAGACATTGACAAAATGCAATATGTGTGTGTGTGTGTGTGTGTGTGTGTGTGTGTGTGTGTGTGTTGTTGGTGTTGGTATTGGTGTCACTTGTACCAAGGCTTCAAATTCTCTTTATAATATTTAGCAGTGCTATTGTATAGATTCTAAAAAACTAAAATTTCAAGCACACATTCGTGTCATGAAAAAGTCTCCTCTAATTTTATTAGAGTTTCCCCTTAAAATAAAATCTTTGGCTGGATTATGAACCCCTCACTGTAATACGTCCTTGGGTTCTTTGTCTCTGTGTATGCCTGAGAAGTCCAGAAAAGGAAAGTGGATGCCAAGGGACTGGAGTCATCGACAGTTGTGAGGTGCTATGGAATGGTTGGGAATCGAACCTACATCCTTTGGAGAGCATCTGGTGTTCTTGCTCACTAAGCCATCTCTCTAGTCCCCATTTCTACATATTTCTGAAGGCCGTTGGGCGGTGAAAGATTTACTTTCTATGAAGAGGCAGTGTGATCTGGGTAATTGTTAGGAGGTGAATTTAAATTTGCTCAAGCATTTTTATCACTTAATTGAACAATCAATGAGCCAGCACCTATTTATCGAGTCAGTTGAAGCAAAGTACCATGCTCCCATACATAACTTGTTATAAATAGGGACATTTATTTTTCACAGTTCTAGAGAAGAGAAACTGAGATCAGAATGGTAAGATGGTCGAGTTCTGAGAGTCCCTTTCACAGTTGCTAGGGAGTTCTCAGAAGTGTGCTTTAAGGTCACTGCTGCCTCTTGTGGAGCTTGCTCCATCCTTAGCACGTGAGCCCTTCCTAAATGTCGTCGCTTGTCTTCTGGGCATGTCAGTGAAACAGGAAGAGCCCACAAGACCTTAGAGAGCCAGCAAGCGAGAAGGTCAGGGCTGAAGGAAAGGCTGGTCTGAATGAGTGCGCAGGACAGAATTCTTCTTACCCTGACTCTCTCCTACTGTAAGCCGTGTACCTGTTTGACCAATAACTCCATCTGTAGGAGGAACACACTGCCTTTAATATTTTAATTAAGAGATATGATTTCTGTAATCACCCAGTCGCTGGTTTATTTCTACGACTTTGTCTTTTTTAAATGTCTGGAAAAGCCTTGCTTCATCGGATTCTCAAATGGGAGGCAACTGATTTATTTGGCGAAGTCGGAGACAAACCATCTTGAAGTTACTCAGGCCTGCTTTCTTGAGTTTCTAGTAAGATACCATCATCTCCTGACGAAAGCATCTGCTGATGGTCTTTCGAAGGAACAGCTTTCCTCACCACCTCTCTAGGGTTTCTAACAAAGTCAGGCAGTACCAGTAGCTAAGGAAATGAGAACCCAAACTGGGACTCAAGCTCACCCGTAAGGAGAAGACAGATGTGGTGGCCTACTTCTGCAGTCTGGGGCCTGGAGAAATGTAGGCAGACATAGCTCCGGAGCATACTGTCGATGCAGCTTAGTTGAATCAGTGAGTGACCCTGTCTCAAAACAAAACAAAACAAAACAAAACAAAAACAAAAACAAAAAAAACCCGACAGAGAGTAATTAAGGAAAACACCTAACATTGACCACTGGTCTCCACATTACATGTGCATACAGGCATACATCCACACAAACACTTATATAAATCATAGATACTCACACAAAAAATAATCAAGTAATATTGAAAACTTTCATGAAAATTTTAATTTTGGGAGACAATTTACAGGCTTTCACCCTTCGGGAACATCAGTCTGAGAACTTGTTACAGCTGGACAGTCTCTTACGATCTGAACTTTATGCCATAGGTAAACGTAATTTCAAGTGGGTATGTTCTCAGTACCATAGAAACTGTGAAGGAGGTGGGCTGACAGAGATAAGGAATACTGTAGCTACATCGAGACACGGGAGAATTTCTGTGCTCTCCATCTCCAAATTCTGTGTCCCCTGTTGCGGGGACCAGGGCAAGACAGCCATATAGAGCTAGTTGTGGGGATGCATGAGACCGCCGAGGCCCATGCCAACGCATAGCCAGATTTAGCGTGGGTTTTATTAAAACTACACTCCACAGTCCCCTCCCCACTCTATCTTTTTAAACGTTTGGAAACAGCTTGCTTTAGAGAATTCTCAAATAAGAGGCAATTTATTTACTCAGCAAAAGAAAAAGAAATACCATCCTTGACACTGCCGTACCTCTGCCCACCCTTGTTTTCTTGAGCGTCGAGTAAGATTTCCTCATCTTCTGCTGAACACATCTGCTGACAGTTAGCATCTGTTAGGGACCACTTGGGTCATTACTGAAGGATGGCAGAGCATCCAATGAGTCTTTTCCTCTTAGACAAAGACGTTTCAACTCTCTTCTGTCAAGTTCTTCTCCAGCTTTGGGCATGAATGGGGACTGGTAAACTGTCCAGATGTGGCAAGAGGCAAAGGACTTCCCACTGGTCTTCAGGTGATCGTCACATCACCTGTCTGTCATGGGTCTGACTTAGGGCATTAATGTGATTCTCTGTTTCCATCTCCTTCCCTAGAAACATCTGAACTGTGAGCTGTTGCTGGTTCTTAGCAGTTCCAGGAACACAGAGAAGATGGAAGTCTTTGAGTTTTATTCTTTCCCTAGGTGCTTGCCCATCAATTAAAAAAAATCCTAAGAGTTAGAGAAATGGTGTTTGAGGATAGCTGTTATAGCTGTTGAAGCACTCTTCTGTCTAGGTTCCTTCCCCAAGTAGAAACTCTTTCTCTCAAACATTGCTTCAAGTTGCCAAACTAAAGGCAAAGTAAAGATGAATTACAGTGACACATCCCTAAGAGATCTTCCACTCTTTGCTAATTCAGAATAAGATGTGCTCAGCAGAACTTGCTCCGGTTTTCACCCTGTAATTTACTTCTTGTTATGGTTCAATAGCACAGTATACTCTAGTTCACTGTCCTTATAAAACCTGCAGGCAGGGAAATGGCTACACTCGGATACATTCTCATTTTGGGTGAAGAAATGAAATCGTGAAGCCAGGGTCATGGACGTGGAGCTGTGAAATTACAAAGGGAATTGTGTTTGCTGGGCATTTTTGCTGAGGTCAGGATGCTAGGATGCAGGCTGGACCTGCAGAACTCCTGAGATCCTGACTCACTGGTTCCTTCAACTGCTCTCAGTTTTCCATTGGAACATCCATGTATGTCAACCGCTGAGGTCAGTTCATACAACATCATGGGCCTTCTAAGGCTAATGATGAAACGTGTTTCCAGGGCCTTCCCAAAAAGAACATGTCTCAATAACAGAAGTGCTAAATACACAGTAAGTTCAACAGCCTTTGTTTTCTGTTTTCAAAACATTCTTCACGGTAGCCATAGTACAGGGAAAAGTACAGCATCCCTAATGTGTGTGGTTCAGGTACTTGTTAACAAATGGGAATTTTAATGATCTAGGATTTGTGAATAGGTAATTGATTGATAGCTGAGAGTATAGCACTTTCGGTTAGCTTCTACTTTTTAAAATTAAAATAAAATTCATGATATGGGTCATTTAATTTCCCTTGACTGTATTACGGGCTAGTGTATCAAGTTGACCTATGTAGCAGATCACCCACCTGCTCCTGAATGGTCTTTCATACAAGGGCTGGGGTCTGTCCTACTTTGACTTTTATGGCTATGGTAAGTACCATGACTAAAAAAGTCATACCACTTGAAGAGAAGAGGGTTTATCAGGCTTACACTGCCAGATCACAGTCCATCACTGAAGAAAGTCAAAGCAAGAACTCAAGGTAGGGACCTACTGGCAGGAGCTGAAGCAGAACCCATGGAGGAATGCTCTCAGGATTATATTTAGTTACCTTCTTTATGCCTCCTAGGACCACCTGTCCAGCGGTGGCACTGCCCATAGAGGGCTACCCCCTCCTACATCAATCAATCCAGAAGATGTCCCACAGACCTGCCTGAAGGCCAATATTATAAATGCCTTTCCTTAGTAGAGGCTCCATCTTACCAGATGATTTTAGCTTGTATCAAGTTGACCAAATATTAGCCAACACAGAGCCCCTTCTTAGGGGCTTTCTCAGGTCACCAATGATGCAGCCAGAAGTTGAAGACTTCCCAAAAATGTGTATCAGGAAGATAGCTTATTGAAGCTATCTGCATACAAATCAGTGATAGATTTTATATCTGACAGCTCTTAATAGCAGCAATGGTCATAAACATCAGGTATACGTTCAGAATAGTACATTCAGATGCTGTGTGCTTTCATTAGTGACTAACTGGGTTTTAATCACTCACACTTAGCAAGGGGTTTATTAGTTTCAAGAATTTTTCCCTGTTCTGGAAACCAAAAGGGACCTTTAGCTAAAGGCCAAAAATGTAAATGTGTGACTTTTCCCTCAGGCGAGTGACTCACCGAAGGTGCAGTGACAAGCTGTCTTCTGTTTGATCAATGACCTGGAAGTGGAGCTGCAGCAAATTTATAATGGCAGGAAATTGGATAAGCAAGATTATTTCTAAAATAAAACCATTTTAAATGAGTCACCACAGTAGCGAAAATGAATAGTTATTAAAAATTGGAAAGAGTGTATTCATGAGTTAAAGTCTTCAACATTAATTTAATGATGTCTCCCACCATCCCTCTGTATGGAGTGAGGCTATAAAGGCAGGAGGTGTTCCCATGCTTAGAGCATTTTCATTTTTTAGGAAGGTTAACCCTAAACAAATGCTTCCCAAAAGAGAATTATAGGTAAAGTATGACAAGATCACAGAAATTTAGAGATTTTTTAAAAGAAAATTAGACAGTTAACATAGACCTTACAAAGAAAAGGAGAATGTTCCAGAAACATCCACAGAGGCGTTCACTTAAGGTTGCATAGGATGTTGCTGTGCTTTCAATGCACCTTCTAAAAGTTCAAGTATTAGAGACAATATCACTGAATTTATACATGTATTATATATGTATATATAGATACGCACATATATATAGTGAGAGAGAGAGAAAGAGAGAGCATAGAATAGAATTTCTTCAGGACATGGGGAGGGGACTTAAGAGGGTAGTAGAAGCAGAGAAAGGCAGAGAGAGGGAGAGAGTAGAGAAGAGGCCGACCGCATTGGTGTGTGTGTGTGTGTGTAAAGGAAATGGGGAGGAAGGGGAAGTAAGAGAGCAAGAGGCAAGGGAGAGAAGCAGGAGTAAGAACCTGGATTTATATATTAATGATCTTTTAAAATGGGGTCTTCTTGAAGTCATTATATTGGTTGAGGACATGAGCCTTATCTGGGTGGTGCCTGCATAACGTGCAGAGCCATCAGTAAACCAGGTCCTAGTCTTCTCTTCTTCAGTTAACTAATCATAGGGAATATTGCATGACAATATAGCAGCAGATGACATTGTAACAGGAGTAGCAATCATAGGCATTTGGGCAAGTTCATGTAACTTGCTTGTGCCTTCAGGACCTGCTCGGGCCTGATCACATATATGCCACTTCTATTTGACAATAGACTGCTGCAATGCACATCCTACTTAATGACATGGATGGTCCAAAACCACTCAGCTCATGATGGGCAGTTCAGATTGCTTGGTAACTTGGTGTCCTATTTTCAAATGTTCAGTTTCCACAAGGTCCAATAGCAGATCAAGAACTGTTGTAGTCAGGTATTGCTGTGTTAGGCCTGACTATGTTTTTGTTCGGAGGAATGTGAATTTTGGGACTTTGGATTTTGGAAGCAGTGGAATGCTTTAAGTGGGGGTTAATGGGCCATCCTAGTAGGAAATGAAAGATGTTGGTACTGGAGGTGATTCAAACTGTACAGCTCTTGCTCAAGGGGTTTCAGAAGAGAGAGAATTTAGTATATGGCCTGGAGATCATTCTTATGATTTTTTGCTGAAGAATATTGATGTTTTTTGCCCTTGTCCAAAGAGTCTGCCTGAGGCTAAGGCGAAGAGATTTATAGTAATTATATCGACAAAGGAAGACTCAAAAGGGCCCAGCATAGACTCTGTCCTCTGCTTTATTCTCATGACGAACATTTTCATCAAGCATAGCAGCAATCTTAGGAAGGAAAAATGCAAACTCTTTGGTTCAAGTATTAAAGGGGCACCAGGAAATGGTATGGAGCTGTACTCAAGTCGATAAACAGATTAAGGGACTGGTGACCTCAGGGCCAGATCCTATCCTGCTAACCGTATTGCTTATGTATATGCAGTTGAACAAGGGATAGTTATATTATGTCAGGCATTATTATGAAGTGGTTATTTGGGCTTTTACTCTGTTAGGAACTACAGATCCAGAAATGGAGAGTGTTGTAGAAATTATTTAATCCTGACCTGGGGTTTCTACACCACCTTGATCATTTAATTCCTGGATAAAAGACACACTCAGACTTTATATTTACAATAATCTTTAAACAGCACAAGAGCTGGGCAGGCACCTACCCTCTATGCTATTAGAGTCTCCTTTCCTTGCCATAACCCTGAGTTATTACTATGCTTCATCGGGCTGCACTAAACCCCATTTGGCCAGCCCACAGGGCCACGATTTTATGGCTTACCAAACCCATGGCAGCTTCTCTCTCTTCATTCACCTTCTTCCCCTCCTGGTTCTTCTCTGACAGGGTCTAGGGTTCCAAGCCTAGGAACCCTAAACCCTGTCTATATCTTCTGCCCAACTATTGTCTGGTGGCATCTTTATTCACCAATCAAAAATAACCTGGGGGCAAGTTCACATAGTCCTCTTGAGTCTACATGCAGACTTTCTCATCTTGGGGGCTGCACTTAACATTTCAATACACAGTAAAAGACAAAACCTCAAACGGAGGGCACACCCGTGACCCATATGATCTGAGGCTTGAGGCACAGTAGCTGTGAAAAGCTTAGGCCCAGATGTGGTGTTACACACTTTTAAGTGCAGAAGACATAGGCAAGCAGATCTCTGAGTTCAAGGCAAGTTCCAAGTAAAGAAAAGCTTAGGTCCAGGCATATGGTACATGCCTCTAATCCCAGAACTCAGGAGATAGAGAGAGAGAGAGAGGCATGCAGATCTCTGAATTTAAGGTCAGTCTACAGAGCTAGGTCTAGCACAGTCAAGTTTAGGCAGTGAAGGAGTTGGAAAACAGAAAGCTGGTGATAATGATAGAACAAGGAGACCATGTTCCAACTCCAGCAAGCAGCAGAACTCAGCAGCTTCAGCCATGCAACTGTGGCTTTAGAATCATAGAATAGTAGACTCTTTTGGACAATGGATGCTGGTTAGCTGGAGCTATGAAATTAGTGGTGATAAGGAAGAGAGAGACCAGTGTCACTGAGATGAAATCTGGGAAGTGTTTTCTGAGAGCACAAAGAAGCTGTGTTCTAGAGATAGCCAAGGTTGTACCTTGTGTTACAGCTGGACTTGGTAATGTGTAAGAGTCACCCAGGTGGTACTGGTTTTGAAGGCATGAAGGGTTCATGGTGACCAGCTGTGGCTTGGCACTGTGAGAGGCCATGGAAGGCCATTGGTGAAGACGCAGTCTCAGTTGCAGCTGATGGCCCAGGACTGAAGGGGTCATGCAAAGAAGCTGAGGCTTGGCACCATGAAGAGAGCCTATGAGAGGCTATTGGTGAAACCTAGTTACAGCACAAGATCCTAGTGTGTTGGAGATACCACTACCATGGGCTGATCATCAAGAGCAGCAGCAGTAGTGGAGTGGAGTCAACCAGAGCCTAGAGGGATACAGGGGACAGAGCTGGAGATGTGACCCAAGCCATTTGGAGGAACATAGAAGATTGTGTGTGGATTCCAGACACTGGAACAAGAAGCTGTAATGTTAAAGTTGCCTTGGATACCCCAAAATGTTAGAGATGTCAGAGCCATGGGATGCCTGCCAAGGAAAACCACTATCAGGGAGTAGAACCAGCCAAAGAAAAAGAATTGTGTTGTAGTCAACAAAACAGAAAGGAGTTGGAGATCTGAAGAACACGTTGACATCAGACATAGAGATGCAGAGTTTGGGATTTGCCTAGCTGGTTTTTAGTCTTTTTTTTTTTTTTTTTTTGTCCAGTATTTCCTCATTGATAATGGCATTTAGGAATGATGATGCATATCCTGTGGCGCTTGAGGTATGTGATGAGGCTTTTTGATTTTGATTTTATAGGGGATTACAGTTAAATGATTGGATGAATCTCAGAAGAGACTTTGAACTTTGGATTTTTAAACATTGTTGAAACTGATAAGTCTATGGGGACTTTTGAAGTTGTACTAAATATATTTTGCATTATGCTAATGGTTGGTATGGACCCCATAGACTCATGTGTTTGAACAAGCCATTAGTGCCAGGGAGTGGAATGTGGTGGATTGAATATGCTGGGCCCAGGGAGTTGCACTATTAGGAGGTGTGGCCTTGTTGGAGGAAGTACATCACTGTGGGGGTGGGCTTTGAGAAACTGCCTCCTAGCTGTCTGGAAGATAGTCCTCTTCTGGCTGCAGTTAAATCAAGATGTAGATAGAACTCTCTGCTCCTTCCCTATCACCATGTATGCCTGGAAGCTGCCATGCTTCCTGCTATGAGGATAACAGACTCAACCTCTGACACTGTAAACCAGCCCCAATTAAATGCTGTCCCAATATAAGAGAGTGTGCCTTGGTTATGGTGTCTCTTCACAGCAATGGAAACCCTAAATAAGACAGTGAGTTAATTCATATAACATGGCCTTTCATACAGCAGTTAGTGTCCCTTTTCTTTCCTCTTCTTTTCTTTTCCTTTCTTTTCTTTTTAAATTATTTCTTTTCTTTTCTTTTTTTATATTGGATTTTTTAAAATTTACACTTCAAATGTTATCCCCCTTTCCTGGTTTCCCTCCTTCCCGGAAACACCCTATCACATCCTCTCTCCCGCTGCTTCTCTGAGGGTGTTCTGCCACCCACCTCCCTGCCCTCAATTCCCCTACACTGGGGCATCTATTAAGCCTTCATAAGACCAAGGACCTCTCCTCCCATTTCATACCTAACAAGGCCATCCTCTGCTACATATGCTGCTGCAGCCATGTGTACTCCTTTGTTCATGGCTTAGTCCCTGGGAGTTCTGGGTGTAGTGTCCCTTTTCATTGTGGGTTTTTCGGATCATTAATGGTATAGCCAGAATTTGAAACCTTTTCAACATATGTAAAGAAGTTGGTTTCTCATGATTCTGAGAGTAGATAGATGGACTTTAGATCTGACATCTCTTTGGAGGTAACAATGGTCACAAATATCAGAGACATCACAAATCCAACCAGAACAAAGATGCTCCAGACTCACTGGCTTGTACCATCTCCCAAGGAGCTCCGACTCAGCTTTAAGAAACCTAGAGCTGGTGATCCGAGCACTGAACAGATGGAGGCAGGAAGTTCAGGAGTTTAAGGTAATTCTCACCTATATAGCATGGCTGAGGTCTACACGGAACCCTCTTTCAAATAAGCAAACCAGGCTGGGGAGATGTCTCATTTGGTACACTGCTTGCTATGTGATAATGAAGACTAGATGCAGAAAGGTGAATTCTGGTAGTGTTCCCGTAGTCCCAGCACTGGGGATGCAGAGACAGCAAGATTCCTGGAGCATGCTGGCCATAGATCTCAACTAGCAACTTGGTGAGTTCCAGGCTCAGTGAGGGATTCTGTCTCAAAAATATAACGTGGGGTAGTGAACTGCAAAGATAGCCAGTGTAGACCATGGCCTACATATATAAATGCACACATATGCACATGAGTGATGTGCCCACATACACTCTCTAAACACACAGAAAATAAGCCCATGTACAATCACAACAGAAACCAAAACAAAATAAAAAGCAGAAAGTAAGGTAAGACTTAAGCTCTAGGTATTACTCGTTGGTTTGTTTTGAAGTCAGTTTCCCTGGCTCTCAGTGGAAAGGCATACAGGGGAATCATGTATGTGGGCATTCCCATTATGTGTCATCTATTTAGACAGGTAAGTGTTTACCTCATTATTTTCATTCTAGACACATAGGTTCATTTTAGTTCTCCTTATGGGTTAAGATGCTCAAATTCTGTTATCCTTAATATATTTTCTTCTTGGTCAGCTTCTTCTATCCAATCCATCGTCCTTTGGCTCCCCTGTCTCTTCTGTATATGCTTGCTGGGGCACTGACTTCCTACTGACAGGCCCCACCTCTCTCTGCTGCTGCTCTCCCTCATGGGTACCCTCCTTATCAAAGTCTAGAGTTGGCAGTCTGTGTCAAGGCATCCCAGGTAAGACCTCCTGTTTGCACCAGACCTGACAGCCTTTCACCTCTCCAAGCCTCTGTGGACACCTACCTTACAGTAAAGAGCAGCTCTAGAACTGAATAGGTCCACAAACAAAGACAGAAGTCCCAGGACCATATGGGGGATTTCTTCGGGTATTTTTCTGATACTATCTCTAGTATTTTTACTGTTAGGTTGACAGATCGGAACCCTCAGAGATGGGATCAAACCACAGGTCACTTACAGATGAGAATTCTTGCTCAGCAGAACGGTTTGTTCTCTTTCTGTCCTTTAGCAGTCCAGGAAAGCTAGGAGAGGGTAATTGGATGAAGCCTCCACTTACTTCTAATTGGCATCAGGTTAGTGGTAATGACTAAGAAGAGGGCTACTTACCCTAAGAGTTTCAGATCCTGCTTAATTGTCTACCCGGGCTCCCATTCCAAATTCATTAACAGAAGAGGGTAGAATTTGGCTTCTCTCTGAGTTTGTTTCTTGCACGGCTTGTTTAGCCTTCTCATTGGTTCCAGTACGAAATATAGAAATGTCTGATCTCTTGCAATGAAAATTACTTGCAAAATGAGGGACATAGGCTTTTGTACACACCATTGCACTTTAGTTCTGTTATAGGAATCTCAAACATATCATACACAAATCTCCAAATATCCAACTAGTAGCTATATCTCCCCTACTTTGAAAAACCAGTTAGAATCAACAGGCTAACCACCCCATCGTCAGGTAACAGCTACAGATGGTTACACGGGTTGAAATTCCACAGTAATGGATTTTTCTGGCAATGGAGTTTTGAGGTAAGGAGGATAGATCTTTACTCTATTCTCCTGTGAAGTCTTCTCAATCTATCCTGATTGTCTGCCATATAAACAATAACATTTAAGATACCTCTTGATTCACTAAAAGGTTTGCCCTGTTAATTCCGTTCCCAGATATCTGTTCTCCCCTGGCTTGTTCTGTGATTCCTCAGAGTATAGAGAAATTTAATGAGAAATGGCTCTCATGGGACAAAAGCAGAAGGGGAAGGGGGAGAGGAGGAGGAGGAGGAGGAGGAGCAGCAGCAGCAGCAGCAGCAGCAGCTGTCTAGGTGTCCAGGTGAAGGTGGCATATGCATGAAAGCTATTGGAAAAGAAACCAGGAGATGGAGCGTGTGGGTCATGTCTGTGACTAACAAACTGTAGACTGCATGAGTGTGTTCTAGGCAACTGAGGAATCAGGGCATTGGCGACTTCCCTGCTTCAGGTGTCTCAGCATTGCCTCAGGGGATCTTGGTAGCAGTTGGGGGCCTGCAAGGAGAATCACTGAGGTAGACTTGAAGGAGACTTTGCCCAACTGGTGTGACCAATTTCAGATCAATCAGGAGCAATTCTGCTCTCACATATGCTGTGTTACTCTTGAAAGGTTTTGTTTTATGATTATTGTTATTTTTAAACTGCAGTGACTTCATAATAATAATAATAATAATAATAATAATGCTTTTTCAAAACTTTTGATTGGTTCTTTGTGAATTTCCCATCATGCACTCCAATCCCATCCATTTTCCCATCCCTCCATACCTGCCCTCTGCTCTTGCAACCTCCCTGAACACACACACACACACACACACACACACACACACACACAAAATTAAAAAAAAAAATCTCCTCATGGACACTTGGTGTGTCACTGTGTCCCACAGTAGATCCCTTTTCCCAAACAGCTTTACTTCCAAATGTTTATTGCAGTGACTTGTTGGTCTTGTTCAAGGCCTCTGGCTTCTGCTACACCATCAATACTGGATCCTCACCAGGACTCTTCTCGATATCCCTGTTGCTGCCTTGGGTCGTAGAGTTCCTGCAGCTTTGGTTCTGCAGGAATGGCCCCTTCATGTGCTCCAGCAGTCCATAGATGGGGTCAATGATGGGGCAAGCAAACTCAAAACCTCAGATCTGGGCTTGGGAAGTAGCTGACTTGGTCAGCCCAACAGCTCTCTAGTGCCTGCCCATACTACCTGGCTAGCTCTCCCTCTTTGCCCAGGCAAAGAGCAGGATCAGATCTCTTGCCTGTGGCAGCCTGCAAGGGGCATGACCAATTCTCCAACACCCATGCCATTGGGGCTAGTTCTCCTGTACGCACACCACCAGCTCTCTAGTGCTGCTCCAGCAAGGGGAGTGGCCAGCTTACCAGAGTGCTATAGCTGGCAAGGGGTAGGGACAGCTCTCCCACTCTAACGTTCTTAGCGCCAACTCACCCATACCCATGGTACCAGGGCCAGGTCTACCTCCATTCTTAAGTGAGGAATAGGTGGCAGGATGGTGGTGGTGGTGGTATGTGTATGTGTGTGATCTCTCCCACACCTGTACCACTACACAGCCAGAGACAAACAGCTCTCATGACTGTTGCAGGCTTCAAAAAGCAGGGCCAGGTTCTTCAAAGCCCTTGTACATCCACATGGCCCCAAACGGCAGCCTAGAACAGGGACATCTGCATGGCTTTTGAAGGTAACAAGGGCCATGGACATCCACACAGACTCCTGCTGTTCCAAGGCCAGGGAAGCAGACATGGCCCTCATTAGCGGCATGGACTGGGCCATTACCATAGTCTCAGGTGGCGCTGCAGGCTACTCACATTAGGCTGTTCCTCACCACCCTCTTGTCATCTCCAGTTCTGCCTCTCTTCACCGTGCACCAACCATTCTGATTCTCTCTCTCTCCCTCCCTCCCTCTCTCTTCCTCCCTCCCCCCCCCTCATCTCTCCACCACATACTTGGCTCTTCATAGCATTGTCTGTGCCACCTGTGCCCATTTTATTATTTTTAACTAAAGTTCTCTTCTAGAAAAATAAAAATAAAACAAGATCAAATCAATTCTTAGCTCTAGCTCGTGAGACTCTAGAAAACCCTCCTCCATATCTAGTTGCTGGCTATGAGAGTCAGACCCACACGTTGGCTTATTTTGTCTTCTGAGAAGAGATCACTCTGCGACAGGGAATCCTTCCATGCATGGATGAAATGCACTGTAGTTCTGAAGGTTGTGGGTCTACAGCCTCATGGTTTGTTCACACAAGTATGGAGATGAAAAGGAGACAGGAAAAAGGGACCTGCGTTTCTCTAGCTCAGCTGCTCCTCTGCGCATCTGTTTAAATGCGGGAAGCTTTTCAGTCCATGGTGTGCACACACACACACACACACACACACACACACACACACCTCCTCCACCCATTTTTCTGTGTTTGTGTGAAGCAGAATATGGCAGCAACAGTTGACAGAAACTTAGCAGGAGCCCCAGATGTTGCCTTTCCTCGTTTCAGAGCCACCTAATCAGGGCTGAAAGGAACAAAAAAATACTCCCACAGCGAGAGAGCCAGCAAGCAATATAGTTGTTCACCTTGTCAGTCTTGGGGAGCATGAGTGGTCTTCTACCATCCAGGACTGCGTGAGAATCAGTTCAGATGACTCGATCTACATCCCGAGCTTGCATGTAACTCCCTATCCTACTTCATCTTCCTGCTAAGTTTCTCCCAGGCTGCTGCTTCCCATGTCCACTGACAAAAAGCAGCTTCCCAGAGGTGGCGCTGCCCATGTCAAGAGCTGGGCCAATCAACTCTAGAAAGGCCTTCCCAGACATGGCCAGCCTTGTGCTTTACAGAGTTCTCAGTTATCTCGTAATCGAACCATCCAAAGAAACAAGTAAGATTAACTATCATAAACTAAAATGATTCAAGACAAATAAAAATAGCCAATAAGGAAAAGGAAAATCCAAGCAACTGCCTGCCATTATCCTTTCCAGACAGAGCAGTGGATGGTAGATGGCGGAGATGGTATTAGCCCAGAATAAAAGACAATTCTGTGACTCAAACAAAGGATGTTCTTCTAAAGGCGACCGGCTGCCTTTGCATTGCTGAGATGAAAGTGAGTCAGCTTTGAAAGCATGCGCTGTTCATGAATCAGCATCTTGTATAGTCCTGAAAAAAACATTCTTTTTCATTAGTTTTGTCTGACAGAGAAAAGTGTTAGCGTCACAAGGTGTTAAAGCTACAGACATGTTTCTGTCTTTAACTGAAATGCCTTCAAATCATATACAGAGAGTTGCATCTCTGCTTATGAAGCAGGGTAATGTGGCCGTCTTTTGTTTGCTTTCTTGTAAAGGCTCCAGCTTCCTCTTGAATGAAACCACACTTCCTTTGTGGGTGCTCAGCTCTATTCTGCTGTGCATGCAGGGCCTGGGATGGTTTGCCATTTGCACTTTCCTTAAAATTCATCATAGCTGTAGGACACTGGATCCTTAAGGATCACATTCACTCCCACTTTTGACAGGTTAGACAACAATGTTTAAGAGAGTCAGACAGTTGCCCAGTAGTGGCAAAGGAGGCTTAGCGACAAACCTCTGAATGTCAGGTAGCAATCCCTCTCGTGCCCATGGGAATTTCCTTTTCCACCCTTATCATTGTTCAGTTGTCTCCTCTTACCGTACTGTCTGTTCTTTGCTTTGAAGCTACAGATAGACTTTGGGACATATGAACTCCATCTTGGCTATCTTCCATATCCTCTATGCTGACTTTTCTAATAAAGCTACTTCATTCTAGGCAACAGACTTCCCAAATTCCCTCCCAGCGAAGAATCAGCATATAATGATTGGGCCTTCAGGACAGTCTTAGACCCCCTGTATCTGGTATAATCTGAGAGGACAAACAAAACCTGCTTGTGAAACAGAGAGAGAGAGAGACAGACAGAGAGAGAGAGACAGACAGAGAGAGAGAGACAGACAGAGACAGAGACAGAGAGAGACAGAGAGAGAGAGAAGAAGAAGAAGAAGAAGGAGGAGGAGGAGGAGGAGGAGGAAGAGAAGAGGAAGAAGAAGAAGAAGAAGAAGAAGAAGAAGAAGAAGAAGAAGAAGAAAAGAAAGAAGGAAAGAAAGAAAGAAAGAGAAGAATTAAAGAAAAGAAAGAAAGGAGGAAATAAAATAAAATAAAATGGGCAACATGGTTTGGTTGGTAAAGTAGCTTGGTTGGGGGCTGATTTTGTCTACCTAGCCCCCATACAAAATCTAGGGTCTGGTGGCACGAGACTGTAATCTCATACTGAGTAGACTGAGACAGGTAGATCCACATAGCTAACTGTCGAGTCTAGCTAAGCAGTGAGCTCCAGGCTCAGCGAGAGACACTGTCTGCAAAAACAAGGTGAGAAGGAAGACATCGACTGAGGAAAACACCCAAGGCTGACCTTTGGCCTCCATGTGTAGCCCCCCCCCCCTCCCCGCGCCTCATATGCATACACATGAACAAATTCACAAACACATATTCATGAAAAAAAAAAATACCGGCTGGAGAGATGGCTCAGAAGTTAAGAGCAGTTGCTACTCTTGCAGAAGACCCAAATTCTGTTCCCGGCACCCACGTGGTGGCTCACGACTGTCCAGTTCCAAGGGATCCCGTGCTCTATTCTGTTCTCTGTGGGAACTAGTCACAATGTGGTAAACACTCATACACATAAAAATAAATCAATCTGCAAAAAAAGAATAAATTAAAGAAGTCTCATTTTTCCCATATGGCATTTGCAGTAGCTTTAAAAGTTATTATTTTTTAAATCCCACACTTGAAATTTCATCTGTTGCATAAGGGTTTTGTGAATTTTCTTCTTGAGAGACAGATGTATCAAATTTCAGATTTGTTCCAGTGCAGCTCAATTTAATCAGTTTAACTTTACTTAAATTATTAAAAAAAAATACCTTATGTGGTGAGACTCAGAGATCTACCTTACAGACTTGGGTATTTGGACACAGTCTCTCTCCTTGGCACTGTTTGGGGGAAGTTGTGGAACCTTTAGGAGGCAGGAGCATTGTTGGAAGCAGTCCAGCACTGATGGTCAGCTCTTGAATTGATGACCTTCTGGACTTCCAGTTCACACTCTCTCTGCATTGCGTCTGCCAAACGCCACACTCCTTTATTGGGAGATCGAATAATCAGGGTCCTGTGCATGCTAAGTGGAATATTCTGCCACTGACCTACATCTCCAGCATCCTGACCTAATTCTTTGATTGAAAAATTTGAAAGGGAGAACACGTGGATGTCAGATGAAGGCTTCACGTGATCAAGGGGAAGGGCATCGACTTTGGTTCTGCAGTTCTGCAGGCAACAGTGATATGCTAAGGAGCAGGATTGCCACATCCCTTTGGGAGGAGAACTTTTGTGGGAACAAAATAAAGGGGGGCCCAGGGAGAAGTGGGGGAGGATAAGGGGCCCAATGTCCAGCTAGAGTTCCTGTGCTCTGGGCAGGCGGACCCAGGCGTTGGGGGATTGCCGAGACGCTTTCCACACGGCCCCCGTGAGCATTTAAGCCTCTGACCCACACTGTGGGGGGGTGGATAAGGGGCAGCCCCTGACCTGGGGGCCCCAGGGCCACACCCTGTAACCCCGGGGGTATGGGAAAGAGGGATAAGGGAAGAGAGATTCTCAACACTGTCTAGAGTGGTGCAGCGGATCTAAATGGAGCAGAGACTCTCTATGGTTTAAGAGCTTTATTATAGAAATGCAGGGGAAAGAGGGGGGGGGGAGAGAGAGAAGAGAGAAGTGAGAGAAGAGGAGAAGAAAAAAGAGAAAGGGGAGAGAGAAGTGAGAGATAAGGGGACAAAGGAGTAAGAGAGTGAGGTGGGGGCCTAACAGCCCCTTTTTATGGTCTTCACTGTTGCTAGGTAACTGGGGAGGAGTTTAGCCTGAAGGTCAGAAGGTTGGGCCATTGCTTACTTGACTACTGACTATGCATCTCTTGTGGGGGCTGTGGTGGGTGGTAACTTAGGCAGGGGCCAGAGTTCCAGGAGCATGAGGGAAAGCCTACCGTGTCATGAAGGTGAATTATGATCATTGGGGTTCAGACCTCAGCTCGACTGGAGACCAGCCTGCAATTCCCCACAAACTCTGGGATGGTGGTAAGTGTAGGCAGCATCAGTGTCCCCTGGGAATTAAAAATCTCCAGTTTCTCAACTGATTGAGGAAAGCTGAGGATGAGGCCTCAGCTTGACAGAAACTTGAAATTGAGAGAACACCTTTAATCCTAGCACTTGGGAGGCAGAGAGGCAGAGAGGCAGAGAGGCAGAGGCAGAGAGGCAGAGAGGCAGAGGCAGAGAGGCAGAGGGGCAGAGGGGCAGACGGGCAGAGGGGCAGAGGGGCAGAGGGGCAGAGGGGCAGAGGGGCAGAGGGGCAGAGGGGCAGAGGGGCAGAGGGGCAGAGGGGCAGAGGGGCAGAGGGGCAGAGGGGCAGAGGCAGAGAGGCAGAGGCAGAGGCAGAGGCAGAGGCAGAGGCAGAGGCAGAGGCAGAGGCAGAGGCAGGTGGATTTCTGAGTTTGAGGCCAGCCTGGTCTACAGAGTGAGTTCCAGGACAGCCAGAGCTACACAGAGACACCCTGTCTCGAAAATCAAAAAAACCAAAAATAAAAAATAATTTTAAAAAATTTTAAAAATTAAAAAAAAAAAAAAGAGAGAACCACCACCAATTTAGAGGAGAACTGGGAGGCCGAGAAAGTATCAGTTCCCAGAGGCCCCAGATAGTCAGGGAGCTGTAATGGAGAAGCCATGTGGAAATAATGATAGTGCAATGGATACGACTGACTGTCAACTTGACCAGATATGCAATTCCCTGTGTACAACTGTGAGGGTTTACCCAGAGGAGGTTAACAGAGGCAGGAAGACATACCCTACAAGGAGGAGTGTCACCATTCCTTGGGTTTAAGTCCTGGACTTAATCCCTGCCAAATCCCACACTCTTTTACTGGGGCTTGAACCCAGGCTCCTGTGCATGCTAAGCAAGTATTTTGCCACTGCCCTACAGCTCCAGCATCAGGACCTCATTCTTTGATGAAAGGAGAGAGGTAGCCATGTATAGAAGTTCATCATCCCCTGCTTCTTGACGCTTGGTGCAGTGTGACCAGATTCCTTAACCCCCTGCCTCCATGATTTCCTTACCACAGAAGACTGTATCCTCCCAAACTGTGAGGTGCAATAAACCCTTCCTTCCTTGAGTTGTTTTTTAAAAGAAGGGTAGTCTATCACTGCAACAGGAAATGCAGCTAATACCTGTATTACTGAGTCACTGGAAGAGTGGCTCGGGCATTTTGTGGAATACCTACTTACACACTCTTAGGAGACATTCAATCCTGGTTCTGCCTCTGAAGTTTTTCACGTATTCATCCATTCCACAGATGCTCGATGTACTGTGATACTTGCTGATCATTTAACGATGATGGTAGTCATTTAGTACTACCAAGAAGAATACAGGCCTGTCTCGCCGTGACCATTACTGGTTTTCTTGGACCAACCCTTTCATGAACTCAGTACATAGATGCTGAATGCGTTTAGTTATGAATGGATGTGGTGGTTTGGGTCATCTTGACACAAGCTAGTCATGTGGTAAGAGGGAATCCCAGTTGAGAAAATGCCTCTATAAGATTGGCTTGTAGTGTATTCGTAAAGTTAGTGATGGATGAGGGACAGCCCAGACCACTGTGGTGGTGCCATCCCTAGGATGGTGGTCCTGGGTCTTATAAGAAGGCAGACTGAGCAAGAGAGTAAGCAGCCCTCTTCCATGTCCTCTGTATCAGTTCCTGCCCCCAGGTCCCTGCCTTCCATAAGCAATAAAATGTAAGCTAAAGTATAAGATAAGATAAACCCAGTCCTCCCCAAGTTGCTTTTGGTCATACTGTCTTATCACGGAAACAGCAAGCCTAATTAAGACAGTGGCAGGTCTCGAACGCCCCCCTCCTGGTAACCAAGAACGTCTTTAGTGGTCAAAGTGGCATGCACACTACCAGGAGATTTAACTTCTTTAGAAATTCCTGTCACTTTTACTTGACTCAACAAGTAGCCATGTAGTCCTGAGCCACAGTTTACACAAATCCAATGGTCCTTAGCAGTTTACTCTTAGAAAACAATTCCATAAGATTTCTAAGGAGGGGACTGGACCAGAGGCAGGTGTCACACAGCTTCTGTTGCAGGCTGAAGAATTAGTCTTACTAATTGCATTAAGGTGGGAAGAGTTTAAGTTTTGTAAGATCACGTAGAATGCTGGGAAATGAAGCAAGCCAAAAGTAACGAAGTGCTATGTCCAGTCAGATTTATAGCAAGCAATACGGGAGGCCAGTGGCTTATGTCTCATTCTATGCCTAAGGATAATGGATGTTCCTACGGGCAACACTGATGCTCTCTCGGCATGGGAATCCCCTTAGGCAGTAGCACGGCTTCAAAAGCTGCGGCTGGGAAAACCCAGATGCAAAGCAGTCAGGATAGCAAGTATCTAGAGATAAACTTGGTACCCTATGCCACATCCCCCAAATAGCACATCCACAAAATTTTAGTGATATAAAACTGAAACTTCAAGCTGGCAAAAACCTCAGATAGCATTTAGATCAGACTGTAAACATGTAGTCTTTGAACACCTTCTTATTTAGAGTATCATTTACATAAAAAGGGCGTTGCTCTGCCCTCAGGGTCCCTCTTGGTTTTTTTTTTTGTTTGTTTGTTTTTTGTTTTTTGTTTTTGTTTTTATTCACTATGTTTAGAAGTCCTTGCCAGGCTCCAAGACACCTGTAAAGACATCTAGGTTCTAACAGGTCACTGAAGAAATAAGGGAGAACAATTTCAGAGCTAGTTTGAAACGAGGCAGTTCGGACAACCGAGTAAGAACAGAGCTTCTTAGTGAGCTGAGGCTGAGAGAAGTCACGACGAATTTCTTTTAAGTGTGGCTAAACAGTAAAACTTCGCTTGTGGTCTGGTACACTTCCTGGCAACTTTTACAAACTCCACTCTTCATCTCTTTCCTTTCCTGATGTAGTGCTATCACTCAAGAATATTAGGTATTATTAAAGGATTTATTTTTCAGACAGTCTTATGTAGCCGTCTGGCTCCCAACTTGTTAGAAAGCCCAAGGGTGACCTTGAGTTCCTGAGCCTTTAGCCTCCTGAGTGTTAGACCACAGGCATGCACCTCTAAACAGGGTTTAGGGTTAGATTTCTGAGACTTCCCAGGGTGATTCACATTTTCGCAACACATTCAGTGTTTCAATTCTTTGATATTACTTATGGTGTAATCTACTTCTGACCTTTTCCACAACTGTCTGTTTTTCTTAGTTTTAAATTATCACCATATAAGCATCATAAAATGACTTTAAAAGTCACTGATGAAGGACAGGTGGGATGGCTCAGTGGGTAGAGGCAGGTGAACTGACGTCACAAAGCTGTCCCCTGGCCTCCATTGCACACCACAGACAGTGAGATGGTCCTCTTGCAAGTGCTCTTAGCCACGAGCCACCTCTTCACTCCTAATAAAAATTCAATCATGAATGAGAAAAGGCTAATTTAATATTGATTCATTATGCTAACCACAAGGATTTTTGACTAATACACTCTTTCCTTATTTCAAATGTTTTTTAAAAAGCCAACTGAAATATAGGTGTGTTTTATTCATTTTTACAAATTTTTATTTGGTGTATATGAATATTTTGCTTGCTTAGATATCTGCACACCACCTGTGTGTCTGACCCCCATGGAGGACAAAAGAAGGTACTGGATCCGCTGGGAACTGCAGGTTCAGTTATTAGCAGCCCTGGGGACTCTGGGACTTGAACCTGTGTCCTCTGGGAGAACAGTCAGGGCTCTTAACCAGAGCCATCTCTCCAGCCCTCTAAAGTTTTATTCTTAGTAGCTCAACTTGGGGAAAAACAAAAGAAAACAAGCCCCCCCCCCCAAACAAAACAAAACAGTCAAATTCAAATTGTTGAAGCAGCTAACTGGATACAGAGTATTTTAGTTAGGGTTTTACTGCTGTGAACAGACACTATGACCAAGGCAAGTCTTTTTTTTTTAATTTTTTTATTAGATATTTTCTTTATTTACATTTCAAATGCTATCCCAAAAGTTCCCTATACCCTCCCCCTGTCCCGCTCTCCTACCCATCCACTCCCACTTCTTGACCCTGGTGTTCCCCTGTACTGGGGCATATAAAGATTGCAAGACCTAGGGGCCTCTCTTTCCGACTAGGCCATCATGTGCTACATATGCAGCTAGAGACACAAGCTCTGGGGGTACTGGTTAGTTCATATTGTTGTTCCACCTATAGGGTTGCAGACCCCTTCAGCTCCTTGGTTACTTTCTCTAGCTCCTCCATTGGGGGCCCTGTGATCCATCCAATAGCTGACACTGAGCATCCACTTCTGTGTTTACCAGTCACTGGCACATTCAGCAAAATCTTGCTGACGTATGCAATAGTGTCTGCGTTTGGTGGCTGATTATGGGATGGATCCCTGGGGTGGGGTAGTCTCTGGATGGTCCATCCTTTCCTCTTAGCTCCAAACTTTGTCTCTATAACTCCTTCCATGGGTATTTTGTTCCCTATTCTAAGGAGGAATGAAGCATCTACACTTTTGACCAAGGCAAGTCTTATAAAGGACAACATTTAATTGGGGCTGGCTTCCAAGTTCAGAAGTTCAATCCACCATCATCAAGGCAGGAACATGGCAGCATCCAGGCAGGAATGGTGCAGGCAGAGCTGAGAGTTCTACAACTTCATCTGAAGGCTGCTAGTGGAAGACTGGCTTCCAGGTAGCTAGGATCAGGGTCTTAAAGCCCACACCCAGAGACACACCTACTCCAACAAGGCCACACCGCCAAACAGTGCCACTCCCTGGGCCGAGCATATACAATCCATCACACAGCATAAGATTATATAAAAGTTTCAGGGTAGGCAAGCTATATGATTAAAAAGAAGAAAGAAGGAGGAAGAGGAAGGGAGAAGGAGAAAGAAGAGGGAGGAGAGGAAGGAAGGGAGGGAGGGAGGGAGGGAGGGAGGGAGGGAGGGAGGGAGGGAGGGAGGCAGAGAAGCAAGCAGGTAGGTCTGCTCTTTTTACACTGACTGGGGCTGGAAATATGGCTCAGCAGGTAAAGAGGCTTGCTGTGAAGTCTGAGAACCTGAGCTTGATCCTTGAGACCCGCGTGGTAGGAGGACAGAACTGATTCTAGAAGCTTCTGACCTCCACAAGACACATGCGGCCTGGTGTGCCTGCCGCCAGTAAACACAGAAATGTAAGAAAATCAACCGAGGCTCGGAGATAGCTACCAAAATATTTGTTTTATTCTTGTAAAGTTAAAAATAGTAGACAGACTTATCTAGTTACAGTTTCAAAGCAGAATACAAATATATAAATTGCATATAACCCGGACGAAGACAAAATAATCTTTTTGTTTCTTTTGGAGACCAACTTAGCTTTGATCACGGCAGTTTCATTTTCGCTTTCTAAATGGCAGCAACATTGCTGAAAAGAAGTTTTCAAAGCACACATTGAAGTTCAAGGACTGCTGCAGATGCAGCCAGGTTTCGCTGTCGCTGTCACTGTCTCTGTCTCACACACACACACACACACACACACACACACACACACACACATCACTACGAAGCACTTTTTAAAGCCACCTCCTCTGGAGGCAGTAGGGCAGGGGAAAAAAACAAGAAATCAAACCAATCCGATCTTCAAAGCTAAATCCACTACACTTGGTGCACAGTGGCTGGTGCAGCTTTAAATGAGTCTGTCTCCAGGACATCTTTGCTTCTCGTTGGTAACCTTGAAATTGGGGGGAAATTACTGAGAAATTTCAAACTAGTTTGAAATTAAACTACTTTGCTAATTGGAGTTTTCTTCAAACTAAAAATATCAGTGAAAACATTTACAAATTAAATGTCTAAAAATCTTAACTGTCTACACCCACGTGATCGGTTCCTATCAAGGTGGGCACGGCCTGGGGTTGCTCAGGTGAAGGCTGATGTCAGCCGGGGAACCGAAAGGAATTGGGGAAATGAAAGGCAAAGGTCACACACACACTCTTCCTAGACCAGCGTGACTTCCCCTTCCCCAAGGTGTCCGATTATTTCAGCAGATAAACTCTTCTGTACCCCACACCACAAAGCTTAACTTGGCAACAGTATTTTATTTAGGGCTCTGTCCTTTAGTGTTTTTTTTTTTAAACCAAATTTTCTCAGAAAAAAAAAAATTCTGTTCAAGGTAAAACCGGAATCAAACCCAAAACAAATCAAGTCTCTGCGTTAAGTCATAGCTTAACAGAGGGTATATTATAATTTTTATACGTATGAAGTCTTAAAAGATCCACACATCTTGCTGTAGCGTGAACAGTAGTAATATCTGTCAGTAAATGAGCTTGCAAAAAGTAAAACAAACAACTCCTTCAAACAATCAAAACAAAACGTGATGACAGGAACGCTATACTCCGCCATTAAATAACAGCTCATGTCCATGGAATTATTTTGCCTGGTCACACATCTGAACCCTTTAAAAGGCCAGCGAGATCTTTAACATTCTCACTTAAGTACACAAACTGATTAAAAAGGATGACTTTGAAAATTAACAAAAACCTGACAAGCCTTAAAAGAATAAACACCAAGGTGAGTTCTATATAAACAAACAAAATGGTAAAAGCCATTTCTCAATGGTCCATAGGAAACAGCAAGAGTCCAAGAAACCACAAGCTACCTGTCAAGATGGCAACGAAGTATTCTTCAACCATGTTCCTGAAATCACTTGCCAGGATGCACACGTTTTGAAAAATAATCATTAAGTGTTATATAAGAATGGGAGAGGCAAACATGGGACTTGGAAACGCAAGGGTTTCCTTGACTCCAGTGCTACACGCAGGAAGCACACAGTGAAGCAAGCGGACTGTTTGGATCATCAGCGTGGCGTGCCAAGTGGATGCCCGTTCCAAAGAACTAACTTAGAAATTAATGCGAGAATCAGGCGGTAATCTCTGGAGAAATGCTACAAGAATGGACAACAGGAGTATTTAAGCCAAGCATGGCAATGTATGTCAATCCCCTCCCCTCCCCCCCATGTCTCCACTCAGAAGGCTGAAGCGGTAAGATGGCCACTAAGCTTGGGTCTGGGCAACATAATAGAACCCAAACCAGAAACCAAACCTTTGTATATGTACTAGGGTGACAGGAATTAATAACTCAGGGCCTGATATGTGCTAGGCACATAAAAACACTAATCTTTAAAGAAAAATATGTGTTAAAATCACATCTGACTTCTGATTTTTAAAATATGCACCTTGTTTAACTATGAAGTCTAATTTTTAAAATATGCACCTTGTTTAACTATGAAGTCTAGTATGACAAAACTTCACTTCGCTCCTCGTAGAAGCTCGGGCTTCTACGTACGGGCTCACTAGCAGTGCATCTGTTGTTGTTGTTGTTGTTTTTAAATGAAATCACGTGTGAAGTTTCTTCTGAACTTTCTCAAAACACACAACAACTTTGAAAGAGCCAAACAGAGAAGAAACCAGTACTTGTAAAAGTTCCTGCTTCCTTAAACTGGACCTCAACTCTGTCCCCTTCCTTATTTTTGCATATACAATAACTGCATATTCAATCAAGAGCATGTATCAAGCTAGGAGTAAGATATAGACCTGAACCACAGCACTAGATCTCCTCCTGAGGCAGGAGATTTGCCACGAATCCCAGGCCAGCCTGGTCCACAAAGAGAACTCTAGGCTAGCAAAAGCTATGTAGCAAGACCCTGTGTCAAAACAAGCAAGCAAGCAAGCCACCACCACAACCAAGAACCCTGAACAAATAACTGGCAGTTGAATTACACAAAGTAGTGCGCTCCAGCAAAACCCACGCGCATGGGTACGAGTGCTCCCACCAGCACCAGAGACAGACTACGGAGCACTATTCCTTTGGTGTTTCCAGTGAAATATCTAAAAGAAATGAATCAGAGGTCCCAGTTAAGACCTTAAAGAGTACATGGGAGAAATTCCAATTATTCCAAACTCATTAGTAAACTAAGTGTTTGCCAATAAGAGATAAGCAAACGTTTTTCTTTGGGTAACACTGGTACTTAGGACTGCACCGTAGGGTATGTCTCCTCGGATAGAAATACACGGAGTACTGCACATTCCAAAAGCCGACTCTCTTATACTCCTATGGCTGTCCCGACTGCTTTTCCATCATCCAGACAGAAGCCCAAGTGTGCTGCCATCCTTAAGGAGTTACGCCAGGCAGGAGTGCAGTCACGTTGGAAAATGTAACCATAACAACCAAGCACTGAAACACTTACTGGCATAATCAGGACACGTTGTCTTCACCCAGCTTGTAAATGTGGACCCTTCCATATTGCACACATTCAATTTAAAGCTCACCAAAACTAAGGCAATGAGTTCACCTCTGCTCCCCAGATTTTAAATTCATTTTGGATGACTCAAAGAACTGAGAGAAACTGAAAAGTATTCTTTTTTTTTTTTTTTCTTTTTCCCCAGAAACTCCTTCCAAAAAGCTTCAAAGGTAAGTTTTCTTCAGGACAGAGCAAAACCAATGGGACATTGACTAATGCACACAGCCAGGCCAGTTTAACACATCCTAGCATCAGGAAAAGGTGCTTTTTCTACAGTGAGGCAGCTGTTTGCTTAGTCAAATATTATTTATGTTCAATATTAAAGTCTGACCCATGCCCAGGTACAGACTGCCGACTTCAAGGCAGAAACCATCTTTATGCATGAGGGGCTGCCAAGTGAGGGGCTGCCAAGTGAATGAATGGGTTTTCTTTCCTTAGATTTCTGCAGGCAAAACCTATCAGCCACACAAATACATTCTAAGCATCAGCTAAAGAGTTCATCTTAATTTTGCACTAGCTTTTGTGTCATCATTAACTTAGTAGCTAAGAATATGAAACCAAAGTAGCTTATACTATCCTTTTTATTGAAGTTTTTTTTTTGGGTGGTGGTGGTGCTATAATCGTCTATCCCTTTAGAGTTTTAAAACTTAGAAAAGTACCTTGAAATGCTTTTCCTTTTCTTTCTTTAATGGTTTGTTATTATTATTTTTTGGACTAATTTCAGTGATGTGGATAGCAGAATTTGGACAGTTCGTAGATTACGGGAACTCCATGTGAAGTGGCACACATAATAATTTTATTTTTTCCCCCAAAGGAAGACCAGTGCAGTCTGAAGATAGTTGACCTACTTTGTCCAAAACTAACACATCCAAGAAAGTGTTGAGAATTAAGAAGCAGGGCAGGGCCACTACTTTTATGGAGACTGACACATACAAACTAGAATAGTCTTTTCTTCCTAAGCGAATTCAGCACTGTTTCCATTAGAAAACAATAATCTGCTGCTTTGTTTACTTGGATATTTGCTTTAAAGGAACGATTAATTCCACTTTCATATTCTGTTAAGTAGTTAAAACAGCTCAGCTAGGTAGACTGCTTCTCCGAATACTATCCGAAACACATGTATCTTTGGAAAGAAAGATAAGTTATAAAAACACCGTATTGCCAAAATGCAGCGATCTTGACAGAGGTGAACATATTCACACAGGAAGTGCAAATACACATGGCCATTCAAATACAGACTTATAAAGACAATGAAAAATACCCAAAATAGCAATTCTCTATATAAAATTTTATATTAAAATATTGCTCATAAATAAGGTGATATTACGAATTCTATTTCCCTCTTAAAAATTCTCTCTAGTAGTTTAGGTGAACATAAGACCTTACTAGGCTTCTATTGTTTTTGACAACTGAGTTACAATAAAAATTGGTCAGTAAAAACACTATAACAGAATATTTAAGTAGTCACATATGGTAAAAGATAGGGAGGGGCATTTAGTAATTATAAGAAGTCCCCCGATGAAGCCAAATGATTGAGTAACCCTGGACTAGAGTGATCTGCTTTATTAGATAAAGATAATGAGTATTATCTTAGGTTTTGCAAGCACAACAACCATAAAAATGGACCATGACTTCCTTCCCATGTTTTCTCGGTCCATATGCTTAGCAGAGCAGTAGAGGATGAAAGCAGGACAGCTCCGGTCCCTTCAGTGGTTCATGGGTAGGTGTGACCTCGTCCCTGTCCGTCCCACTTGGAGGCATGGCAACTTGGAGCAGTTCTTGAGGAGTTGCTCGATAGCCACGTGACGGACATGGAGCTCTGACGCCAGAGAGTCCTTCTCTTGCACCTGGTGTGTTAACTCTTCAAAAACCTCTGTGAAGATTTGAAAAGCAATTTCGTTTTTAGTGCACAGAAAGCCAACGCTAAGGCTCCACCTTCAGTAAACACAGGGACAACGCATCAAGTCATTTTTAATAAGGAATGCTTCCTTCTGAGCCTATCAGTGTTGATCACTCTATCTCACTTCATAGAGGAAACTGCGATGCTGTCTGCTCTCCACTCCACCAAGTGCAAGAAAGATTCTAAGTATATACCGCAGGAAGAGCGGCCACCACTTGAGTCATCTCTCTCCACCATAACCAATAAACCAATCAGGACATAATGATCTATGACATAAATGTCCATTAATATCCAGGTCTAGAAACTCCTCAGAGACTTGGAACAGACTCCCTGGATTTTTAAAACCCGGTCTCTTACTATTAGGCATGTGCCTGAGTCAGGCAAGTAATCCAGACCTAGGACTTGAACTTTCTATTATGGGTAAGATCGGTGATAAATGTGGCCATCCCACAGACGAGGTCCTATTTGCGTGACCTGGGATTGTCAGTGCAAGTTTTAGTGCTTTTCAGAAGCTGTGAGCTTAAAGCTTTGCACTTGAGTCTCCTACTGTCTGAACGCATAATCTCTGGAAGTGACTTAAAGATCTTCAAAGTATAACTAACTGCTTCATTTAAATGGAAGGAAGCTGGAAGAAATGACAATTAATGCAGATTATTATTATTATTATTATTTTAGAAAATCCTGATGTCTTTATGGACAAAATAACATGTTTTGTTGGGAATCTCAAATATTCCACGCAGGTGTGCTGAGGTGGGCCCAGAGAGACAGAAACAGGGAATAAGGAAAAAAATAGCTATGTTTTAGTAATAGTTGCATCAGATAGCCATAGGAAGTTATCTTACTACGTTTGATGGGTTTCAAATGGTACATAGTTTATACAGATAACCAGGGCTAGTACTACTGCCTTAAGGAACTATCAGGACGTATATCCCAGAGTGCCCGATGCCGTGAGTGGCCCTCGATGAAGTCGATGATGGCCAAAGGCAGAGGTTAGCTGCAGTCTCTATTCTACTTAGGTTGCTTTTCCTGAAGGCCCCAAAGAACTTAACCTTTACTGTTTGCCTCCCAAACCTCAACAGGTCTCAATGTCTAACTCCCTAATTTCAATGCTGCAGATGCTAACAATGTCCCGTCACAGGGGAGAGTCGGTACCGACATTTTTCCACATAACAAGCATTGAGGCTGAGTCTTTACCTTGGATTCGCTGTTGGAGCTTCGCACTCAGTTGTACTACTTCAGCAAGAGTCATCGAATTCACTGAAATATGAAAACACAGAAACTGTTACCACACACAGCCTCGGAGAGCAAGCTGCCTGCCAGCTTCTTAGGTAAAGAACGGGCAGTGAAGTCCCTCATTCAACATTCAACCGAACCCCAGGTTTTGTTCATTGGTTCTTAAAAGGGTAGCAAATTGTAACCACAAAACCCTCACAGGAAACACATACTGGAACACCTCCATCTTCCACAGGAAACAGCTTGAAAAAATAAAGGTGGGTAGTGTGCCCGTTGGATTCTGGTCTCTCCTACTTCCATCTTCTGAGGTCCCAGTCACTGTCCATCCACACCGACTTTATTAGGCATTAATCAAGTCATGTGAAATGTCTATCTAGCAAAACAACCTTGACATGAAGAATCAAGAAGTTGTCTAAAGACATAGTCAAGGACCCTTCTGGATCTAAAATCACTTCATTTCAGCCAATTAAAGTCACCTTAGTGAGATCTTGTAGAAAAGATGCAGGCAAAAGCAGTCATTTTAAAATTGAAAACAAACGCCCGTGTTACCTTTTAGGCTTTCCGTAAGTTGTCAGATGTCTGTGTTTAAACTGACCACCCCTGGCCAGTTAGTCTTATAAGGGGTTAGCAACAGGCCAGTGTATACCGGCCAATAGTTCCAGTTACATAAACAGAAGGAACCCTGAAATTTCCAATCAGTTTGCCGATTCCATTGATTTGGTCACTAATAAGGGCAAAATAAATGATAGTGGCAATGAAATGCGGTATGTAATGATATAATTCAAGAACCCTCCAAAGAAGGTTTTAAGATATCTCACTTTTGTTGAGGTCAAAATGTCACTTAAAATATTATGTTCACCAAATCTGTAATCCGCTGTTGTAATTCCATACACACAACAGACACACAGACACACAGACACACACACACATGCGCAGAAAAACAAACAAACCCCAAACCAACTACCACCCAACCGTCCCCCAAAAAGGTCAAACCACAAACTCTTCACCTTTCTTCGTCACACACTACTCACATTCTTCACGGCTGTAATGTGGATTCTGGGTCTGGATAGTCCCCTCCGGACCAGAGCTTGTCTCTTCTGTTTTCTGTGCCTGGCTGTGACTGTGAGTCCACAATGCATCCGCGTCTTCCAATAAACCCAGCCGGAAGTCTGTATTTTCTCTGTGCTCCAGGATTCTCTGCGCATAGCTTGAGATGCTGCCTGCGTTTCCGGCTGAGCCTTTTGCCGAGTACTTTGGCACCTGAGAGTCAAACTGTGGGAGCAATTTCTTCTCTGGCTTATGCCTGAAATTCAACAGGGGATGCTGGGAAGTTTTGGAACACTCGGACTCCAAATCCAGATTTTTATTTTGGGCATACTGCACAATCCAGTTTATCTTCTTACTCACGATGGTTTTAACTCCTTCATAAGTACTTTTGGAAAGCTTGGAACGAGAACAATCCTGGTTTGCTATTAAATGGTATTTTTCAAAGCAGTCTTTATGGCCTCTCACTGATTTGGTGTGTAAAAGATTCGACTTTGGCACTCCTAAAATGACAAGACAATGGAAACTCAAAAAAATGTTCACATTTTCTTAAGAAAACATTAGTTTAAGTACAAAGGAGTTTTAGTGAAGTCTTGATAGAATTCATTTGCAAATTTGAAGCAGATAAATACTAAATGTAGCCTAATCTGTTTCCGTTTAGCTTTATATTAAAGATATTGTTATTGAGTTACTGTACAGTTGCACCACATGTGTGTGCATGTTCTCATACACTAGTATGTTGTATGTGTGGAGGCCCAAGTTCAACCAAGTGTGTCTCTCTTGGATTGCTCTCCATCTATTTCTTAAGTCAGAGTCTTACTGAACTTGGAATTCAGTGGAGAGTTGGTCTGGTCCATGTCCGCCCCAGCCCTCACACACTTATCCACGCATTCCAGGAATTGGAATCAGGGCCCCGTACTTGACTGAGCCACATCTTCAACTCAGCAGCACTGTTTGCCTGACCAGAAAAGACTTTCGAAAAATGTACTGATTCAATTGGAGTCTTAGCCCGGTGACATTTTAATACATACAATATAGAAACACACACTATGGTTCCCAGCGATCATTAACCTTTGTACATATTTACAAAGCCTTCTTTTATCACGTTCAATGACAAGAATGCTCGGGGGTTGGGGAGATGCTTCGGCGGACAGGCTTGGTGTTCCTGCGTTGAGGATCCGAGTTCAGATCCACAGAACGCACACTGACAGAGCTCTGGGCTCATCAGGAGACCTGGCCTTAGTAAATAGAGAGTGATCTTAGGAAATACAGAACATCAACCTCAGACTCCCACGTGATACACTTAGGAATCTGCACACATGTGAACACATGAACACAATTGTATTCATCTCAACCGTGTCCGCCCCCCCCCCAAGCTTCCCCCCCTCCCAACAAAAACATAGGCTAATCCAGGCTGCAGAGCTGGCCCCAGAGTCATGAGAGTAAGAGAACTGGCCATGTTCCTCACTGGCTGTAACAGTCCAGAGAGCAAGCCCTGCAACTTGCCTGGGCAGCACAATAGAGCTGACCCTGCTGGTGTGGGTGAGGATGAGCCAGCTCCGAGGGCATGAGATTGGCAGAGCTGGCTCTGTCCCTTGCTGGCGGTGGCATTAGATGGGCCAGCCCGGGCAGGGCAGGAGTGCTCTCCCCAGTGGTGTGGTTGTGGAAGAGCTTGGTGGGACAACCTGTTCAGAGAGAGCTAAGGTCCAAATCCGGGCTTTGAAGTGACCCAACCCCACATCTATCCCATCAACGAATGGCTGGAGTGTGTGGAGTCCCAGATTTAAAAGGACATCATTTGCACGACACAGGGCAACAACAGCTTATCTGAGGGTCCCAGTGACTTCCCGGTATTGATGGTGTACAGAACTCAGAGGCCTCGTTCCACACCAACAACTCACTTCGATGAACATTTGCAAGCCAACTATAAGACACACTACAGCTTCCCAAACCAGATTTTTTTTTCCTCCTCTTGGCAGGGAGGTTGCAAGTGTGGAGGGTGGGTACAAGGGGAGGGGGAGAGGAGTGGAATTGGGGTGCATGATGAGAAACTCACAAGGAACCAATAAAAAGTTAAAAAAAGAAAACCAAAGCAGAGGATATACGCCAATCGCATTCCTTATAGAAAGTGTATTATCAAATCCACACTCTTATACCATTCCCTCATTTCCAATCCCTCCCCCATTCTTCCACCACTAGTCCACTATTCTTCCCTAACTTTTCTCTAAAACTCATGTCAAGCCCACTTAATACTTCTAGTAGATGCACGGGCACAGCCTTTCTTTATGTGAAGAAAATGGCCTCTGCCACCAGCCATCTATTGTTAATAGTTCTTCAACTATGAAAGGTATCATGACACCCTCTCCGCTCTCCCACCCAGCTGGACTTTGGTTTAACCTTGTGCATGCTGTCATAGCGGCTGTGAGTTCATGTGTCGAACTCTCACATCCCAAACAAAAACAAACAAACAACAAAAAGGAAAAAATACACCATTTCACTATAGGCACCCCCTGCCTCTAGCTCTTCCTACCCATCTTCTGAAATGATCACTGAGGTGTGACACAGACGTCATGCTTAGGATGTCCTCAGTCTCTTACCCTCTGTCTTCTGACAGGTTTTGGGTCTCTGGGTTAATGGCCATCTATTGCAAAAATAAACCTTTCTGATGAGGGTTGACAGATTACTGATCTATAGGGAGAAAGATAAATAATATAGGTAGAAAGAAAGGTGGCCTGATACTATGTTTATTTATCAGACAGTAGAGGCTTCACCTCTGGGACCTAGACTCTACCAGCCACAGGCCTATGATTTAAAGGCCCAATGTACGAGCTTTGGTACCAGGCATAAGTTTTGTCTTACAGAACTGGCCTTAAAGCAGAGCAAAAAAGATTGGTTACTCTCATAACACTGTTGCCGCTGTTGTAACAGTGGGCATTATTTTGCCAGGGCAGCCATTACAGTTGGATAAGAGTAGTTAATAGTTTTCTCCTCTGGTAGCATACACAGTACCTTCCAGCACTATGATGATAGTCAGCAGGGATGGAGCATCGGGGTTTGTACCAGACTGATGTTACTATAGTCTACAACTCAAGTATGTGCCATCTTTAGCAATGGCATCATCCTGTAATATCTGAGGGTCTATAGGACTTCACTACTAGTTACACACACACACACACACACACACACACACACATACATATATGTGTGTGTGTGTGTGTGTGTGTATGAATGAAAGCCTTACCAACATAGTGAACTCCTTCATTTATTTTGTAAGAGAAATTAAAATGTCTATACTATCCGCAGTTCAATTTTATACTTATTAAAACTGATCAAGGTAATTTTATCTTCTAGAAGAAATGAATCTCACACAATTAACACTCATACAGCACTAAATACATTAGTGGGTATAAATTTAACTCACAGGTATTCGTGACACACTAAGAATAATGGAAATATTTTGAATCCCTTTTTACAGTTATCAGGTTTTTTTGAAGCTTTTCAAAATATAGCATATATTTTTCAAATTCAAAGGGTATTTCAAAATAGTCCTATATTTTTTATAATGCAAGACATAGTATTCAAGTCAATCAGTGCTCCCTCTATACTGATGGTAAGTCACGCATGTGGAGTTTTAAATGAATGCCTGCCAGAAGGATTTTTATCTAAATTTGCATGAAAATAGAGCCAGGAGACCCACTGAGGTGCGAGGTTTAAAGGACAAAAACCATTAAAACACATTTCAGGGACCATAAAATGTTATATTCCTTATTCTCTCCTAAGTTCAAAAGCTCAAGTTGTAGTTTTGGTAATTGAAGTTGAAAGTCTGGTGAGTAACGAGATAGTGGAAGATTTGTGTTTCAGTGCTATCAAGGAAGGAATAAAAGTGTAATGCTAGCAACACCAGGACTTCATCAGCTGGCCCCAAATCCCACGCCGGGTAGCCCATCAGCCCCACACCCTGGATACATGCTTTGTATAACCTACAACTTTTGCTGTAGATGGTCCTGTAGGGTCGCTGAATTCATTATGTCGACATGAAACTCCTCTGCTTCCATTCTCAACACTGAAACCCCACTCACTCTGGGAGTGTGGAAACCCCTGATTGTTCAGGAAAGATACTGGAGCATTTGTTCTGAGAGCTGCTCCTGTCCCATGGTTAGATGTTCTGCTACTCATCTTAAAGGGGTTTCCTCCTCCTCCTCCTCCTCCTCCGTGTTCATCTGTAAACATCTTAAACCCTGCGTCACCCACTGCACCCCTGGGCATTATCCACACCTAGCTAGTCCTCAGTTCCTCTAAGAAGCTTTCTCTAACCAATACACCTAGGTTAGCTTCTTACACATGGTCTTACGACTGCCTCTTCGTTGGCTTTTTTTTCTTGCCAGGTAAGTACAGTATAGAAAGGGGCCGTTATCTAGCTTACTGATAGGCATCCGGAGTCTTAGTTTCTGGCACTCCATAAAAAGTAGTTAAATGCATCAGAGAAAGTTAAGAGTATTTAAAACCATGAGCAACAAATGATAACCATATATAAGCCTTATTTTACCAATTGTCACGTATAGACTACTTCACAGCGGTCTTACCCATCTTACTTAAAGGGTACTGGGAAGTCTGGGCAGCTTACTCAGAGGATAATTAAGGGCATCTTTCAGTGACGTCCTTCCTATACGTCAGTCCAGAGGGCTGACAGTCTAAGAAGTGGTGAATGGCACGAATACACAAATAGATTCCTCTGCTATCAGTCTGCCAAGAAAATCGTAAGGTTTACTTCATTATAATTTTAAACAGCTATCTACATAAATATACAACAAAGGCTGATTCACAGAAGCTACCACTTATTCAAGACACCTGATCTTTTTAACAGTTTAGGCCACTGAATTTTAAAATTCGATTTGAAAATATTTGTAAGCATACTTTATCCTATTTGATAGCAAATTAAAAAGTAAAACAATTAATACCATGACGACCTTATATCATTCATTTTTAACATAGAAGAAAATGCCTCAATATAATAGCAACGTGCCCATCTTAAGTGATTATGGTTTTTCCAATTTACCATTTCAAATTAGCATTGGAGAAGTAAGCACTTGTATCATGACAAGCCTCAGGATTGAAGATGTACTGGAGAGAAAGCTGAGGCACGTCACTTCGAAAGGATACTGAGGCTGTTGGTGAAGGTCTAACCTTGGTTGCAGTGGAGACCCCGGGATATTGGAGATGTCAGGATTAGAGGGCATTTCCCAAGGACAGCCGGAAGTATGGAATGGAGCTGTCCTGAGCCTCCAAGATCAACATGCTATGGATGCCAAACTGGAGAAGTGGAGCTGCTAAAGGCCTCTGGGGCCAAGGTCGTAAGTGAGTTAAGCACTGAGCTACCCAATGACGGAATGCCACTGCTAGACTTTGCTTTTCCTTAAGTGTGTCTTGTGGCCTTGTTCTTCCTTCTTGGAAGTATTGAACTGACTCTGGATTTATTTTCCAGGAGCCCACATTCCAGAGACTTTGTAACTTTAAAGAGAAATTGAACTTTTCAGTGATGGGAATTTCTTTTTAAAAACAAAACAAAACCAAAAAAAAAAACTAAGACTTTTAAGGCTGTACAATATTTTATACCATGATATTATCATAAGATCTTGGGGAACAAACAAGAAAGGAAAGGTTATAGTTTAAAGTGCTGTGTAAAAGCTGGCAAGGAATGGGTTGTCATAGCTTCAGCTGCCAACTTGACAGAGTTGACAAATCAATAGAAAACAAACCACAACACAGAACTTTTACTTAAGCCTTTCTTCTGTGTTCTAAAAACTCTCCTGATCACCCATCTGGCAGGTTGTCCTCGCAATCACGTTCTTTCTCTCTTTAAAATAAAACTGCTTATATCAAAGCCCATAGAGGGCCCCAAACTAGTCAAGTGTGACTATTTACCTGTAACTGCCACTGTCACACTTAAAATGGAGGGCATTCCTGGGCTTTTACTTAATCTGCTTATTGTGGGAATACAATGCCTCTTTCTAGAGAGACGATACTCCCAAAGTCATTTTTTGAAAAGCCATAATTGCCAAAACTCTTAATAAGTTGTACAACCATCCATCCATCCATCCATCCATGTGTTCATCTATCAGTTCTATCTATCCATCCATCTATCCATCCATCCATCCATCCATCCATCCATCCATCCATTAATCCTTACCTATTACAGATCCTCCTATTTATGATAACTCACAGAGAAATCAACTAAGCAGTCTTTTCTTGGAGGTGCGCCAGCTGGTGCTGTCATGAAGCCTGGTCTTATACACACTGTCCTCACACATGCCACACAGCTTTGCCTCATGTATTCCTCAGTCACATTATCCGTCTACCTAGTGTACTTATCAACTGGACCCTGATTTGATTTTGTGGGGTTTCTTATTAGCAGGACTGTGGAGGGTTTTTTTTTTTCCTTACTCAGATGAGAGAGTTATGATTTAAGGTCCAGGTTGTTAATATTAAGTAAAATAATTTAAGCATATCACCTTCAAACAAAACAATTATTCGTGTGGTAATGATCAGTAGTGTTGCTTCCATTTTTTTTTAAATGGAGGTCCATATTGGAGGTTAGATAATTTCCAGAATCAGAGAGATTTGTTTTGATAAATGCACCTTGGCTGCTACGAGAGAAGTACTTGCACATGCTAAATAATACCATGCTTGTTTAAGCAACTGTTAATTATAAAAATGACTGGATATGCATACAGTTGCGGTAGAACAGATTAAAATGAACGAAAGTGCACTTCTTTGCTTTTGAGGAGAAGATAACTATTTCTGATAAATGGAACGGAAGAGTAGCCCAGTCTGTAGAGGTGGCGCCCTCACAGGGTCAATACCACACACACACTTTTTGTTTGGTCTCTGAATATCTTAAAAGAGAGAAAAGAAACCCACTACACTCACATGCAATTCTTGATTGCTGTCGTTAAATCAGGTCTCTCAGCCACCAGCTTGTATAGAAGGTGGGCAATTTCATGGGAACAGAGACCATGTTCTTCAAATCAAGACAGTCCATGCCAGTGCCTGACTGGATTCACATATATCTGTGTGACCTCAAAGGTTCTCTCTTTAACATATGTTACAACTGTAGCCCGATTCATCTGGATGGCCTGGTTAGAAAAATGTTTGACACACCCAGTTTGACTATATTACTAGTCCATCCATTACTTGCATCCATTGAGCAAGCATTGGGCAAATTATGGTTGAAAAAGATATTACCAATTGTTGCTGAACACTGCCAAAGTGTTCCAGTTGTCTATCCTATCAAGGAACTAAAGGAGAGAAGGCAGGCCTGGATCTCAATAGGTCCTTCCTAAACTCTGCAGTACAGGTCCCTTAGAAAGCTTTTGCAGTGCCTGCAGTGCCTGCAGAGCAGTATGAACAAGGAGAACCCTATTCTTTGCCCTCTCACATGTTTAGCTAATTCAAGTGACACTTAAATGACTAAATGAAGCCTGCTGTGATCAAGGTCTTGACATTTGAAAGCAAGGTAACCCAGCATCTCTGCACTGGGTAGCAGATGGAATTCTTGGCGGTCACGTTGAGTCAGCACGCAGACGGGCTCAGCCACCGTCCAGTGTCTTTGAACACCACCGACTTAGGAGAGACATACAACAGGTGGCCCTATAAGGGAACAGATTCAGCTCAGGGCTGGTTGTGCCAGGCTCAAGTTTTTATGTGCTAAGAGGATTAAGCTGATAATCAAATCAGCCTGCTTCCAATAAATAAAACTATGAGGAAGGACTTCAGCAAGCCAAGAGTTCAGAGAAGTCATGTTAAAATACAAAGCGCAACATCAAGTACCAGGGAAGCCAAAGGAGGAGTGGGTTCATGTATTGACAGTGGGCGACGATTTCAAAACCAAATCAATCAATCAAACAAACAAAAATCCTCTCTCCCAGTGAGGTCTACTTTTTCATTTAACAGTTGGGAAGTTAGGAAAACACACCTACATAACAACTGTTTAGGACTAAAAGAGTACAAAAAAATCTCATATTCAATTCGACTCTCTAATTTGGATTCCTACTATTTTTTTTTTTAACCAGTAATAGCCAACAGAACTTTCTGTGATGGTGGTTATATCCCACCTAAGCTACTAAATACTGTAACCATCAGCCACATCAATATTTAATATTAGAAATGAGGTTAGAGTGACCTGGGCACTCGACTCTGAATTTATTTCATTTTCACTTATTGAAATTTAACCGCACTGGTCAGGCTGCTGACTTGGCCAGGACAGCTCATGTACCGACAACTGATTAAGAAAAGAGACTTAGTAAGAGAACGTGGGTGAAAGCCACTACCATCTCTTTGAAAGCGTCACTCTAATGGGGTATACTAAGTTCAAAACCACACAGAATAAAAAGGACTGGGTTTGCTTTTCAAGAACATTGAAACACACTAAATTCAGATCATTTAAAGTGGTACAATTAAATAAAATTACACCATATGAAGTTTTAAGCCAACAATCCAGGTTTTTTAATCCTCCATATTCAAGTTTTTCACTAAATAGGTTTCATTTCATTGTTCTAACATTTATGCTATTTTTGTATGTGAGGTTACCATATAAAGCAAAATTAAGTTATAAAGCAACAGAGCATAGCTCTGGGTACAACAGACTTGGCAATTTTAACCATCCCCTGATGTGGCATACAGGCATCCTAACTTTCAGAAGATTGACAGTGTCTCAATGCTAAAATTATAAAGATGAATGTTAATTGAAGATAGCCTGAAATACACCTTCCTAGTAGCAACCATGAATGGGGACAAGCCAGCCAGACCCAGAAGTGGATTTGAAACTGTGATGGTTTGTATATGCTTGGGCCAGGGAGTGGCACTATTAGGATGTGTGGCCTTGTTGGAGTAGGTGTGTCACTGTGGGCGTGGGCTTTAATACCCTACTCCTAGCTCCCTGGAAGTCAGTCTTCTCTTAGGGGCCTGCAGATGAAGATGTAGTACTCTCTGCTCCTCCTGCACCATGCCTGCCTGGATGCTGCCATGTTCCCACCTTGATGATAAATGGACTGAACCTAGGGACCTGTAAGCCAGCCCCAATTAAATGTTGTCCTCCTAAGAGTTGCCTTGGCAAATGGTTGGACCTGGAGGGCATCATCCTGAGTGAGGTAACACAATCACAAAAGAACTCAAATGATATGTACTCACTGATAAGTGGATATTAGCCCAGAAACTTAGTATAGCGAGATATAAGGTACAATTTGCAAAACACATGAAACTGAAGAAGAACAAAGACCAAAGTGTGGAAACTTTGCCCCTTCTTAGAATTGGAAACAATCACCCATGGAAGGAGTTACAGAGACAAAATTTGGAGCTGAGACAAAAGGATGGACCATCTAGAGACTGCCATATCCAGGGATCCATCCCATAATTAGCCTCCAAACGATGACACCATTGCATTCACTAGCAAGCGTTTGTTGCAAGGACCGTGATATAGGTGTCTCTTGTGAGACTAGGCCGGGGCCTAGCAAACACAGAAGTGGATGCTCACAGTCAACTATTGGATGGATCACAGGGCCCCCAATGGAGGAGCTAGAGAAAGTATCCAAGGAGCTAAAGAGATCTGCAACCCTGTAGGTGCAACATTATGAACTAACCAGTACCCCGGAGCTCTTGACTCTAGCTGCATATGTATCAAAAGATGACCTAGTCGGCCATCACTGGAAAGAGAGGCCCATTGGACAGGCAAACTTAATATGCCCCAGTACAGGGGAACGCCAGGACCAAAAAATGGGAATGGGTGGGTAGGGGTGTGTGTGGGGGGAGGGTGTGGGGGGCTTTTGGGATAGCATTGGAAATGTAATTAAGGAAAATATGTAATAGAAAAAAAAAAGAGTTGCCTTGGTCATGGTGCCTGATCACAGCAGTAAAACCCTAGCTAAGACAGAAACTAAGATGAACTGTGGTTCATCTTCTCAGTTACTGTCTCTCCAGCCAAGGTTTGGACTGAGAAACTGACTTTCTTAACAGGTAGGAGAGACAAAGTGACCCCAGATTATTACTATAAAACAGGAGTTCTACAACTCCGTATCTTTGCTTACATTTGAACCACAGACCCTCACGTTCCAGGTAAGTATTTTTTGAGTGTTCTGTAACATCCTTCAATTATGCTGTGGAAAGCTAAAACTAAACCTGTGTTTTAGACCAACCTGAACCAAACGGATGTGGTATTTTGGCAGCAGACGATGCAGCTTCCCTTTTCTTTGCTCAGTCATACAAGTGTTTCTTTTTATAACATATCTCAACAGAGATGAACACAGGAACCTATTAATGTTGGAGCAGTGGCCCACTGACATATATTTTATCTTGGGTGGCATAACCATCTTTAAGTAGTATGGCTATTTGTCATAACTATCTCATCATAATTCTAGGGTAAAAAATAACTTTGAACTAAATGAACAGGTGAGAAAACTAAAGGAAGGCAACTGATTGCACAATGAAACAAGAACGGGTTTTAAATGACAGAGTGCATGGTATCAACTTAGTGGTGTGGGGAGACATTGAAGCACACGATAAGCCTACCTTCACTGCCCACATCTTCTCCTGGGAATTTAAGCTGCAGCACAACAGGAATTTCACCAGGCAAGGGAAAGAGCTGTGTCACAGTGTCTCAGCACTGCTACACTGGAAACTAAGCAAGCAGTTCTCAAGGCCATACTAATACTTTAAAAACGCTGATGTGTAAAGAGTGACCTACTGCCTGGGAAGAATGCTCCTTATGTTGTATATGAAGATACTGGGTGGTAATGGCGTGGGCACCAACTTTCCTTTTATAAGTACAATTTCCCTCCCCACATGCCTTTGCCCCAGAAACACTGAGATCAGTAAACATGCTGGATGGTTATGAATCCCTCTACTCGCTTTCCTTTCTGTATTTTGACTATTTTGTTTGAGAAGAACAATGCCGCTTACATTTTAAGTAGGAAAAATTCAAAACACCACAGACATTTCTGAGAAGAAACACAGTTTGGTCTGAGAATGAACACCGGCGTTCCTTTGGTCAAGACAGATTAGGCTTAGGTTCTGGGCCATGTTTCAGCCAACTAAGTAAGCCAAGAAAGGCGAAGGCACTGGAGGGACAGCCCCATTCGTTCCCAAAGCATATCATACGAAAACTTTTGTTGAGTTCTTTCTCTGATAACACTGCGTCTAGCAGAACATTTAACCCCAAGAGAATACAGGCGACCCCCATTCCCCCTAGAAGTAAAATCATAACCAAAACAAGAGTTTTGTTTACCTGTCAATCCTTGGTGGAGAGCCAAGAAATAAAAGGGGCACCGGGGAAAAGTTGCTAAGTGAACAGGGCGTACACTGTCTGCTGCTTTCGGCTTAAAACAACCAACACTGCCTGGCCCTGCTGCAGGAAGAGGGGGTCAGATGCAGAGGTGGAAAACCTGGGACAGAAAGGCCAACTCCTCAGCAATTCAAACTTCAACATCCACAGAACATGAAGCTACCGTATTAATGGAAAAGGGGCCCAGTAACCCAGTAACAGCAACACCTAGGAGAAATTGGACACACCCCTAGATCCACCAATTCTTCTCCGCACAAGCATGGCTCCTCTCCCATCATGGTCTTATTCATCAGTCTTTCTCACTTCATACATACTCCAAGAGCTCAGCAATTACATTCAAGGAGGAGAGCTACATAGTATTTAGGGCACAGGGAATTCATGAGGCTACTAAAGGCATAAATAAAACTAAGACAGGAAGAAGGCAATGGAGTCTAGAGTTACGCTGGAGGAGGAATGAAAGGCAGGGGTGAGCAGTTAAGAGGGCTCCTGGAATCCTGGGCTTGGTAGTACAGGATATATATATATATATCCCAGCTATGGAAGAGGTTGCCTTAGGAGGTTGGCAAGTTTAATGTCAGCTTGTCTTACTGCATGTTCAAGGGCTGCCTGGAAAACTAGTGAGATCTCGCCTGAAAATAAAAAAAAAAAAAAAAAAAAAAAAAAAAGCAAACCCCAAAAAACTAAAAAACAAGAGGTGGGATACAGTTCATTGACAGAGCAAGTCAGATACTAGGTTTAATTTTAACAGTTAAGAAAAGTAAAAGGGGGGTATGATAAGAGGGGTCTGCAACCCTATAGGTGGAACAACAATATGAACTAACCAGTACCCCCCAGAGCTCTTATCTCTAGCTGCATATGTAGCAGAAGATGGCCGAGTCAGCCATCACTGGGAAGAGAGGCTCCTTGGTATTGCAAACTTTATATGCCCCAGTACAGGGGAATGCCAGGGCCAAGAAGCGGGAGTGGGTGGGTTGGGGAGCAGGGTGTGGGGAGGGTATAAGGAACTTTCGGGATAGCATTTGAAATGTATATAAAGAAAATATCTAATTAAAAAAAATACTCTCTATGAACTCCGAATTAACTAAACCAAAAGTAGCTAATCATGTTATACTTAGCACTCTGCATCCGGGAGCTAAAAGAGCTTGACCCGGAAGAAATGGCAAGGGCGGGCTCATTGACGAGTCATAACCAAACATATGCAGGATCAGGCTTGTGTTTTAAAGACCTTTCTTGGTCGTACAGACGGAGAGGCCTCGGTGCGGGTGTTGTGGTGAGCGAGAGGAGAGAAAATAAATGGCTTCTGAAGAAGAACCCGTGAGGGAGTAATGCCGTGACAGAGGAGGAGCGGAAGCGGAAGTGAGAAGCCTGCTTCCGGTCTGCAGCTGACTTGCCTTTGCAAATGAGAGAACTATCACCTGCTGCGGTGCAAGGCAGCGAGCAGTGCTGTGACTCCATTTCAGCCCTAACTCTTCACTTCCTGCCCTCATTTTCTCCAAGGCCATGATTCTGTGCCTGTGATAACAGAAATCACCTTTTAATCTCGAGTGGTTGACTTCTGTCTACCATCTGGGGAAACTTGTTCATCATTTCAACCATGACACCTGTTGTCAGCTGCTGGAATTAATTCTGAGTACTTTCTGTTTGGATTCAGTGTTTTTGTATGTCTCGTAACACATTTCACTCCTGGCTGCTGGGATGAATCGACCATGATTTTGAGCTAGAGAGTCTTTTTTATGCATTTGTTATTAATAATAATAACAATTATTATTATTAATAGAGTGCTCTGGGTTGTGCAGTCCACGTGCTTGTCTTGATCACCGATTTCAAAGCAGTCAAGATTATCTGCAGTGAGTGCCCACGCGGCGGCTGCTGCATCCAGAAGTAGTGTTTGTCTGTGTCAAAGGAGCCTAGAAAAGCATTCCAAGACAGCCTGCTCAAACACTGCTTTTATACTTCTAGTCAACTAAAATAACTAGACACAACTGTTAGTGCTAGCTGTACTGTGGTGTTATTCTCAAAGGAAGACAAAGCTCTTTGGTTATATTATTAAGACTCACAGCTCCAGAAAGTCCTTAGGTAATTTGGTAAATAGACCAAAGTTTCCTTGTGAGTTGCTTTAGAAGAAAAATCTTAAAGGCAATTCTCTGAAGTTCTTCTGACATGGCCTTAGTAGGAACAGAATGTCATATGCCAGGAGACATGGGCTTAGGGCTCGTCTGTGTAATAATATACATATTTTCACAGTCCTTCAAGGAATGTCCTTCCGGTTCACATTAATGATGGCCATGATAATCCCAGACGGCATCAGTCCAGGAGGCTAAGGTGTGGCTAATGTTTTAGCAAGATGGTAAATGCTGGGACCTTCAGGACAGCCCTTAAGGCTGTGGAAAACACAGCTCTTAAGGACATGAGTTCGGAAATATATAACTTTTCAACTATGCAAAAACATAAGGATGCAATATGAATTGAATAAAGGGTTCCACGGATCTACAGAAACAGAGGCAGCTACACTATGAGCCGGCTTGTCAGAAAGATACAAAGACAGGCAGATGCAAATGCAGGCAGATTCCTGAGTTCAAGGTCAGCCTGGGATGGAGGAAATTTAGGTCTATTTATTCTATTTATTTAGAAATTTAGGTGTGTTAGAAAAGGTAATTTCAGGACTGGGTCCCACCCAGCTAGCTTACTGACGTGCTTAACAGAGGCAGGCAGATCTCTGACTTCTTTTGCAATGTTAAAAGAAAATGTGGGTTTCCTGTCTTCTAAGAATTAGGAGGCTGGGGGCACGGGATGCAGATTCATAGGATGGTCAAAGGGAAACCTGGAGTAAATGACCGGATTGATATGTAAAATAAAAGACTGAGTTCATGATCTGCAAGAGAAGAGATATCCAGAGAATTTTTTTTTTTTTAGAACAGCAAGAGAACTGCCTGGAGAAGCATCAGAACACAGAGAGAAAGCAGATCAGAGAGAAAGACCGCAGAACAGAGAGATGGCAGGCAGGGACGCTATCTCCAGCAGAGCACAAATCGCCAGCTTCAACCCACGATTTGATTGTGAGTCCTTTCTTTCACTGCTCCCCTTCCTCAGAACCTCTCCAAGCCGAGGCTGGTCCTTAGCATTCTTCCATGTTCATTCACCAATTAACCACTCAAGCACTATTCTGCTAGTCCTTCTGTACTGGCTGAACATTCGCTGGTCTTTACGGAATTACATAGGAAAAGGAAATGGTGCAGGAGACAAACATACCGGCAAGTCCCTGCAGCAGTAAAGTGGACAGGTTTCCACGAAGATGAGGGTGTAATGGAAGGTTCATACTGAAGCAGGGGCAGTGATATATACGCCTTTAGTCCTGGTAGGTGGGAAACAGGCAGGTAAACCTCTGCATGTTCAAGGCCAGACAGGCCCGCCAAACCTACACAGCAAAATCCCGTCCCGAAACAAGAGCAGAGAATAAAACAGAAGGGGGGGGATGGCATACGGTCTGCTCATCTGAGGGAGCTTTTTTGTTTCTGTGAGACAGGGTATGGAACTGTGTCTTTTTTTGGTTTTTCGAGATAGGGTATAGCCCTGGCTATCCTGGAACTCACTTTGTAGACCAGGCTGGCCTCGAACTCAGAAATCCGCCTGCCTCTGCCTCCCAAGTGCTGGGATTAAAGGCGTGCGCCACCTCTTAAACTCAGTCTCAAACACACCACAATCTTCCTGCCTCAGACTTCTGTGTATGGAAATTATCTGCGCAAGCCACAAAGCCCAGACCAGAAATGTAACCTTTTAAAGGACTTTGACTGCATAGTCCTTTTGTGGCGGTAACCCTCCTGCATCATTCCATGAGGTGTATAAGTCTGTACCATCTCCCATGCTTCATCTCCAACAGCAGACAGGAGGAAGGATTCCAGTCCAAAAATGACATACGGCATAGAATAATTTACCTTCAGATTCGCAGTCTCAGGTGCTCACAAATTATACAAGTGAAGATGTTTAAAATTAGCTGCAAATGTAGATGATTTGAGGGGAGAGAAATAGAAGACAATCTGCTAGATATTAGCAGGTACAAGGTCACAAAAGACCAGGGGTGAGGCTAGGCGGGCTAGGGCAAAAAATGCGCCAATATAGTTTTATCCAACAAAACAAATGCAACACAGTGGGAAGCAGCCTGAAGGACTAACTATAGACAATGGGAAAACCCGATGAGGAGGGACTCTCTGTAAGGAGTGCCAGTCACTATCTCAGAAAGGATATCTCCATTACAGGGAAGGTGGCACTAATTATAGAGAGAATGTCACTGCCATAGTGAAGGTGCCATTCACGGCCTTAGGGTGCCACTATCTGAGTGTGTGATCTACAGTTAAAGCAACGCAAGCAGAAGAAAGTCAAAGAAGCGTCCTTTACCCGGTGGCTGCGGCTGTATCAGCGGCTGGCCACGGAGCCCTACCTGGGTCTGAGCTCCAGTGTGTCTTTTACTTTCTAAGAGACTGGAGGACAACTCCACTTGGGTCCCTTCATTTTGTCACACACAGATGAGGATACAATTATTTCTGCTTGGCCAAGATGGGAGAAATCTATGTTTGCTATAACAACTGCTAGATTTCACTTGAGATCAGTTCATAATGTTAAGGGTTTCCAATTTCCACATTTTTCTTCTTTTCTTTTTCTTGCTGCAGTTTATCACTGAGTGAGAGGAAGTGTTACTCATTTCCTGTTGCCTATGCAGAGGAGGGTGAACCTCTCCATAAGTAAGTAACGGAGTGCTTACTTCAGATGGGCTCAGTCTCACGGCAATGGGGATTCCTGTCTGTTGGCCCGGCTCAGGACTGTGTATCCCTGTGTACTTTTGCAATGGTTTTGTTAGCTGAACCTCATTAGAGATGAGAGTGGAAAGTGAGCTGAAATCAAAGGATGTTTCCCAAGAAAAGCAGCTGTAATCAGAAGGGCGCACGATAAAGGCTTGTCTGAACTGAACCCCACATGGGCGGAGCTAGGTTCACATTCTTACCCCTGACCTACTTACAGTGGACCTATTTTCATTACGTAAACTTTTCTCCTTGACTTTCTAGTCTCAGTTTAAAAGTCTAGATTAAGTTTTAAAGTCTGGATTACCCACAAATGTTGCTTGGTCATGATGGTTTCATCGTCGTCAGGATTTGGTTTGGACCTATGTAACAGGAAAGTGAACTATTATGGAGTGGGTATTTGTCGTATAAAAACAAGTGGTGGGGGGAGGGACATGGCTCTGTCAGTAAAGTGCTTGCCGTGCAAGCATGAGAAATGTTTGAACCCTATCGCAAAAGCTAGGCTTCGTGGCACAGCCCTCAGACCCAGAGCTGGAGAGGTTAGACACGAGGACCCCATGTCTCATTGGCCAGTCAGTGCGGCTTGTCCATGAGCTCCACGTGAGACTAGCTTCAGGGAAACTGACATTCAGTGAAAGGCCCTGTTTCCAAAAATAAGGTAGAGAGTGACTGAGGAAAGCCCCTGGCCTCAACCCTTAGCCTGTACCTGCCCACCTGTGTAACCCAACGTGTAGAAACACGTGCCCCAAACAGAAGCTGAGTTAGAAGTCTGGGGTTGATAGCGCTACTCCTTGGGCAGAAAGACCCAAGCTTTTGTTTCTTTCTGTTTTGCTTTGCTGAACACATAGTTTCCAATTTCAGGCTTGTGTCACAAGCCTGGGAGGGAGGCTGAGGTTACCCCTACCATTATTTACTTATTCCCCAATAGAAGAGAAAGGGTTGTGTCAACAGTGTCTCCTGTGTGGAAAGGGAGCCTTGCCTGAGTGCCACCAAGCGATTTCCTGACGTTATGTTCATTACGTTTAAGAGTTGCTGCTCCATGTAAGACTGATGTTTTACAATGTAAAGGTACAGTGTGTATTAAGGAGGCAACTAATAAGATGGGTTATACAAATACTTTCCCCCCCCAATATTAAAGGTTTCATCATATTGAAGGCAAAACCGTTTCCATTTTGGTTGAGATCGATTAGTGCTCAGATCAATCATCAGCCTTGGGGCTGAAATGCTTCAGTCAAAGCTCCTTGAACAATGATTGCATTGTGAAGGCCAGCACGTAGCCATACTTAAAGGGGGTCTTGTCAAAAAGCTGTAAGGATTTTCAATTTTTTTCTTTGTCCTAGCTCAGTCCATAAAACACCATAATTAATCCAACTCCCAAGGAGGAGTGCCCCAGAAATTTATTACTGGGTAAGAACAAATGAAATTAAACCAAAGTAATTTGCTGGTATATTTTAAGCTTGGGACGATTCCCTGGATTCTTTCTGCCTCTGTTCAGGAGAGACTAATGACTCCCCTCTCCCTGTGTATCTCTTCGGAGATGGTCAGCTGCTGAGACCATCAGCTACTTTTGAGGCAATTTATTCGGGGATTAAAACAAACAAACAAACAAACACCCCAGCAGTTAAGAGACAGATCACAGAAAATATAGGAACAGCAATGGGCTTTACGGTTAGATGAACTAAAAATGGCATTTTAAGTTTATCTTGTAAACATCTATTTATTTTAAGTGCATGGGTTTTTGCTTGCAAGTATGTATGTGCACTGTATGTGCCTGGTGCCCACAGAAGCCAAAACGTGGCATCGGGTCCTCTAGAATTAGAGTGTGAGATGGTTGTGAGGCATCTTGTGGGTACAGGCCATCAAAACTCTGCACTCCCTGGCTTTCCAGTTGGATAACTTCAACTTTCTTCCTAGAGTGAACACCCGGTAGATAACTAAACCAGCAAACAGCACGTACTCTTAACACCTGAGCCATCTCGCCGGACCCTGTTTTTAGTTAACCTTATGTAGTGGCTATTCCTGGTTGTCAACTTGACAATATTTGGAATGAACTACAATTCGGAATTGGAAGGCTCACCAGTGACCCTTATCTGGAGGCTTGGAGATCCTTATCTGGATCTTGGTTTGAAGATCTTGAGCCATAGTGGCTATGGATTCCAGAAGATTGAATCTCCGAGTTTAAGGAACACACCTTTAATCTGGGCTACTCCTTTCATCTGGGATTAAAGGTGTGGTGGAACACACCTTTAATCTGGGCTACACCTTCTGCTGGAGACAATATAAGGACATTGGAAGAAGGGAGTCTAGCTCTAGCTCTTGCTCCTTTGCCTGCTTGCTGCGTGAGACTGAGTAACTGCTAGATCCTTGGACTTCCATTCACAGCTGCGACTGAACAATTGTTGGGAATTCGGCTGCCGACTGTAAGTCATCAATAAATTCCTTTACTATTTAGAGATTATCCATAAGTTCTGTGACTCTAGAGAACCCTGACTAATACAGAAGTTGGTACCAGGAGTGGTTCTAGAGTAACAGAAGTACAAGGATGAATCTTTTAAAATTCTGGAATTGGCTTGTTGATCCACCAGCACTTTCAACTATTGAAACCTCTCCAGATTCTCTCCCTCCTGAGAGCTCAGAGAATTTTGAAGACCCATGGTTGAAACTATATTCCGAACTTAAAGAAGCTAATGCCCTTGATTTTCTTAATGAATTAGGTGATTCAGTGCACAAAGCTTTCTACAAGATGGGGAAAAAATCGAAAAATGATTTTACTGGCTGGCTGCTCTTAGTATCTGTGGAAAAAATGATGAATGAAAGGAAGGAGTTGTGTGATAAAATCGAAAGGCTCCAGACACAAGTAAACGATCTAAAAGTTGCTAAGTGTGTCCTTGAGGAGAATCTTCTCTCTTGTAGCAATAGAGCTCAAGTTGCAGAAAATCAAACAGAAACTCTCATTGTAAGGTTGGCTGAACTACAGCGAAAATTCAAGTCTCAGCCTCAGAGTGTGTCGACAGTTAAAGTAAGGGCTCTAATTGGCAAAGAATGGGATCCTACAACATGGGACGGGGATGTGTGGGAAGACCATGTTGAAGCTGAGAATTTTGAATCTTCAGATTCTCAAGGGTTTGCCCCACCTGAGGAAGTAGTACCCTCAGCCCCACCCCTTGAAATAATGCCTTCCCCACATGAGGAAATTAATTTTGCAGAGTCTGCTCACGGCCCACCAATAGTTTCTTCTAGACCTGTAACCAGACTCAAAGCAAAACAGGCTCCTAGAGGGGAGGTAGAAAGTGTAGTCCATGAGGAAATTCGCTACACTACTAAGGAGCTTAATGAGTTTGCTAATTCATTCAAGCAGAAACCTGGTGAATATGTGTGGGAATGGATTTTAAGGGTGTGGGATAAGGGTGGAAGGAACATAAAACTAGAGCAGGCTGAGTTTATTGACATGGGTCCTCTGAGTAGAGATTCTAGGTTTAATACGGAAGCTCGCATAGTTAAAAAAGGTGTCAAAAGTTTGTTTGAATGGTTGGCTGAGGTGTTTATCAAAAGATGGCCTACTGGAAATGACTTGGAGATGCCTGATATTCCGTGGCTTAGTGTTGATGAAGGGATTTTAAGACTTAGGGAAATTGCAATGCTAGAGTGGATATATTGTGTAAAGCATAATTGTCCACAATGGGAAGGTCCAGAAGATATGCCTTTCACCAGCTCTATAAGACGCAAATTGGTGAGAGGGGCACCAGCACATTTGAAGGGTTTTGTTCTTTCCCTTTTCCTTGTGCCAGATCTTAGCATTGGAGATGCTTCTGCTCAATTAGATGAATTAAATTCACTGGGTTTAGTTGGATCCCGAGGTAACAAGGGCCAGGTGGCAGCATTGAATCGCCGGAGACAAGGTGATCCTAGTTATTATAATGGACAGCGTAGACAAAAGAATGTTTATAATAACATACCCAGTAATGGTCAGCACAGGAGAGGTGAAATTTATAATGGCATGACTCGGTTGGACCTTTGGTACTGGCTAACCAATCATGGTGTTTCCAGGAATGAAATACATAGGAAGCCTACTGCATATTTGTTTGATCTGTATAAGCAGAAAAATTCTCAAACAAATGAAAGAAAGGCTACATTAGATCGTGGTAAACAGCCAAATGAAAGAAAGGCTACATTAGATCGTGGTAAACAGCAATCTCGGCCAGTGAATCAATTTCCAGACTTGAGACAGTTTGCAGATCCAGAACCCCTTGAATGAAGGGGTGGCCAGGTTCCGCTGAGGAAGGATCTTGATAAGACACTCAAAGGTTTTGCTGTTACCCTTTCTCCAGTTCTTCCCCAGAGGGACCTACGGCCTTTTACAAGGGTAACTGTACATTGGGGAAAAGGAAATAATCAGACTTTTCGGGGTCTGCTGGATACTGGTTCTGAGTTGACACTGATCCCAGGGGATCCCAAGAAACATTGTGGCCCTCCAGTTAAAGTAGGGGCTTATGGAGGGCAGGTGATTAATGGAGTTTTGACTGATGTCCGACTCACAGTAGGTCCAGTAGGTCCCCGGACACATCCTGTGGTGATTTCCCCAGTTCCAGAATGTATAATTGGGATAGATATACTCAGAAATTGGCAGAATTCTCATATTGGTTCCCTGAACTGTAGAGTGAGGGCTATTATGGTTGGAAAGGCCAAATGGAAGCCTTTAGAGTTGCCTCTGCCAAAGAAAATAGTGAATCAAAAACAGTATCGTATTCCTGGAGGAATTGCAGAAATTACTGCCACTATCAAGGACTTGAAAGATGCAGGGGTGGTGGTTCCCACTACATCTCCGTTTAACTCTCCTATCTGGCCAGTGCAGAAAACAGATGGATCATGGAGAATGACAGTTGATTATCGAAAACTAAATCAAGTAGTAACTCCAATTGCAGCTGCTGTACCAGATGTAGTTTCGTTACTTGAGCAAATTAACACATCTCCTGGCACCTGGTATGCGGCTATTGATCTGGCAAATGCCTTCTTCTCAGTACCTGTCCATAAGGACCACCAGAAGCAATTTGCTTTCAGTTGGCAAGGCCAACAGTATACCTTCACAGTTTTGCCTCAAGGATATATTAACTCTCCTGCCCTGTGTCATAATTTAGTTAGAAGGGATCTTGATCGTTTGGATCTTCCACAAAATATCACATTGGTGCACTATATTGATGACATTATGCTGATTGGACCAAGTGAGCAGGAAGTAGCAACCACTTTGGACTCATTGGTAACACATATGCGTATCAGAGGATGGGAAATAAATCCAACCAAAATTCAAGGACCATCTACCTCAGTGAAATTCTTAGGAGTCCAGTGGTGTGGGGCATGCAGAGATATTCCTTCTAAGGTGAAAGATAAGTTATTGCACCTAGCCCCTCCTACAACCAAGAAAGAAGCACAACGTTTAGTGGGTCTATTTGGATTCTGGAGACAACACATCCCTCACTTGGGTGTGTTACTTAGGCCTATTTACCAAGTGACTCGGAAAGCTGCTAGCTTTGTGTGGGGCCTGGAACAGGAGAAGGCCCTTCAACAGGTCCAGGCTGCTGTGCAGGCTGCTCTACCACTTGGACCATATGACCCAGCAGACCCGATGGTACTTGAGGTGTCTGTGGCTGATAGAGATGCTGTTTGGAGCCTCTGGCAGGCCCCTGTAGGTGAATCACAGAAAAGGCCTTTGGGATTTTGGAGCAAAGCTCTACCATCATCTGCAGACAACTATTCTCCCTTTGAAAAACAGCTCTTGGCCTGCTATTGGGCCTTAGTGGAAACTGAACGTCTGACAATAGGACACCAAGTCACTATGCGACCTGAACTACCCATCATGAGCTGGGTACTATCAGACCCTGCAAGTCATAAAGTGGGACGTGCACAGCAGCAGTCTATTATCAAATGGAAGTGGTATATACGTGATCGGGCCAGAGCAGGTCCTGAAGGCACAAGCAAGTTACATGAAGAAGTTGCTCAAATGCCTATGGTTTCTACTCCTGTTACAATGCCATCTGCTGCCAAGCATGCACCTATAGCCTCATGGGGTGTTCCCTATGATCAACTGACCGAAGAGGAGAAGACTAGAGCCTGGTTTACTGATGGCTCTGCACGTTATGCAGGCACCACCCAGAAGTGGACAGCTGCAGCATTACAACCCCTTTCTGGGACAACCTTGAAAGACACAGGTGAAGGGAAATCTTCACAGTGGGCAGAACTTCGGGCAGTACACATGGTATTACAGTTTGTTTGCAAGAAGAAATGGCCAGATGTACGATTATACACTGACTCATGGGCTGTAGCCAATGGATTGGCTGGATGGTCAGGGACTTGGAAAGATCACAATTGGAAAATTGGTGAGAAAGACATCTGGGGAAGAAGTATGTGGATAGATCTCTCCAAATGGGCAAAGGATGTGAAGATATTTGTGTCCCATGTAAATGCTCACCAAAAGGTGACTTCAGCTGAGGAGGAGTTCAATAATCAAGTGGATAAGATGACCCGTTCTGTGGACAATCAGCCTCTCTCCCCAGCCATCCCTGTCATTGCTCAATGGGCACATGAACAAAGTGGCCATGGTGGTCGAGATGGAGGTTATGCTTGGGCTCAGCAACATGGGCTTCCACTCACCAAGGCTGACCTGGCTACAGCTGCTGCTGATTGCCAGATCTGCCAACAGCAGAAACCAACACTGAGCCCCAGATATGGCACCATTCCTCGAGGTGACCAGCCAGCAACCTGGTGGCAGGTTGACTACATTGGACCACTTCCTTCGTGGAAAGGACAGCGTTTTGTTCTTACTGGAGTAGATACTTATTCTGGTTATGGATTTGCCTTTCCTGCACGTAATGCCTCTGCTAAAACCACCATTCACGGACTGACAGAATGCCTCATCTATCGTCATGGTATTCCACACAGTATTGCTTCTGACCAAGGAACTCATTTCACAGCCAGAGAAGTACGACAGTGGGCTCACGATCATGGAATTCACTGGTCTTACCACATTCCCCATCATCCTGAAGCAGCTGGGCTGATAGAAAGATGGAATGGCCTTTTGAAGACGCAGTTACAGCGCCAATTAGGTGGTAACAGCTTGGAAGGCTGGGGCAGAGTTCTTCAGAAGGCAGTATATGCTTTGAATCAGCGCTCGATATATGGTACAGTTTCACCCATAGCCAGGATTCATGGGTCCAGGAATCAAGGGGTGGAAAACGGAATAGTTCCACTTACTATCACTCCTAGTGACCCTCTAGGAAAATTTTTGCTTCCTGTCCCCATAACTCTAGGTTCTGCTGGCTTAGAAGTTTTGGCTCCAGAGAGGGGAGTGCTCCTACCAGGAGCTACAACAAACATTTCATTGAACTGGAAGCTCAGACTTCCCCCTGGTCATTTTGGGCTTCTAATGCCCTTAAACCAACAGGCTAAAAAAGGAATAACAGTGTTAGGAGGGGTGATAGATCCAGATTACCATGGGGAAATTGGATTACCTCTTCACAATGGTGGTAAGCAAGATTATGTCTGGAGTGCAGGAGATCCCTTAGGGCGTCTCTTAGTACTACCATGTCCTGTGATTAAAGTCAATGGGAAACTACAACAGCCTAATCCAAGCAGGATGACAAAGGACGCAGACCCATCAGGAATGAAGGTATGGGTCAATCCTCCAGGAAAAGAGCCAAGACCTGCTGAGGTGCTGGCTGAAGGTGAAGGAAATACAGAATGGGTAGTAGAGGAAGGTAGTTATAAATACCAATTAAGGCCACGTAACCAGTTGCAGAAACGAGGATTATAAAGTAATATGAATGCCCATTGTAAATTTACTAATGCGTTTGCGATTGTACGAGGGATAGTTATATCATGTTAGGCGTATTTACAACCTTGTTATTGTTTCATGTGAACATGAGATATTATTTGTGTCAAGTTGACAAGGGGTGGATTGTAGTGGCTATTCCTGGTTGTCAACTTGACAATATTTGGAATGAACTACAATTCGGAATTGGAAGGCTCACCAGTGACCCTTATCTGGAGGCTTGGAGATCCTTATCTGGATCTTGGTTTGAAGATCTTGAGCCATAGTGGCTATGGATTCCAGAAGATTGAATCTCCGAGTTTAAGGAACACACCTTTAATCTGGGCTACTCCTTTCATCTGGGATTAAAGGTGTGGTGGAACACACCTTTAATCTGGGCTACACCTTCTGCTGGAGACAATATAAGGACATTGGAAGAAGGGAGTCTAGCTCTAGCTCTTGCTCCTTTGCCTGCTTGCTGCGTGAGACTGAGTAACTGCTAGATCCTTGGACTTCCATTCACAGCTGCGACTGAACAATTGTTGGGAATTCGGCTGCCGACTGTAAGTCATCAATAAATTCCTTTACTATTTAGAGATTATCCATAAGTTCTGTGACTCTAGAGAACCCTGACTAATACACCTTAATACGTGGTGTTGCCTCTATGGGATGGGACCAAGAGGAAGAGGCTGTGGTCAGATGAAGTTTGTTGCTTCCTGGCCTCAAGCAGTGGATCTGTCTGCTTGAGCAGAAAGGCGCTGGCATTTACAGCAGGGCATGGAGGAAGAACAGAAGACTTTCAACACTAAACAACCACTTCTGGCTTTCAGGTGGAAGCAAGGATGTCATACCAACCAGTGATGAACAAAGTTATGGTAAGAAACCCAGGATGGATGAATAGTTAAGGCAGACACTGGGCTCATTTATGATTTACTCGGAGAAAATACAGATTTTTTTTTTTCCTGCTAGAAAGATTCAGGAACCTAATTTACTTCAGTTTTCATGAAAGAACAAGAGATTAGGGAGAACAGACGAAAGACTACGCAGAGAAGCCAGACACATGCTTGCTTGTCAGCTAGCAAAGCCAGCTTAGATGGAAACCAAACTGGTTTAGTTATCTACAGTTGTATCTATCACTGTAAGAAAGCTTACGTTACTTATCTGGGAAGCAGAGTAGCTCCTGCCTTCGGGGATCCACTCCCTGGACTGTTACTGCCTTCTGTACATTACGGTTTTTTCATTGCAGGCCCCTAAGACCTGGCTTCTGTTTAGGGACTAGAAGCAATTTGGTTATTACGTAGGTTAGAGAAGCTACTGCAACAAACTAGATGCCTCTCCGTGTACTTGATCACTAACACTATGCCAAATCTTGGAGTGCCTTATGACTAGATCCGAGCCTAGCCCTCTGCTTGTGCGCCCATCTCCTTAGCTCCCAAGTGCATAGATTATCCTGAAGGTGAGTTATGGGCTCGAAAGTTACCCCTGGGAGCAGCTAATGTCCCTTGAAAGACATTTTTAGGTTTTTGAAGAACAGGACCACGCTTTGGGAACATGAAAGTTAGTCACTACCCACCCTCCTTCTAAATAGTGTGAAACCACAGCAAAAAGACAACTCAGAGCCATGCCTAGAATACAGAGTCCCTCCAGTAAGAGCAGCCTGTGTGAGGCCAATCCCCTTTCATCCTTTGTCTTTGTTGCAGAAGTACACACGAGCACATGGCTCTTCAACAAGAGGCTCATTATTAGGAGGCTAGTGCTGTTTCATGTAAACACTCTGAAGTGTATATAATGGCGTTTTATTTCAAATGTGTGAACTAAAACCTAGCCCAGCTGTGGTGGTCCTCCAGACACTGCATTTCACGTGGGCTCTTTGCAGAAAAAAAAAAATGTTTGAGAGGAAAATGTAAAGTCTCTTAGTTAACAGCAACATCACCACAATCCAGACAAAACTATACTAAACCTGTAAATGTCCCCTTCAAAGGTCCCTCTTACATCCCAGTTATAGAAAGGAGACTACAATAACTCAAGTCACTGACAAAGGTGAAGAATATACCCCGTCTTCACCTTTTCCCACTGGTTTTAAAAACGTGTGAAATGTGTGTGTGTGGTGTGTGTTGTGTGTTGTGTGTGTGTGTGGTGTGTGTGGTGTGTGTGTGGTGTGTGTGGTGAGTGCCACAACTCACACACGGAGGTCAGAGGGTGACTTGAGGGACCTGGCTCTTCCCTTCCACCCTGTGAGATCCAGGAATTAAACTCAGCTCCTGAAGCTGGGCATCGAGTGTCTTTCCCTGCATCCTGCCATCTTGCCAGCCCTCCACTGATTTTTTTTAAAAACACGACTTGGGTGGGTACTGCTATAAAAACTGACTTTGGTGGAAATCTTTCTTGATCTTCCCACAGCAGTAGGACAATATTAAACTAATGTGCATAACAAATAGCTCATCAGCGCAGTAACAATGGAAATCCATTTGTGAGCACAAGGAACTGACAATCAAGACAAACCGAGGCGGTTTTTGAACTTCACCTTTAACACAGAGGATAAAACAGTTCTAATCCGGATTGAGAACCGTTTTTTTTTTTTTGTCTTTTAGACTAATAGACAAGTATTATTTCAAAAAACATAGCACCGGGGTCATGTTTACACATCAAGAGCTACAATGCTCACAGTTAGTTAAAAGGCAGCTTCAGAAGGGCCAGGAAAGCAATTATGAAAACTGAGGTCTCTGCAGTAAAGTGTTATATGGCATGATGATTTACGTATCAGGAAGCACCAATTAGGGAAAGCTGGCTGAATCAAAAACCAATTAGGATTCGGGAGGAAGGATTTCCAGCATCTATCCCACAGTTCACTACCTATTGACAGTAGATGAGTGGGACTGAGGTCACAGCCACAAGAACTAGATGGCCGGGCTTCGAAGCCTGGGACTACCAATTACTAGCGATGTGCCTTCAAACTGCACTCCTTAGGTCTCTCATGTTCCATTCCATCACATTCAAACAAGTAATCATAGCAGGCATCCCAGAGCTATTTTGAATGAAGATAATCCAGTAAGACGCTTAGGGCCAGGCTTGGCACAGATGTGCTCCCAGCAAACATTTGCCTGGCACAGAAGAACAGCTTGCTGACGCCACTCCAGCAACCTGGAGCAGCCCACCCACCCACCAGGCCTCAGTTTCTTCCAGACAACACAGAGATTGCAAGTTGATCCTGTCTGATGTCTCTGCCCTTCTAAAATGTAAACTTCCAGGAGGTGTGAGAACACACAGGAAAAAAAACTGTTTCCAAAGAGCAGAAGTGTGCCCTCTCACTGGGGCACAGAGAACATAAATATAAACTCCACACACACATAAAAAAAAATCGTCATTTCTAAGTCACGCTTTTAAAACTAGGTGTAATCACTACAATTTACTAAAGCCAGAGTAACAAGCATACTACTTAGCCCACAGAAACTCCATGATGCGCCAAGACAGACACCATTTGGAAGCTACAACACTTCTGAGTAACAAGTCCTAACAGGAATGGCAAAGTCTATGATCTCAGTACAGGAGTGTGCTTAGCAATAAGGATACATTGTCCCTCTTAATAAGACAAAAAAAAAATCATGAAAGTCTTTAAAGACAAAATGAAATGTTGTTTTGAAACCAAGCCCTTAAGCATCTAGGTATTTCAAAATATTTAGTATCTAGTAAGATCTTTCTCTACTGACAGACACATTAGAACCTCAAAATTCAAGTTATACACAAATTTTTATTTTGGGGGAAATTTTAAGATTCTTCTTCAGTGTGACTCATAGATACCCCAAAAGACTTGGGGTTTCACTGTGACAGTGCAAATAGAAAGCTCACAGCCCATGTTTCCTGGAAACATCTAGGACCCAGTTATCTGTGTACCCAACACAACCTTCAGCAAAAGGTTTAATTTCTCAAGCATTTCTTTTACACATTCTCACAATGGTACTGGCATCGAAAGAATTGAAAAGTCCTTTTTTAAAAAGATTATTAATATTAAAGGAAGTTATTTAAAATCTGATATAAACAACTTAAAAAAATAAAAGTTAGTTAAAATTCACCACATGATGGGAAAAATAGAGACTAAGTTTGGCAGAAAGGAGTAAAATTATATCTGCCCACGTGTACGGTCATGTTGATTCTTAAATGTTTATCAGACAATACCTGCACTTCATTTCATATTAGTTAAAAGGAGCTTAACATTCTGTTATAAAGACAAACATTTCCCTCGACTCATAACTATTGTTAACTCTGGCTTCATTTCCAGAAACCCTTAGCAGATCTTCACTTAGGACAATCTCTAGGCTTTCAAGCAGTTGCAGTGTTACCTCCAAACATCTCAGCCTAAGTTGCACAAAGTAGTACGCGGCACGCAGTTAAAACCGCAGAATCCTTACCCTCGAGATTTAGCTCGAAGCAAATGTGGCAGAAGGAGAGCGTGTCTTTGTCTGTTCCCAGTTTACAAACACTGCAAATGTTGTCATCATTCAAGTCAATGCTTACAAACTGCTCCTCTTCGTTCATAGTGCCCCTATGAGGAAAGAGAAAGGAGCAAGTTACACAACGGCAAAAACTTGCTTATGGCCTGCAGTAACCGACCAAAAACCCCCCCAAAAACCGAAAAAGGAGGCGTTTGCAACAGCCCTGTCAGGCAAGCATCGCCATACCTGGAGTTACAGTATCACAGTTTTACTGCGAAAAAGCAAAAGGGCTGCCCACAGGAGACACCCGCCTCCCGGGTCGCGCCGGCAGACACCCGGCCTGTCAACCAACTTCGGGTCGGTCGCTGTGGCCAGAAGGAGCCGCTGGGACGCGGCTTTGCCAACTTCTGGGTGAGCGTCTGGAGGCGTCCCGCTAACTCGGTTACCCGGCTCCCCGGCTCCGCCGCGGCAAGACGCACGTGGGGACTGGGACACCCGGGAAGGATCGGCTCACGTCGGAGACTCTTCAGCCACGGACCGGAGGGTCCCGGGGACGCCACTCGAGGATCGTGGGCGTCCGGCACGGCGTGGGATCCGTCTCGTCTGTCCGTCCGTCCCGGCACTGGTCCTGAGCACCAGAGCGGCTCAGAGAAGGACCTCTACCGTCCGGCTCCGCGGGCCACCGTCCGCGCGCCACGATCCGATCCGCACTATTGTTTCCGCCGGCGCCGCAGCGCAGACAGCAGCGCGCTCCGCCCCGCCCGGGCCGCCTGCGCCACCCCGAGCCGCCCACGGGGAGAGCGGCCGGGCCAGCCCACAGCCCCAGGGCCCCACGTGGCCACCCTAGCGCAGGGAGTGTAGCCGCCCTCCGCCCGCCCCGCGCCGCCCCGCGCCCCCGTGCGCATCCTCTTGCGCCTCCGCGGAGAGCATCTCGCTCCCCTCCGCGTGGCGCACATGGACCCGTCCGGCCCGCCTCCCTGCAGCCCCTGAAAACTCCAGCCACTTGCGGATTGCAGGAATGGGCCCACGGCTAAGCCTGAGGGGTGGAGGAGGAGAAAGGCACACACGCGTGGGGAGTGTATTGCTTCAAAACCAGGAGCCTGAACCAAGTATTATCCTTGAACTCCTGTTTCATGTTGGTTGACTTTCTGAATGAGATAAAAGTTGATAATTCAGATATCCCGATTTAGGTATAATTCTAGAAGCAGAGCATCTTTTCTTCGAATTATGTATCACGATGTGGTACCTCCCATGCACATCCACGGAAAACATTCCCGAGGCTCCGCCTCTTGTTTTTAAGTCTACCCCTTTCCTAAACTTTTTTTTTTTTTAGTATGTAAATGTACTTTCATCATCTGCTTGACTCCTTAAGCCTTGCCTAGGCCACAAGTCTACGCAATACTTTCAGTTACGTTTGCTATGCTAGTCTTTCTCAACAGTCCACAGAAGAGAAACAGGAAACTCGGCTCTTGCAGTTTAGTGGTGACTAACCCTTTATCGCAGTTTCTTAGAAACAAAAACTGGAGCTTGAACTCAAGGCTGCGGAGGTAAAGCCACTAATCAAGGACTCAAAAAAGTCATCTGTGCCCATGCTACCGAAGTGTGGTGGATGACTCAAAGACCCCATGTGGCGTTTTTACAAATGCAGAATCCAGAAATCAATACCTTGCTCTGAAAAAGACCCCCAGATCCATGGACCTGAGGTGCCTCAGCGGGGGTGGCATGAGGTGGGATGGGGGAGGGGGAGTGTTTGCTATGGCAAACCTGGCAACCTGAGCTCCATTCCCAGTGGAACGGAAGTACTAACTCCACAAAGCTGTCCTCCAAGAGTGTCCCACAGTCACCAGGACACGCCCCCCCATTAATAATAATAATGAATATTTTATAGGTCCCTGCCCCCTATGCATATTAAAATTTGGGGTGTGTTAAATATCTTGCATTTTGGATTCTACTCATTTATTTAATTAAAGTGATTTTTACAAAGTTTATATTTGTATGTGTATGTTTGTATATGTGGTGTGTATGATGTGTGCATGATCATATCCTGGCATGTGTGTGGAGCTCAGAGGACAACTTCAGATGTCTGTCCTCATTTTTTTTTTTTAAATCTTGTTTGAGAAAGGGCCTCATTGCTGTTCATAGGTGTGTAGTGTAGGCTAGTGGGCCAGTGGGCTTCTCATGATCTCCCTGTCTCCAGCTCCCATGTTGCAGTAAATGTGTTAAGTTTGTTTGTTTTCTCCTGGTGTGTTAGTCAGGGTTCTCTAGAGTGACAGAACTTATGGAATGTATATATTGTGATGACTTACAGTCTGTAGTCCAACTAACCCAACAATGGTCAGCTGTGAATGGGAAGTCCAGGAATCTAGTATTTGTTCGGTCCCACAAGGCTAGTTGTTTCAGCTTGCCTTCTGTAGAAGTAGGTTTCAACAGATGTGCTGGCAAGTAAGTGCAAGCAGGCAAAGAAGAATGATTCTTCCTTCTTCCAAAGTCCTTATGTAGGTCTCCAGCAGAAGGTGTGGCCCAGATTAAAGGTGTGTGCTGGCACAACTGAGTCTGGGACTTGTTTTGTCCCAGGATGACTTTGAACTAAGAGATCTCTTTGCCTTAATCTCCTGGGATTAAAGGCCAGTACTACCTTGGCTGGGCCTAAATTTTTCATGGCCGCTATGCCTTAAGATCACCATGCCAAGATCCAAGTCAGAAGCTTGTGTCTTCCAGCCTCAAGATCTGGATCACAGGTAAGCTGTCCAATTCTAGATTGTAGTTCATTCCAGGTATAGTCAAGTTGACAACCAAGAGTAGCCATTACACTTGGATCTGGGCAACTGAACTCTGGTCCTCATACTTACATAGAAAGCTCTTTACCCACACCTTGAAGCCATTGCAGGTCCACAGATCTGAGTGCTGTTTTCGGATGTAGGTACATATTTAGGGAATTTGGGGTAGGACCGGAAATCCTGCACTTGTAGCGAGGCCGCATGAAGTCAGTGTTACTGACTCTTGTACTTTCACTCCATCAACATGGACATTGGCTGCTTTTTTGAGGCACTGATGAGTTACATCATAATTCATCAGTTCTCATAACCGATAAGCTTTCAAGATCGGTGGCTCTATGTTATCTGTCTCTCTATTCTCTTGGGTAAATAACTAGGGCAGAATTGCTAGATGATATGGTGAACATTTGCTTATTTTGTGTCAGGGTACGTGTGAATGTGAGGATCAAATCCATGTGAGTTGCACAAGTACCACACCACTAACTCAAATTCCCATTCAGTTTAAAAAGGAAATTGCCAAATGTGTTCCCTCAGTGCTTATGCAACTTTAGACACTGAGAATCGTTGATATACTCTTAGTGAATTGATACCCGCTATGGCTTAAATCTAAGACGCAGTCCCCATAGGTTCATGATCTGAAGGCTTGTGTATCCTAGCGGTTGGTACTGTTTTAGGGACCACGAAAATTTCTGGAGGCAGAACCCAGCTAGTAGAAGTGGATCACTGGGAGGAAGTCTGAATATTATTAGCCTGGTCTTTAGTGCTGGCCCAGCACTGAAGACTCTGTTTCCTACTCTCCCCATATGTACACATCCACTGCCATTTAGTTCACATCAGCTTCCAAGAGCTGCACCACCTCCCATGCCTTCCCTGCCGTGGGATGTGGGATGAGCTGAAATCCTTCTGAAGTCCTGAGACCAAATAAACCTAAGTTGTTTCAGTCTGGTGCTTGTGTTACTGTGGTACAGAAATCACAAATACAACTAGTTTTATTTGAAAATGAAAGGGGGAGCAGCGGGGGCGGGCTCCTGTTGTTGCAAAGAATATCTCTGAAAGGAAAGAGTCACTGGGCAGCTTTCAAAGCCAATCAGATCCTGTAGAAGAAAAGACCTGGGTTCAGAAAGAAAAGGAATGCAGAGAGAAGACACAGAGGAACAAAACCCAGAGTGCTAGTGATCTCAGATATAACAGCACCCAACCTAACACACATGTATGACTGCAGTACTGGGGGCGGCAGGGAGGAGAAGGGCAGTGGGGGGAGGGGGACAAGCTAGAGTTGATGAAAAGTATCAGCCATATCTCAGAAGCTCAACAAACCTGAAGCTAGACAAAAGAGTCCCAACGAACACATAATGAAAAGAAAAACAACAAGGAAAAGAGAAAAACCATCAAGTAGACCGAGAAGAGAGATGCATTTAAAGAGGAGTTGAGAAACTGCTACAGTTTTCTTATTAGAAATCATACAAACCCGAAAAACCTGGAATAAAGACTTTCACAGGTGGAAACAGAGCTGGACTCCTAAATTTCTGTTTACCCAGTGTAGCTCTGAAAATAAAGACATCTCCACACAAAGAGAAGCAGAAGATCTAGCCATTCTTAAGGAAATGTTGAGAGAATTCAGTCGACCTTTCAGTTTATTTGAGAGATACTAATGGGAAAACACTGTATTTGGAGCCTTCGGTACAGTAAGGCACAGTAATATGTGACTCTAATCATAGAAACCATTAGAAGCAGAATCTTTAATGTCAGAAACGCTTCAGAAGATTATGCCAAACCAACTGGGAGAATCCTAGAGATATAACTCACCAACCCCAGGAAACAGCAAGCGTAGAGATCTCAGGCCTAGTCTGTGAGGAACTATGTTTAGCCAACAACCTGAAAAACTTGGGCTTCGTTTCAGCATCCTACGGACATCCTAATTTTAGCCTCAGTGGACCCAAAACAGAGCATTCAACTGAAATACATTTTACCGGATATTTTTTTTACCCATTGTCTCCATTAATGTTCTGCTGCTGAGAGGAGACACCACGACCACAGCAACTCTGATAAAAGAAAGGATTTAATTGGGGCTGGCTTGCAGTTTCCAACGTTTAGTTTATTATCAAAATGGCGGGGGGGATAATGGCAGCCTCCAGGCAACGCAGCAGTAGCTGAGATTTCTAGCTTTTGAGAACCTCAAAGCCAACCCCCAGTGACATACTTCCTCCAACAAAGCCACGCCTCCTAATCCTTTCAAATAGTGCCGCTCCCCTGTAGCCAAGCATTCAAATCTATGAGCCAGTGGGAGAAATGGTTATTGAAACCATGCCTAGCCAACCATGAGATAATAAATGGATATGGCCTTAGGCCATTAAACATGCCTTAATTTGTTATGCCAGTTTTATGAAACTGATACAGTGAGTATATATAAAGTTTTAGAAAAGTTTGGAGTTTGTTTAGAAGTTATTTTGGCGGCATTCTGCTTGATTGTCTCCAAACATGTTTTTAAACTCAGTTTGTAAGTGCATATAGCTGTTCCTTTATCCTGTCCTTAGACGAGGACTTTCTAAGGTCTCTATTCTATGTCATGATGCTCGGGAAAGACTCTGTACCCTAATTGAGTAAAACTCAACCAACTCAGGTTCCTGTGAGTTCTAGTAGATGTTTGCCTTATAGTCTGTAGTAGTTAGCCTTTCTCTATTGGATAATTTTCCCCAAGCCTCTTGGGGTCTCACCCTACACATGCTCAGTTTCACCTTCAGTCAAAGACTTAAACAAACAAACCAAAAAATTGAAATACTGTTTATGTATGGGTCTTCCTTTCTAACACTATGTATGTCAAATTCCAGCCACCACCACCACTATCTCCTCCTCCTCCTCCTCCTCCTCCTCCTCCTCCTCTCCTTCATCTTCCTCAAACTTTTTCTCCTTACTGCAGTATGGCCTTTCCTCGTGCGGTCTGAAAATACATCTAGGCATAGATAGAACCAGGGGCTTTGTGTGCCTCATCCCATTTGCCTTCCTTTAAAAACCCCATGCTGTATGATCTGTGTTCCAGCCTTTAAAAATAGGTATTATGTATACTGTGGCCAGCTTTCTTTTACAAGCTATTCTAGTAACCCTTATTTCATCCTGGCTGGAATCCTTGGTTATTATGTCTGCAGATCTTTCCTCTAGTTTCTCAGTGTATTCTTCAAAGAGTTTTCGGAGACAAATGCAGATGGCACCTCCCCTCAAGAAACTCATGATGGCTTTTTGCCTTTCTCCTAACAGGAATACATTGATCCATTTAGCACTTAGACAGATACAAGCTGATTTTCAGCTTATTGTTTTTCATTAAACAATCTCATTTATTTATTTAATAGTCATCTTCTGTTTTAAGTCATAAACATTGATTGGGAATCCCCGGGTTGGTGGTAATCTCCTTCCATTTTGAGGGAGGTTCCGGAACAATGCTGCAAAAATCCTTGCGTAACCACACTGCCTCACCTCCTTCCCTGACAATATAGGGAGAAGAAAAGCCAGTCCTTTCAAAAGGGTTGGTCTTCAGTTCTCCATAATTCAAGAGGCAGGCTCAGAGGGACTTGAATAGTTATCTGTACATGGAGTCCTTTCAAAACTAGCTCCGGGCTGGGAAGATAGCTCCATGGGTAAAGAAAGACCTTGCGGCTCAAATGTGTTTGAATTCTTGGAACCCACATAAAAGCCAGGCTTGGGAATGCATGCCTGGAATCATTCTATGGTGAGATGGGAGGCAGACACAGGAGAATTCCTGGAAGCTCATGAATCAGCTATTCTGCTATATGCGGTGAGAGTGAACAAGAGTCAGGGTGGATATCAAGGACCAAAGTTATCCTTTGACCTCTGCAATACACTGTGGCACATGCGCTTTCGTGTGTGTGTGTGTGTGTGTGTGTGTGTGTGTGTGACATAATAAACCTAATAAGCCCCTCAAATTAGTGACTCACTGAAGTGTATTGTAAACAAAGGCTATCTTTACAATTAGGCTTGATCTAACGTAGACATTACTGTGAACTGGGGTTTCGAATAGTCCCAAATCGTTTGATGTACATGGATTAAAACCCCAAATTAACAGTACCTGAATCGTGTAAGGGCTTCTGTGTGCCTCTGAGCAAGCTCAGCAGAGCCAAGCACTCACAGCTGTCATCGTCAAGACTGCCTCCTCTGCTTTATCTCCAGCTAGGCACCATATTTTCCTCCAGGAAAAAGAATAGAAACGGAAGGTGTGGGAAAGGCCTGAGAGTAAGCCACACATTTCACTTCAGCCAGGAAGCAAGCCATTTCCTATGAGGCCATAGCAGAGTTTTGTTTATATATAATCGTCACTGGTAACAGGTTTGAGAAAAATAGGTCTTCCTTTTTTTTTTTCCTGGACTCCACAACAACAACAACAACAAACAAACAAACAAAACCAAAACAAAAACAAAGCAAGAAAAAGAGGTATGTATATATTTCTTGAAAATGTCTTCCATTTGTGTGTTAGAAAATCATCCCTATCCTTCAGTAAAGATCAACACACACAGATTCATTCTACTAACATATTCCTTTCATGTTCCTGATTTCATAGCCTGCTCACCTTCAGTAATAGAGTCCCACTTTTAAAGTAAAGAACTTAATACACTCAACATGTCCTTCCATAAATGGACATCTGTGCCGGCTAGTTTTATGTCAACCTGACGGAAGCTAGAGTCTTCTGAGAGACAGGGACCTTGACTGAGAAAGTGCTGCCATAAGGTCTGGCTGTTAGCAAGCCTGTGGCACATCTTCTAAATTAGTGATTGATGGGTGGCACCATCCCTGGGCTGGTGGTCTTGTGATCTATCAAAAAGTCGGCTGGGCAAGACATGAGGAGCAAGCCAGTAAGCAGCATCCCCCCATGGCCTCTGCAGCAGCTTTTGCCTCCAGGTTCTTGTCCCGTTTGAGTTTCTGCCCTGACTTCTGCTGATGAAAAACAGTGATGTGAAAGTATAAGCCAAACAAATCCTTTCTTAACCATCTTTCTTTTGGTCATGGTATTTTAGCACAGCAATAGGAACTCTGAGGAACACAACCTCCTTGCTTGTCCTTATAAACTATCTCTTTTTCTTCAAGAGGAAGATTGATACCTGTAGCCCCTGGTACCATGCCTCTAAAAACTGTGGAACTCACACAGTCTGCAAAAGTAAATCACACTTTATATCTGTGTCTTCATCCGCTTTCTAGTTCCTGTAACCCTATGTTCATATAATGGTTTGAATGTAGTGTTTTATCCCTGTGAGATAGTCACAGACACACTATAAATGTGATTCAATGGATTAGCTTAAGTTCATGTGTGCTGTCAACATCTTGAGAAATACTTCCTCAGTGTTATCTGCTGGTGCAAAGGAGCTGAGAGATTTATAACAGTCAAGTGTCCATCCATAGTGTAAAGCTAGGGTGGGGCCAGCTGAATGACAGACGCATAACAGGTGTTGGCTAAAGAAGCACTGCCTTGTGCTTCATCGTGCAACACGCTGGAGCCACACTGATTGCAACAGCTGGACAGGTACGAGGAGCTGAGTTCAGATCTCCAGACTTGATGTCAAAGGCTGGGTGTGGAGGCTCACACTTGTTATTGCAGGGCTGAGATGGGCAGATATAGGCAGACCTCTGAAGCTCATTGGCTAGGTAAGTCAATGAACTGGTTCACTGGTTAGAGAGACCCTAGCTAAAAAGAAAGAAAGAAAGAAAGAAAGAAAGAAAGAAAGAAAGAAAGAAAGAAAGAAAGAAAGAAGGAGGGAGGGAGGGAGGGAGGGAGGGAGGGAGGGAGGGAGGGAGGGAGGAAGGAAGGAAGGAAGGAAGGAAGGAAGGAAGGAAGGAAGGGAGGAAGATGGAGACCAATCAAGGAAAGATAACCTATGTCAACCTCTGTCCTCCATAATATGCACACACAAATATGTACAACCTGTGCATGAACCCACATTAACAAATACACCTACCAGGCAAACTGTCACAAACCCCATACAACACCACCACTACCAAACAAAAATCAAAACACAACAAAAAGCTAAGTGGTTAAAAAAATTCATAACCTATATCCGTGCTTTTTACATCACTCAATTGTAAACATATTGTGGCTAATAATTATGTTTCTCATTTGTATTTAGCACTTATTTAATGCCTTAAAAATCTGTTCTTAAAAAAAAAATCTGTTCTTGTACCCTTGGGATTAGGCTTCACCAAAATTAGTATGAAATGACCAATAACAGTGACTCAGAAAGATAGGATTTTATTTTATTTTTTTTCCTACATTGTCTGGATGTGGGAGGCCTGGCCCATGAAGTCTTGAGCCATGAATGGTGCCTCTAGTTTTCTCTCTGCCACCTCTAAGATTTTGTGTGCATTGCAAATAGTAACGAGTAGGAGACTGGGGAGAGAGCATAAAGAACATTTAGTTGCTGTTTTTTTAGTCCATAACTCAAAGCCGGCACATGGATTTTTCTGATTATTCTAAAGCTGAAAGGGGATCTTGAAACCCATGTCTTTCTTACAGGAATACTGAATAGTACATGGATTTCTAAGAGATTAGCAGATAGGCTGACACATGCACCCCCATCCGGGGACAGTTTTGGGTCCACTCTTAGTTGCTTTGGAATTTTGAAGTTCACCTCAAGCACGCTTATGTCAATGTTTATGCCCAGTCTCTTCATCGTTGTTTGAGAGTGACGAAATCTACTCTGTCATCACTAAATTCTCTCACAGCATGTAACAATTGCTTTGGGTTGGTAGTGTTCTATCACTAGATATAGTTAAGTAGCTATAAAAGAGACAACAGAATTTTCATTTAAACATGTGCAAACATAATCTTAGTAAGCATTTACAAGGAAAACAAAAATAGATTAGTTTAAAAATAGAGGGACTATTAATAAAGCCATCTGCTCTGCCTGGACCAAATGATCTTTTGGATTCTTCAGGACCTTTCTAAAGTGGTCCCAAGCATTTCCTTGTGCACACAGCAGTCCCACTGTGACTCCGGGTCATGTGTCGTCTATAGTTCATATTTGTGAAATGGAAGAATGACTTCCAGTGACAGCTCTGTGGTGACAGAGATGAACAGGACACCGAGAGCAGTGACCGTGCCATCAGTCATGAAAGGCGTATTCATTTGCTACCATTCTGACAAGTGTTCTCTGTTGTGTACTGAGCCATGGCCGTGCCTACTGGGAGAGTTCCTAGAAGTTCAGGTTCACTAGACTTCCATGGTGATCTGTTGATGGATGTAGGGGGATGGGGAGATGGCTTGGTGGGTAAATTACTTGCTGTCAAATATGAGGACCCAAGTTTCATGCCCAGAACACTCACACACACAGATAAAATAGATATTTTTAAAAGGTGCACATATGCATACACACACACACACACACACACATACATGCACATGGATGCTGAAGAGCAGGAAATTCAGCTTGTTAGAGGATTATACTGGGCACGCCTTTCCAGTTATATCTTTCTGCAGCTGTTGTTCCATTCCACCAACCACGAGGTCAACTTTTGGTTGCCAGGTGTCCAGTTCGTAGGAACTGAGATAAGATTTACCCAAGTGGTCCATTGTGCTTAAAGGCTCCAGTCTCTGATGGCAGCATTTGTATCTTACAATAATGTTTGAGGCATCGTTTTCAGAGTCTCTGTACTGAGCCTATCTCTGCGAACCATACTCAGAAATCCCTAGACCGTGCCTTTCCATCATGTTCTTATAGTTCATAATTTTCCTCCTGCCTGATGCAATTTGTCACTTTGTTTTTTTATCATAAAAAATATAGTCAGTGGCACCCCTCCCATCCTACTCTTCTAAGGTTTCTAGGAAGCAACGCTAAAAACCGTAAGGCTGAGTGTGTTCATAAAAGCAAAAAGTTCGTCCATGTTTTACCCACTGCTTCCCAGCTTCTTCTATACCTTTAAGACTTAGATCTGAGGCTTAGCAGAGCTCTGGTGCTTGATAAAAATAAAGCGGGTGACATTTAATTCTATAGCTAACGAGGACATCTCTTTATCTTATCAACAAAGTCCTCTTACACCATACTTTCTGTTTACAACCACAGGTAGAGAGAAAATTAATCCGTAGCCCTTGGACACTGGCAGAGAGCAAACACAGAGTTCAGCCTGACTTTAATGATTCGCATTGAGTTAAAGCATTATCCAGAGCGGAACAGCTTTCCCTGCAAAGTCCAGACTGCGCTTGGATCTGAAAGGGTGGGGATGCGGCTGGATCTTTCTAGGCTTACAGAATTTCCTCAGTTTAACATCATTCTTTAAAAGAGGAAAGATGTATTTTAGTTTTGAGGTCCAAAGGCAGGTGAGGGAGCATGGTGGCAGAGGCCTGTGGTTTGCACATGGAGTCAGGAAGCAGAAAGAGAGGACCCCCTGTCTCACACCCACCTAATTCCCTTCCTCTATTTAAGGAGCCCCCTTCTGCATACATGCTCTCTCTCTCTCTCTCTCTCTCTCTCTCTCTCTCTAGGCCAGAGGACAGCCTTAGCTATTTGTTCCTCAACTGTCACCCGCTTTTAAAAAATTAATTGTCTTGTGGGCATGTGTGTGTGTTTTAGTGCCGGCATGTACAGGCTGTGCCATGTGTGGAGTTCGAAAGACAACTCTTTGTGGGATTGAAGGATGGGGTGGGGGGGTGGGGGATCTCTTCCTTACCCATGTCATCTTATGGTGGTTAAGGTGTGGGTCCAGCTCTTTAGCATTCACAATTGGGGGTTGCAGGGGAGGTAGGGGATGGGGATCAGGATGTCAAGTCACCTTTGCTTCTGCCACCAGGGCCAGCTCTGCTCAGCTACCCAAGTATGATTCAGAGCCCACTCTCCCAAGTGCTACCGCTGGTTGCGGGTGGGTGGGTGGGTGGGGTGAGCAGCTCATCACTGCTCTTGGACATCAACATGGTCCCAGGCAGTAGCCCAGTTCAGGGACTTCCACATCGCCTTTGGTGGTAACATGAGCCACAGACATTGACACAGACCCTTGCGGCTATATGGACACAGACCCAGTTGTAAAAGCTATTTTTAATATAAATATAAGTAGTAAATTAATAGGGTAGCTGGTTTTTTTCCTAGCTAGTTCCCAATAACGAAACAGAGAAACCAAGATTTATTCTCAAGCTTCACCCTATTACCTGCAAAGTCTATCTTAATCCCCTAAACTAATCTGACTTCCTCCCACCCAGAATCTCAATGATACACCCATTTATGGCTTTCCATGTTTCTGCTGGACTTTTTTTTTAGATTTATTGTTATTTTTATTTTATGTATATGAGTATACTGTAGTTGTACAGATGGATGTGAGCCTTCATGTGGTTGCTGGGATTTGAACTCAGGACCTACAGAAGAGCAGTCAGTGCTCTTACCCGCTGAGCCATCTCACCAGCCCTCTGCTGGACTTTTAAGAACTCTTTCCTCCTTTTTCTTGTCACAGATATGATCCTCCTCCTTCTCTCTCTCTCCTTCCTTCCCCTGGCTGGCAGAAGTCCAGCCCCATTCTCTCCTCAACTCAGACATTGGGTGATCAACATTTATTGACAAGGCAAAGAATAAATGGTAAGAATTGTTTACACAAACTTAGGACAGGAGATTCTTGTCATAAGCATTTCCATGATGTGTCCAGATCGAAATCATCTGTGAGGGCAGAGAAATAAGCATTTGAATAAAACAAGGATAATGTTTACACAATGCACACAAACACAATGCCTATATCCAGACATGGCCCTCAGAGACAGCGTGGACGGGGATTTTCATCATGGCCTTGGGTGGCAGTGCAGACTACTCCTATCAGGTTATTCCTCTCCATCTGGGTCCACATCTCACCATAGTGCTGAAACTCTTCTGTTTCTTTATTTCTCCCATTAATCCACCATAGACTTGTACATCACACTAACTCCAGCTGGGTGTGGGACAGTTGTGGTGAGGTGGTGGGCAGGCCTCTCAAGATAATATTTTTAATTGCTTGCTGCCTATTCTATGCTCAACTTCCTGTGATGGTATAAAGCTGTCTGTAGTTATTTCTAGGTTAATGTTCCTTTTTCCCATGCCTTGTGTCTTAGGGTTCTACTGCTGTGAACTGACACCATGACCAAGGCAAGTCTTATAAAGGACAATATTTGATTGGGCTTTCAGAGGCTCAGTCCATTATCTTCAAGGTGGGAGTATAGCAGCATCTAGGCAGACATGGTGCAGGCAGAGCTGAGAGTTCTACATCTTCATCTGAAAGCTGCTAGTAGACGACTCACTTCCAGGCAGCTAGGGTGAGGGTATTTAAGCCAACACCCATAATGACACACCTACTCTAACAAGGCCACACCTCTTAATAGTGTCATTCCCCAGGCCAAGCATTTACAAAACAATACGCCTTGTTAGCACTTGAGGTTTAAAATCTGTCAGTCCTTGATTCTGTCTTTCTTCTGGGATAATATTATTGCTTGGTGTAGTTTGGACCAGGTAGATCTTCAGAGTGGGCAAGGAAGGAGATGTCTGTTCTTGGGCTGCTATGCTATTTGCCAGTCTTCCAAAAGCTACATTCTGAAGTCCCTGCAATTCTTGTTGACTGACTCACCATGGTTAAATTTGGGTTAACAATTCAAGCTTGTTTCATCTCCAGCTGCCTTTTTCAAGTACATTCTAATGCTTGCTTAGATATAGGGAGAATTTATTTCTTAAAGTTCATTGGCCAAAGGTGTTTCTACAGACCCAGCAGACACTACAAATTCTGCTCTGATTGGATACCAAGTGTTGCAGACTTACCACTCCTTTCCACTGCTGTCCTCCCCGAGCTACTCAGCTAGGGGATGGGTCAGGGGCCCTCATCTTTGCATTTACTCTTCTTGCTGCTCCTACATGAATTTTCCCTATCTTACTCAAGACACTCTCGGTTATGAGGTAGATCCAGTTGTGACATCTGTCATCCCTTAATCATCATCAGAGTTGACATCTGTCTGCCTAAGCTGGAGTCACCTTTATCCCTTACTGTTCCACGTGCTTTTCCTTAGCCTCAAGTAATGAATGAACAATATTAAACACCTCTGGTTGAATGAACACTGGTGTTAAGAAGTCTGACCAATGAGGAACTAAGATGACAGTGAAAATGCTATTTAGTTTGCTGAGTTCCATGTTTGTGTGTCTTATTTGGCCAAGAATGGCAAATGGGAGAGTCAGAACTGTTCACCAAACAAGACTAAAAGGAGCTGTTGTACTGAGGGTAGGGCTATATTCCATAGGCAGTTTTCTACATCACTAAAGATGAAGACATGTAACGTTATGGTACCAGGATAGCTTTAGTTGTTACTTTCAGACAGGGTCTCACTGATGCGCTGGCTGGTCTGCAACTCACGCTATAGACCAGCTGGCCTCAAGCTAACAGAGTTCACAGAGCTTGCCTCTGCCTCCAGAGACTTAATGTCTTAAGAGCTTTCTCTCTCTCTCTCTCTCTCCCTCTCTCTCTCTTTTTCTTTTCTTTCTCTTTCTTCTTCCTCCTCCTCCCCCTCCTTTGTCTTTCTTCTTCTTCTTCTTCTTCTTCTTCTTCTTCTTCTTCTTCTTCTTCTTCTTCTTCTTCTTCTTCTTCTTCTTCTTCTTCTTTTCTCTTTTCTTCTTCTGGTTTCCTGGAATTTTTAGTGTCAGAATACCCTTGCAACAGTTGGAGATCCCTGTTTTAGTAAGCAGAAAGAATTATACTATAGAAATCTAGAGATGCTGATAAAAACCTTGAAGGTCTTTGTATGCGACCCCTTGCCAGAGCAACCATGTTGCTGGATTAAAATTCCTGTACAGTAGGAAACGATACTGACTATGAGGTCTCAGGCTCTTTCTGTGCATGCCGTGTTCTCCCTCTCTCTCTCTTTCCCTTTTGTTCAGAAGCTGAGACCTTACTGTAGTAAAAAAGTACAGTGTAGGTAAGTACAGTGTGCTGTAGTCTACCACAATAATACAATTAAAGTCAATTAATATGTTGGGGTAGAGCCACATTGTAAAAAGTAAGAAGTTGGTAGAGGACTAGTATTAATATGTTTTATTTTACTAGTATAAATAGTGTATGGTCTTCTCGTTCCAGTCCCACAAAAATTAAAGACACAAAGGCATTAATTTAGTATATAAAATGCATTAACTCAATTAATCAGCACAATAATTATTTCCGAGTCTCCTTGAGTTTTTATTCTATGTTCTTTAAATATTTTCAGCTTATACTGCCATCCATTCTCAGCTTAGAATAATGTTTCAAGCCTTCAGTAGCCACATGTGGCTATTCTATGTAGAACATCATTTTGCCCGGTATGGGTTACTGTTAAGAAGTGGACTCAGATTTGACAGGAAAGTGGACAACATCACCCAAAGAGACCTCTCATGAATTTTTGTATTGGGCATTGTGAAAAACACTTTACGTAACATCTTTGATCGTTTTTCCCTCATGGATAAACATCTGAATGAAGGTCACTTATGTGAGAGACGGTTCTCAGAAGCCAATTACGGATGCATTATTGAGCCAGTTATTTCTGTGCATGACTGGTGTGTAATTTCAACCAGTCTTCTCAGGGGACAGACACAGAATAGACTTCAGAACTCTTCCTTCAAAGAACAAAAGAAAATACATCTTTCAAGTGAATGGAAGTCGGAAAAACTGAGCAATGAGGCAGGCGTTTGAATTTTTGGCAGTATGTATGGAAATTATTTGCCACAGGATGGAAACAGAATCAGCGGTGGACCTCACACACGACAAAACCTCTGCTGTTTACATTATATATATATATTTTTGACCAGGCTCCTATAGCAATGTAGCAAATCTGGGTGGCTTCTACAACAGAACCTTACCTCTTAAGGCTTTCAAGGGCAAGAGATATAAGATCAGGTCTCTGGCAGATTAAGCATCTGATGATGGTTCATTCTCTGGTTCACAGAGTGGTGCTTTCTCTCTGTGTTCTCACTTGGTAGAAGGGGAAAACTCAATGTCTTAGTCCCTTGAAGGACACCAATTCACTTAGGAGTTTCACACTCATGACCTCACCAGTCTTAGCTGAACTGGGGATTGAGTTTGTCATATCAGTTTAGGGCAAGAAAATATTCAGGTTGTATCAACAAAACCTGCAAAATAGATATTGCTATTCCCAGTTTTAGAAGGACAATAGAAATCAGAAAGACTGTGTATTTCCATAATAAGATAACTCTTGTGGTACACTGGTTCTCTAGGAAAATATGACCACAAGCCCACAAAGGATATAATTTAGGGGACGTTATTCCTATGAAGATCCTTATTTTAAAATTTTCATATTTTTTATTTCAAAAATTTAGAAAAATGTATAAAGTAGTTTGCGATTGAAGCCTCTGCAGTCAGTTCTCTTCTTTCCTGGACTGGCCTGGAACTTGGGGCCTTGTGTGTGCTCGGCACCTTCTCATGCTGCTGACCTGCTTCCGTGGGTCAGTTTTTCTCACCAGGCAACACATGAACTTAAGCACAGCATCTCATGAGAATGCAATATGCCGCTTTGAAAAAAAAAATCACATTTACCATTGTGCTTAATATATTCTCACTGGGGAGAGATGCCTTATAAATGTCGTATGCTCGCTTGTTCCCATCATTCACTGCTGAGTTTGCAGTGCACAGCTCATTTTCCAGTCAACTATTAGCACCACTGATCCCCATAAATGAAAGGGACTGAACACATCACGGTCTGGGCAGCTCCCATTATCTGAAATAGCCATAAGCGGCTTTAATGTTAGCGGCTGCATTTGAAGGATTGTCCTCGTGGAGGACTAGCTACAGTTGTTGGCTACACAGCACAAATTATAAAATGATTATGGCCTTAGAGATGCATGTTTCTGAGTGATTGCTTCACCAGCTCATAAAATGTCCACTTTAAAAAAAGGGGGGGAGGGGGGAGAAATAGGAAAACCTTAAGAGATCAACTCTTCGGGGCTGTATGAAAGATGTTTTTATGGGTTCTGGATAGAGAGTCAGTAGAGTCACTTGCCAGGAATATTGACAAGAAGTCGTAGGCATAAAGGAAAAAGGGCAAGCTAAAGACGAAAGAGAAAAGCCGAGAATGAGTTAGACACTAAATCTAACCTAGAGAAACATTTAAAGGACTTCAGCTCACAGCATTTCTCCTCTGCAGAGGCTGGTAAATACATTTTCCTCTGCAAAGGGCTGGGGACTTGAGCATAATTAGAAGTGACTTAGATAGCAGTACATTAAGCCACCTTTTGTTTTTCTGTATATGCTTATTTGAATTTTTAAATATACAAACATGGGACAGGGGTGTGGCCCAGTTGGGAGAGTGTTTACATGGGATGTGTGAAGCCCTGAGTTCCATCCTGAGTAGTGCATAAACCTGGGCATGCTGGTGCAAGCGTATTATACCATCACTTCAAAAGTGGGGCAGGAGTATCAGAATTCCAAGGTCATACTTAGCTAGGTAGGAAGTTCCAGAACAATCTGGGTTCTATGAGATAAATCATGACCTATGCAACTATAGCACTTAAGGAAAATCTGTATGAGCAGTCTTTTGAGTTTTGTGCACTGCCTCCAAGATAACTTCCAAGTCTAACACGATGCAAGGAGAAAGTATTCACTGAAGAAGGGGAGGGGGTCCTGGTAGTTCAGATGGCTTCAGTGGGTCCATTTTGCACTTCAGAATATATTTCTGCATTTCAGTGCTTCCTTAGAAATATAAATTTGCTCTTAACTGTGATTTTATGCCTGTCAGACCCATTTTATGCATTAAAGCACACGGTGCCCATGGTAATATACATGCAACTGAAGAGTTTCAGGAAAGCAGTGCTGTGGAAAGCTACCTGAAATAGAAGAGATGCGTGAGGAAAGGGGAGAACTAAGGTCTTCATATTGGTTATATTACTTGTTAAGTAGATTATAAAAGTCAAATACAGGTCTATTTTTGGACTTGTACTTCAGTTACCAGTTTTGTTAGAACTGCCTCTATCCCTCACCTTGGGATGTAAAATTAGGGGTAGTTAGGGATAAGAGTGAGCAACCAAACCTGTTTCATCTTGGGACTGGACGCTATTGAAGAAGAAGGAGGAGGAGGAGGAGGAGCAGGAGGAGGAGGAGGAGGAGCAGGAGGAGGAGCAGGAGGAGCAGGAGGAGGAGGAAGAGGAGGAGGAGGAGAAGGAGGAGCAGGAGGAGCAGGAGCAGGAGGAGGAGCAGGAGCAGGAGGAGGAGGAGGAGCAGGAGGAGGAGGAGGAGAAGGAGGAGGAGGAGGAGGAGGAGCTCCCCCCTTATTTGAATTTTTAAACAGGCTTATATTATGAACAGTTATGGAACTAGATATAATTTTAAAGAAAATGCATCAATTAATGAGATTCAGAGTCTCCATATTTTGACCAACTGACTTCTCATTTCTGGTTCTAGTAGACTCAGCCAAACAATTTGATTCAAGCTGAGCCAATTAACCCTGTTCTTGTGGATTTTACCTAAGAAAGATAATGACCCAGTCAGATGATGAAGGTCTTTGGACCTTAACACAGAAAATGCCAAACAGTATAATAAAGTATTAAAAGCAACGTGTGTGTGTGTGTGTGTGTGTGTGTGTGTGTGTGTGTGTGTGTGTGCAGGGGAAGGAGGTTCTGTACACTGTTTGGCAAATAGTTAAGGAAATGATGCAGAAGCTCAGAAGGAAGCATTCCTAACTGATGAGAAAGATAACACAAATTTGTCTTTCACTTTCTGGTTCGGCCTGATTATATTTCCTACCTTTGTTTATGTAGGAGAATCTGGAATGATTATTTAGTTTAAATAGAAGTTATTTTTGACTTCTGAAAATACACGAGAGGTTTTGGAAGAAAATAAAAATTTACTGGAAAAAAACACATTGCAACCTACTTTCTTTTCTGTCTCAATTTTCTATTCCTTTTTACCTATGGAAGGAATACATGCATTCTATCATCTGTCTGTCTGTTATCTATCTACCATTTACTGATCGATCTATTTATCCATTATCTATCTGTCTGTCTGTCTGTCTGTCTAATCTATCACCTTATCTATTATCTCTATATATATATTCTTACAAAATTGTAAGAATTTTTAATTTTGATTATTGCAGAATATTATTTATCTATCAATTATCAATCAAGCCTGCTATTTCATAAAGTATCTTAGAACTGTTGTCTATCTGCTCTCAGTCCATTGATGATGCTAACTAACCTCTGTTTAGCAATATACAATATACTGTATGAACTTACACAAACACACACACACACACTCATGCACACATATATACATATATATTTACAGTATACAACTTTCTCTGAATCCCGGATTGATGAGACTCATTAGCATATCCATTACTGAATGGATACACTCATTAGCATATCCATTACTGAACTTCTGTTTTTGCCCCTTTGCCTCCCATCCCTAACCTCAGACCTTTTATTCTCCTTGCCTTCTACTTAGTGATTATTTAGATCTTCTGGTTGCTTGAGATTAAAAAAAATCCTTTGTGCGTGTTTTCCTTCATTATCTGTCTTACTCTACTTCTAATCGCTCATTAAGTCTCATTGGCTCTACTTCCAAAATCTCCCTTGAAGAAGAATAAACTAGTCTGCAGTATCTCACTTCCTTATAGTTGGTGTTGGGCTTCCTGCTGCAGACTCGATTAACTCCACAGTCTGTTCTCAACAGAGTTCCCTGGAGAAACTTTCCAAAACCTTTCAATGGCTTTCCATTTTATTCAGGGCGGGAATTCAAGTCTTGAAAATGACCCCGATCCTGTTTCCCAGTTCCTATTTGTGCTTCACCTACTGGAGTCGGAGAGCTAAGCCACATTGGTCTTTGTTGCTACTGGGGCATGGCAGGCGGGCCCTCACCTTGCTTTTTATGGTTTTTTAAGTCTCTACACAAGACATTCTTCCCTTTGGAATTGAAATGGCCTATCCTTTGGCTTTTCTTTGCCTTCCATAGAAACTACATGGTAGAAGGAGAGAGCCAACACAGGCAAATTATCCTCCTATGATCCCACTAGCAATGCACATGTTCCACTGAAGATGTAGCCTCCCTCAGCCTTGAAGCAGGCTGATCCAGACTTTGACCTTGCTGCCACTAAGAAGGAGATTACCTAGGGTGGAGCCATCTGACCTTGATGGCTCTATTTGCTCTTCTCCAAGACTCTGCTTCCTGCTGAAAGGTCCTTGAGATGTTCTGGAGACACACCCTGTAGATCGCCTATGGGCTGGCTCCAAGCACTAAGAATGGGGGTGGGTGGGTGGGTAGGATGGGCCTACCCACTTCAGAGGCTTTGAACAGAAAAGTTTGTCTTGGCTTTGTTCTTTTCTCGCCGTCTGATCTCTTTCTGCCCCAGCCCGCCTTTCTGGGGAACCGAGTTCACGTGGCCACAGGCGGCTACATGAAGACATTCTACATATTCCACTGAAGACACTCTCTTTTCTTAAAGGGAATAAAAACAAGTACAGTTAATATGGGGGAAGCTCTTGGGATTGAGCCTAGGACTTTCTGCATGCTACCCAGACATTCTACCATGGGCTATATATCCTTTGTGTTAAAATAAACTATAAAATATATTTTATTTAATCCAAATATAAAGCATATTATCTTTTAACATGTAATTAGACTTAGGTGGTTAACAGGTATTTTACAAATATGTTCATCGTATTTAAAAATTTGATCTTAATTAGAGCCACGCCATTGTTCAAATTTATCACATTTTAGTGTTTATCTTTATGAGAAAAATGATCTTGTGTTAGGTCTCTGTCACAACAGCATACCTGGGAAATCAAGACAAGAAAGGTTTATTTTAGATTAGCCAGTTCATGGTTCCTGGAATCTTTGGCTTTAGGCCAGAGGTGGGAACATGTAGCATAACCTGCTTACCTCCTGGTGGACAGGAAGCAGAGAGAAACAGGAAGGGGCTGAGATCAAGACAAACAGCTTCAAACGTGACCCAGTGACCTACTTTGTCCAATAAGTTCTCCCCAACACTGCACAACATTCTTGTGTCCTAATAGTCGACTGGAAATTTTAATCCATCACCAATTACATCAAAATGTTCTTGATCTTATCACATTTGGAAACCTCCTTCTAGACAAAGCTATCGTGTTTTTTTTGTAACTTCATTGGTGTCTCTCAACACAATCAAATTGACCTCATCATACCAGTTCTCCGAGTGGACAGTGTAGGATTAATCCTAGAGGCAGCGAGCACCCTGTCATGATGAACTATTAGATCTGTGCTATGCCGGTATTTATACATGGTTACTTACGTCAGAGTCTTCGAGCCTACCTCTTTAACCTGCCTGTTATATCTATTAACAATTCAATTATCTTTTAATATTCTTAGGGTATTTTTAAAATAAAATTTCCAGAATTAGTTTCTACTGTTTGTAACTAAGCAGTGTATTGACATAAACATTTATACTCCAATTTTTTGTGGAGGGGTATAGACATTCAAAGAAATGACGAGGACATTTGGGTAGCTCATCTGGACTGGTTTATCTAGGGATCACTGTTAGGATTGTTAAGCAAACATTCACTTTTATTTTCACTATGGGTGCAAAGCAGAGCTGTCTCATTGATTTGCGGCTTGGCCATGCCATTTGCTGGCTTTAGGTAACAGGTGTGGGAGAGGCCAGAACTCTACACCTGCAATGATCGTCTTCCTCTTACACTTCTATCATCACCATGAAAAAAAGTTACAGTGTATTCCCCAATACAGTGAGGATGATGGCTTAAGAAGGATGAAAGCTATATGGACCAATTTTAAGATGCATGTGAGCCCAAGCCAGACTGATAAGCTTCTCACAACCTAAAATTATAAAAGAAAGAATAAGGACTTCTAGTTTGTAGTACAGCATTATTGTGGCACTCTCCTACGATTGTTTGGAAGGTGTGTGTCTACTTTCACTCCCAAGGATTTGTGTGTTGAGAGATTTCTCCTCACTGTGGCAGTATAAAAACGTAGTGGATCATTCAGAGGTGTGTCCCGATGAAGGTGCCGCTGTTGGAAGAGACCAAGTTAGTTCTTGTTGGGATCCCTGTGAGTTCCCAATAAAGGGTTGCTGCAAAAGAAAAACCTTGTGCCTTCTCATTTTGGCTTCCTAACTTTTCACGTGACTTGAGTTCATATGTGGTTCTCCCATGATGCCCTTTGCTACATGACAAAATGTGGTGAAAGGAGCCAGACCAGACTAAAGCAGATGCCAACATGAACTAAACAAAATTGTCTTTTTTTTATAAGTCCCTTGACCTCTAGTATTTTTTAAAATAGTGATGGAAAACCAATTAATATACCTATATAGAGATAAATTACTAAAAACTTCTGCTAATAAACAATGGATCACTGACCACCTCTGTTATATCAAAACAACATGGTCCATTCAATTTTTTACCCTCAAATGTGCTACTAATTAAAGAAAGGTATTGGGAGTCTAAACGGCTTCTCCTAGAACCCAGTAGGAGTTTTCATACCAAATTTAATAGTTTCTACTATTTCTATTAAAGTTTCTACAGAGTTTAAAGAAATAGATTTATAATTGTATAATATAGATAGAAAACCAGCGATTTTCCTTTTGATTCTGTAAAAGAAATGTCAGGTTTCTTGCAGTTATTGGCTTAGGAGCCAAAATTTAACGTCAGTTGAATTTTCATCATTGCTCTATGTTTTAGTAAAGTTTGATCAGAGATCAAGAAGATGCTGAGAATGTCAACTGTGTTGTTGAGTGGAGCTTGGACCCTACCTCCAGTGAGTGGGCAGGCGAGCAGCGCAGCCCTTCCCCTGCCTCCTACGACGATGATGATGCTCTTTCACCTTTACACTGAGATTCCTGAAGGCCTTTTGAAGACTCCCCTCATGATATTTTCTTCATTTACATTTCAAATGCTATCCTCAAAGTCCCCTATTCCCTCCCCCTGCCCTGCTCCCAACCCACCCACTCCAGTTTCCTGCTCCTAGCATTCCTCTGTACTAGGGCATATGATCTTCGCAAGACCAAGGGCCTCTCCTCCCATTGATGGCCAACTAGGCCATCCTCTGCTACATATGCAGCTAGAGACACAGCTCTGGGTGTACTGGTTAGTTCATATTGTTGATCCTCCTATTCCCCTGATGAACTTAACTGGCCAGTGCAAGCCACTTTGTATTCTGTCCCATTCTTTTCTTCTTCTTTGTTCCCAGGTCTGTGAGATCCTCAAAAGCATTGGGAATGGCTTTCAATGCAAATCACTAAAATGAACGAATGTCAAACCTTTCTAACTCAAAGCAGAATTGCTCCTCTCTGTGAATGCTAGAGTATGTGTATTGTAAAGGTTGTGCTGCTAAATTTAGATCACTTTCATATTTTTTCCCTGTGATGGAGACAGCTTCCAGATATTCTGGATTTTATGTGCTGCTTTGGGCTGGGAACAGTTCTAATTGCTTGCTTGGTTGAATTGTCCAAGAAACAAAGCACTACATTGTGTTTGAATCAAAAACAGCTACTATTGTTCTAAAGCCCAGCTGATGTTAATAAAGACAAACAAATTGGATTTGCTTCTGTCAAATGGAAAGGTTTTAAAGCATACACACACACACATGCGTGCACACACATGAAATTTTATAGCTTATATAAAAAAGCATAAAGCATGTAGAAAAATAAATTGTGGCTGTTTGTTTTGACAGGTAAAAAATAAGAGTTTTAATTCGTGAAGTATTAGTACTTGACTACTTAAATATAAGGTTATAGACAGTACACCACGCAAAAGAAATGTTTTCAGCTAGTTGGGTTGAAGTAGAGAACTGAATCAAGCTATATAGTCCATCAAGTGACAATTTGTACAAGAAGAAAACATCTGTCACCCATGGAAGGAGATACAGAGACAAAGTTTGGAGCTGAGACAAAAGAATGGACCGTCTAGAGACTGCCATATCCAGGGATCCATCCCATAATTAGCCTCCAAACGATGACACCATTGCATACACTAGCAAGCGTTTGTTGCAAGAACCGTGATATAGCTGTCTCTTGTGAGACTAGGCCGGGGCCTAGCAAACACAGAAGTGGATGCTCACAGTCAGCTATTGGATGGAGCACAGGGCCCCCAATGGAGGAGCTAGAGAAAGTATCCAAGGAGCTAAAGAGATCTGCAACCCTGTAGGTGCAACATTATGAACTAACTAGTACCCCGGAGCTCTTGACTCTAGCTGCATATGTATCAAAAGATGGCCTAGTCGGCCATCACTGGAAAGAGAGGCCCATTGGACAGACAAACTTTATATGCCCCAGTACAGGGGAACGCCAGGGCCAAAAAATGGGAATGGGTGGGTAAGGGGAACAGGGGTGGGGAGGGTGTGGGGGACTTTTGGGATAGCATTGGAAATGTAATTGAGGAAAATACGTAATAAAAAAAAATACTTAGTCAAAAAAAAAAAAAAACAAAAAAACAAAAAACATCTGGACAGGTCCTTCTTTCCAGAGTGCAAATGCTACAGTTTTTATAAAGGTTTTCCAGAGATGGTGTTGCTGGGAATGTCACTTTGGGGCAGAAATCTGAGGAGTTGTTGAACCAGCCTTGTATATATTCAGGGAAGCACATTCTATACGGATAGAACTACAGCAAAATTTTGGATATGATTGGCATGATATGCAGAGTTCGACATTGTGATATAGAGCAAAATTTTGGATATGATTGGCATGATATGCAGAGTTCGACATTGTGATGTAGAGCAGAGCCAGAGAGGATTATCTCTTTCTCAAAGAGATAAAGGGTAGAGGAGTACTCAGGAAGTGGTGATGGATTAGAAACCAGCAGGGGACTAAGATAATGGAGAAGTCTTCCATCATCAAGCTGTCATCCTTCAGTCAGGACCAGAAGGAAGCAGTTGTAGAAATAGGCTCCTATGCAATTTCATCAACTCTCACTTTACCACCCTGCATTGTACCTCATCTGTATGAGTTAATTCCTCAGATCCGTTGCCTGAAGACCAAAACACCTGGTTAAAAATGGCAAATGGTTCTGCACATGTTTGCACATACCAGAAATAGGCCTCTGAACCATCGCTTTCTCCCTTAGCACTAGCCTCAAAAGATCGTTGAGGAAGGAAACTCTCCTGCTGGAGAGACACTCAATTTATCTTGCTCTTCACTTTGCTTTTTAGCAGAGAGCCTGAAGTAAATAACGATACTGATGGATGGTCGGTCGCTAATGGTATAACTGGATTGTCAGGATCTAAAAGAAACAGAAGTGTAAGATTGATCACAACATATTTGTGGAAAGACATATATGGATGAAGCTTTGAATGCAGTTTCAAAGTGTGACTAAATACATCCTGTATAAATGACAGCAAAGATCACCAAGAGGGATGCTTTTAATTAACAGGTGAACAAGATGGCTCACTCGAGTCATGTCAGTGTTCTGCCTTCCCAGAGTCCTCAGTACTTGATCAAAATGAATATGGTGATATGATTTCAAGTTTTTTTTCAAGAATATGACCTTGCTGTAATTGTTAGCAATTCTTAATACCCTTGAGCTTGCAATGTAATCCCATAGCCATCTAGACTATTTCCATTAAAGCAGAGGCTAGGATGCTTTAGGTTCTAATGCGCCTTTCTTCCCAATTTTTTTTCTTTCAATATCATAATCCACAGATGGAGTGTTTCTTTGTTATTTTAATATTCTACCAAACTCCTTTTGAACAAGGAAGTTTTGTTTGTAGAGAAAGAAGTGAAGCGATTGACCGGTCAGAGGATATCGAAGATCCAGAAAGAGCTGTGGTTTAATAGTCTCACAGTACAGCTGAGGTAGAATCTTGTGAGTTGAAAACCATCCTGTAATGTCATTTGAGTCAAGGACTAATCCAAAGTACCATATCTACAAGGACTGAAAGCACAAATTTGGAGATGACAGATGGGAGTGAGGGCAGGGCCGACTGCTGCTATACCCAATAATTACTTGGGTGTGTATTACTTCCTGTGCATACTCTCATGGGCATAGTCCGTCATTTAAGAATGGAATGATCCAACTTCAGGCCATTGGTTGGGTGTAAGTATCTGCATCTGTCTCAGTCAGCTGCTTGTTGGGCCTCTCGGAGGGTAGACATGCTAGGCTCCTGTCTGTAAGCACATCACAGCATCAGGAATAGTGTCAGGCCTTAGGCCCTCCAATTGAGCTGGATCCCAATTTGGGCCTGTCACTGGACCTCCTTTCCCTCAGTCTCTTCTCCATTTTTGTTCCTGCAGTTTCTTTAAATGGGAACAATTCTGGGACAGAGCTTTTGACTACTGGATGGCAACCCCATCCCTTCACTTGATGCTCTCTGTCTTTCTATTGGAGGTGGACTCTACAAGTTCCTTCTCCTCACTGTTGGGAAGAAGTTGAGGAGGAGGGAAACCCCTTAGGAGGACCAGCAGTCTCAACTAACCCAGACCCTGAGATCTTTCAGACACTGAGCCACCAACCAGGCAGCATACACCAGCTGGTCCAAGGCCCCCAACACATACATAGCAGAGGACTGCCTGCCTGGTCTGGCTTCAGTGAGAGAAGAAACGCCTAACTCTAGAGAGACTTGAAGCCCCAGGGAGTGGGGAGGCCTGGCAAGGTGGGGTAGGGGGTGGCAACATCCTCTTGGAGACAGTGGGGAGGAGGAATGGGATGGGGAACTGTTGGAGGGTAGAGTAGGAGGGGGATAACGAATGGACTATAAGAAAAAAAGACACACACACACACACACACACACACACACACACAAGAGTGGAATGATTCTACCTGGCATATAGAATATAGGTACCTAAAACAAAGCTTAGAGTATCAGTTGGTTGTTTAGAGCTCTTTATGTCACCAAGTAAATAAACAAAAGCAAGTTGGTCACTGTCTGATTAACGCTATTAAAGTCTTTACTACACACTGGATCTGAGGAGACAAATGAATCGAATGTAAATGTCACTTTTATTTACCTGATGTAATTGTCATCTCAGAGGCTTACTGATGCATACGCTCCTACTTCTAGCTCTTTCTGAACTCTGGTTAGCTGGTTTAACTCGGTTGTTCTGGCTGGAACTCTTCTCTAAGCTGACTGATTTAAATTGGTTCCTCTGGGCTCCTCACTGAATTGTTTCACTTGGCCTCAAACTAACTCTAGCAATCTTTTGTTTAATCTTCTGGATCCTTCTTCTTTGACTTCAACTTCCTCTGCTGACCTGCACTGAGCTGCATAATCCCACAAATTCAACTGCACTGCACTGCACTGCCCTGCACTGCCCTGCACCACCCTGCACTGCACTGCACCGCCCTGCACTGCCCTGTACCGCCCTGCACTGCACTGCACCGCCCTGTACTGCACTGCCCTGCCCTGCACTGCACTGCACTGCCCTGCCCTGCACTGCACTGCACTGCCCTGTACTGCACTGCACTGCACCGCCCTGCACTGCACTGCCCTGCACTGCACTGCACTGCCCTGCACTGCCCTGCCCTGCACGGCACGGCCCTGCACTGCACTGCACTGCCCTGCACTGCACTGCCCTGCACTGCCCTGCCCTGCACTGCACTGCACTGCCTCCCAACTCACTGATGAGCTGACTGAACTACTGACTGAATAGAACTGACTCTGTTCTCCCTGTGCTGCTCTTAAGTAGCTTTTATCCTGAGAACTGGCCCTATCCTATCTCTGACTCATTAAATCTTTCTCTGATTCATCACTTTGTCTGCCCCTCCTCATTTAGAAGTCACTGTTTAGGATTGAAGATGTGTACTAAGGATTCCAGTCAGACCTAAAAGGTCTTAATGTGATCAGAGCAGCCATGGTGCTGGATTGAATTTCCTTTGCAACAGAACAAAAATGATATTCTTGATTCCTCCTCCTCCTGTTGTGCTTGACGGTACAGTTGAATACACGACTAAAGAAACCCTTCATAATCAAAGCAATTGGTGACACAGATTCATTAACACTGAAAATTTGAGTCATTCACTGACTATAGAGCCAGGACCATCATCCTTACTCATTAAAGACAAAGAACAAATTCATTATTCTTTAGAGGGGGCAGTCATGTGTGCTGCCTTTTGTCATCTAAAGTTGCTGTACCAGGAAATGTTCACAAATCCCAAAAGACCATCAAGGAGTCAAATTCGGTGGAATCATATTAGGGTCTCTTTATTCAAGTTCTAGCTTGGGCTCCTCACCAATCCTGAAACAGCAGGAAGGTAGAGCCATGAGCCTAGTTTTAGACAAGCAGTTATACAGGCAGGAAGGGGGTATGTAGCCTGGTACACATCTGATTGGGGGGCCATTATGGCCTTTAACATAATTGGCTGGTGCTGGGAATTAAACTATAAACTTAACTTCTGCTTTCCTTTTGATTGGTGGTTGTTAGAAAGTGAAGTGCCGGGGCAGACTTGTATCCTGGGGGGGGGGGGTGTGAAGATTTTTTTTTGGGGGGAATAACCTGGGGACTGGTGCTAAGTACCAGCCTGTTAGTGTACTTGATTGAGTTCAAACTTAGGTCAGGTTCTCTAAGATGGAATCTGAACCCCCTCCTCACAAATTGGTTTCTCAAAGTCTCCAGAGTTTTTCAAGACCCACTCTTTCATATTGGGTTTTAAATGTCCCAGAAAAAAACAGGAAATTATAGGAAGCACTTCCTGTCTTCTGAGCCACCACTGAAATTAACAAGTACCCCAAGAGCTAGAGTCATTCTTTTAGAATCACCTCATAGCATTTACCTTTACTCCAGATGGATTTTATTCCATCAACTTCTCAGAGTATTGGTAGCTTTTGACATATTCAGATTTTTTTGAAAGTATGAATTTTGTATTTCTCTCATTGAGACAATTGGTCCAACATAATTTGTTCATCATTGGTAAGCTCATAGGACTACACACCTCTCCTCCATGGCACTTGTCTGAGTTTTCAAGTGTGAATGAGTTTCTGTGATTATTTTTTAAGACTCAGTCTCCCATGTTGATGCCATTGGACTCTCTACCCGCCTGCCTACTCTTGGAACTTTGCTCTAGCATATTTCTAGTCATTTCATAGATACATCATATTTCTTGAATCAATGAATGATTAAATCTCTGACAAATAAGTTGTTTATTATTAATCAACAATAAGCACCTAGTTAGTGTTTCCCTACAGGGTCAAGACCTGGTATTTACATGTTTAAAGATCTCTGTTTGCCCATCTTAACATCTGCCATTAAAACAATAAAAAACAACAAACGAAAGCAAAAGTGTGATGGATGTCTTATTTACTGGATCAAGGTTTTGTCTCAGACGTGTTTCAGGAGGGAACCTGAAGAAGTCGTTATGAAGAGTGAATAAATCCTCCTGAAACGATGGGAAACAAGGAAGGTGACACCAAGACAGTGGAAGACCCTGAGCAATGCAGAGCCCTACAGAATTGGGTACCAATAATGTTGAGTGCCTACAATAGAAGCCACACACTGTCAGTATCAGCATATCAGATGAAAAAGGCTTAAATTGTTGTATTATAGTGTGAAAACAGCCCACAATACCCCTGAGGGGGTCACAGGGCAAGCAAACCAGAAGTTAGAAACACAAAATGTGTTTGTTAAGTACGAGGCTCAGAATATGCCATGTAATGATGATTTGATTAATAACTGACACACATGTGAAGGTGAACCCATAAAATTATTATGGGCTACAGAATTCCAAAATTTCTTTCAGCTAGTGACATTGTAGTTGTCATAATATCGCAGTACAAGACATTATTCCTGTGTTAGTAATATTGTTGGTGTAAGCAAACCTGTACTGCCGTTGTATAAAGCATAGTACAAACAATGACAGAAGTTACACAATATAACTCCATAATACTGAACATGGCTGTGTTACTTTGCTTTGTGTGTGTGTGTGTGTGTGTGTGTGTGTGTGTGTGCGAGAGAGAGAGAGAGAGAGAGAGAGAGAGAGAGAGAGAGAGAGGAGGTGGGGGATTTTGTGTGTATTTATTATCTTACAGTTTCCATTTTTAATTTAGGATGCATTCCTTCTATTTATTTTGAGAAGTTTGCTATAAAGCCATGCTGGCTTTGCTGGCTAAGCCTCATATTTAATGTTTACCATCTCCCTTGATTGTATCTAAAGGTCAGTCAACTGATTGGCTTCTATCATTGAGGTTTACATAAGCACCCATGGTATTTGTTCCCACAATGTTGCAATCACCTAACAAGATAGTTTTCAGAACATGCCTGCATTATCAAACAATGTTCTTCAAATGTGTAGGTTTCCTTTGTTCTGCTTTGCATTTTATAAATGGGGACACCAACTTAATAGCTTGTTTGCTCTCTGCAAAATGAGTAACTATTGTGCATACATATAGAAGAATGTAGTTTATTTATAGAAGGACACATTAATGCTTTCTCGGTTGTAAATCTGCCAAGGAACCCTAATTATTCTCTCCTCTCTGCTTAATGAGGCTCTGTGAAGTTCCCATAATAGTTACTAGCTGTGAGTAAGAGTACTATAAAAGCCACTTCAGAAATTGACTCAAAGTCAAGCCCAACTAAAAGTGATAAACCCAGAGAGCTAAGTAAAAAATCATAAAAACAAAGCAGCTCACTTTATAAATTATTCAGCCTTGACTCCCTGGGAAAACTTGAGTAAAACAACAAATTTACCAGCAGAGTGGGCTCTGTCTGAGATGATTAGCTACTGTGTTGGTGAGTGTGAACTGTGAACGTGACGCAAGCTAGAATCACCTGGGAAGACAGTCTTAATGAGGGATTATCTACATCAGACTGGCCTGTGGGCATGTGTGTGTGTGAGAGAAGCATAGCTGTAGTTAACTGAGGTGGGAAGACCCACCCTGAATGTGTGCAGAACTATTTCCTGTGCTGAGCGTTAAACTATGTAAGTGTGAGGAGAGCTCTTTGAGCAGAAGCAGCAAGCAAGCAGAGACGTTATGTTCACTCTTTCTCTGCTTTCTACTCTGGATGTGACGTTTTGATTTTCTGCCTCAACTTTCTCACAACGATGGACTATAACCTAGAATTGCAAGCCACATCAACCTTTCCTGCCATATTTGCAGTTGCGTAATTTAAGAAAAAGTTTATGACGAGTAAGCAGTCAATAATGCATACAATTTCCGGGAGCCTATAGGCTAAACAAAGTAGTTGCAATGTTGTATTGTGTAACTAAAAGCCAAACGAATCTTGTCCTGAGCAGGTATGAGAGTTCTAATATTCTCACAGAATAGGATTTTCAACTTTATAGGATGGCTTTGCATCTTCATCAGCACCTGTTGTCTTCTAAAACTTAATCATCTGAACACAGAACATTTAAGAAGGGAGGAATAGGAATATGGGGTGAGAGAATATTCCCCAGTTGAGTTAAAGTGGTGTCCAGAGAACCAGCAGTGTGTTCTTACATCTTTCTGTATTTCTACCACAGAAAGCAGCGTGGGAAAAGCAGTTAAGGGTCAAAAACTGAAATCCTGGTAACAGGAAAATCTCAGTTATTGGATTCAGTCGTAAGCTTTCAAATTGACTGGCACATTTCCCCTGCAACAAACTTGCTCTTCCTTTTTCCCCTTCATTCCTTCCTTCCTTCCTTTGTTCCTTCCTTCCCTTCTTTTTTTTCATTTTATTATTTTTATTTGTGAGATTATAACGTAATTTCCCACATCTCACCCCACCCCCACCGAACCCCACTGCATGCACACCCTTCCTTTAGCGCTTTCAAGCTTATGACCTCTTTTTTTTTTCATTAACTGTCGTTACATGTAATTTCCTTTAAATAACACAGATTCTGAAGTGTGAACACAGTTTGTCATGTTTGCAGGGCAATCATTTACTGACTGAGCTGTCTCACCACCTCTCTTCATTTTAATGTATCATCTAATGACTTCTGCTGCAAAGCTGCTAAGCTTTTCTTGCATAGCAGCCATCTTCTGTGTAGTAGGTGATGGCACTGTTTAAGAAGTGAGTGTGACTGCTCCCTCATCCATGGAGGGGTTGGGTTCATGTTTTAAACACAGAACTCACTCAAAGAATGTGGCTCAATTGACATCTAGGTGGACTTGACTTTTCCTCTTTCTTCTTTCCTGACACAACAGCTAGAGAGTCTGACCTGTCATCTCAGGACCATAAAATAAACTGGAAAATTAAATTCTTACCCTGAAGATGATGGGTCAGGAAAAAGAAAACTAGCCTCCTGCTTTGCAGCGAGTATCTCCACCCACTTAGCCCAGCTGCCTTTTTCATCCCTTGCTAATCATTCGTTCTTTTTCTCCCTGAAATTGGATAGTATATACTACAGTCAAATTTCAAGACATTCCCTAGTTTTGCATAAAATGCAGAGTGTGGTCCTGCTTTACTTTCTTCACACTTGGAGAATATTCTCCAGAAGCCAGGCAGCTAGGACAAGCCTTGCACTGTTCTCATTGGAAGCGAACCATTTGCTTTATCTTGACTATTCCTAGACACAATGTAATACGTTCTACCAAGGCTGGGTCTATACTCTCCCAGAGCAGCTGCATGCCAACATGTCTGTCTTATCTCCCTGATGCTACCAGTAGGTATCAATATAAATTTAAATGTTTACCAATTTGATTTTGATAGACATCATTTTGTTTCTTGCATTACTGCTGAGATGACCTTTATTTAACAAAAATAATTTTTATATTTTAAAATTTCCTTTGCTTTCTCCTTCACCTCCTGCACCCTCTTCACCTCCTTTCCCTCCTTCTCTTCTCCCCTCACCACCCTGTTCTGTTCTGCAGTTCAGGAGATTGAAACCATGCCTTCTCACTTGCTAGACAAGTTCTCTACCACTGAGCTATATCTCCAGCCCTCTTTTAAACGTTTATTTTGACATAGGGCTTCAATAAGTTGTCAGGATGACCTTGAAGTCAATCTGTAGCCCAGGCTGGCCAGCAATTTGTGATTCTTCAGCATCAGCATCCTGAGTCACTGTGATGGAAGGGCCACACCCCTAGGCACAGTTCTGTGAGTTTACTGAAAGTTCTGCCATGTGCTCATGAATTCAGTGAGTTCCCACCCCCTTTGGAGCCCCTGGTTATCATGTCTGACAAATTCCACATACAAGTGCATCTTCCATTTTCAGTGTCTTGTAAAGCTTTTATAGTTTTGATTATTACTTTTAAACTTTCTTTATCTTTGACATGTTTACATTCTTTTTTTTTAATTAGGTATTTTCCTCATTTACATTTTCAATGCTATCCCAAAGGTCCCCCATACCCACCCCCCCAATCCCCTACCCACCACTCCCCCTTTTTGGCCCTGGCGTTCCCCTGTACTGGGGCATATAAAGTTTGCAAGTCCAATGGGCCTCTCTTTGCAGTGATGGCCGACTAGGCCATCTTTTGATACATATGCAGCTAAAGACAAGAGCTCCTGGGTACTGGTTAGTTCATATTGTTGTTCCACCTATAGGGTTGCAGTTCCCTTTAGCTCCTTGGGTAATTTCTCTAGCTCCTCCATTAGGGGCCGTGTGACCCATCCAATAACTGACTGTGATCATCCACTTCTGTGTTTGCTAGGCCCCGGCATAGTCTCACAAGAGAGAGCTATAACTGGGTCCTTTCAGTGAAATCTTGCTAGTGTATGCAATGGTGTCAGCATTTGGAAGCTGATTATGGGATGGATCCCTGCATATGGCAGTCACTAGATGGTCCATCCTTTCGTCACAGCTGGAAATTTTGTCTCTGTAACTCCTTCTATGGGTGTTTTGTTCCCATTTCTAAGAAAGGGTAAAGTGTCCACACTTTGGTCTTCGTTCTTCTTGAATTTCATGTGTTTGGCAAGTTGTATCTTATATCTTGGGTATCCTAAGTTTCTGGGCTATTATCCACTTATCAGTGAGTACATATTGTGCGAGTTCCTTTGTGATTGGGTTACTTCACTCAGGATGATACCCTCCAGGTCCATCCATTTGCCTAGGAATTTCATAAATTCATTTTTTTAAATAGCTGAGTAGTATTCCATTGTGTAAATGTACCACATTTTCTGTATCCATTCCTCTGTTGAGGGGCATCTGGGTTCTTTCCAGCTTCTGGCTATTACAAACAAGGCTGCTATGAACATAGTGGAGCATGTGTCCTTCTTACCGGTTGGGACATCTTCTGGATATATGCCCAGGAGAGGTATTGCGGGATCTTCCGGTAGTACTATGTCCAATTTTCTGAGGAACCGCCAGACTGATTTCCAGACTGGTTGTACAAGCTTGCAATCCCACCAACAATGGAGGAGTGTTCCCCTTTCTCCACATCCTCGCCAACATCTGCTGTCGCCTGAGTTTTTGATCTTAACCATTCTGACTGGAGTGAAGTGGAATCTCAGTGTTGTTTTGATTTGCATTTCCCTGATGATTAAGGATGTTGAACATTTTTTCAGGTGTTTCTCTGCCATTCGGTATTCCTCGGGTGAGAATTCTTTGTTCAGCTCTGAGCCCCATTTTTTAATGGGGTTATTTGATTTTCTGGAGTCCACCTTCTTGAGTTCTTTATACATATTGGATATTAGTCCCCTATCCGATTAGGGATAGGTAAAGATCCTTTCCCAATCTGTTGGTGGCCTTTTTGTCTTATTGATGGTGTCTTTTGCTTTGCAGAAGCTTTGCAATTTTATGAGGTCCCATTTATCGATTCTTGATCTTACAGCACAAGCCATTGCTGTTCTATTCAGGAATTTTTCCCCTGTACCCATATCTTTGAGGCTTTTCCCTACTTTCTCCTCTATAAGTTTCAGTGTCTCTGGTTTTATGTGGAGTTCCTTAATCCACTTAGATTTGACCTTAGTACAAGGAGATAGAAATGGATCAATTCGCATTCTTCTACATGATAACCGCCAGTTGTGCCAGCACCATTTGTTGAAAATGCTGTCTTTTTTCCACTGGATGGTTTTAGCTCCCTTGTCAAAGATCAAGTGACCATAGGTGTGTGGGTTCATCTCTGGGTCTTCAATTCTGTTCCATTGGTCTACTTGTCTGTCACTATACCAGTACCATGCAGTTTTGATCACAATTGCTCTGTAGTACAGTTTTAGGTCCGGCATGGTGATTCCACCAGAGGTTCTTTTATCCTTGAGAATAGTTTTTGCTATCCTCGGTTTTTTGTTATTCCAGATGAATCTGCCGATTGCCCTTTCTAATTCGTTGAAGAATTGAGTTGGAATTTTGATGGGGATTGCATTGAATCTGTAGATTGCTTTTGGCAAGATAGCCATTTTTACAATGTTGATCCTGCCAATCCATGAGCATGGGAGATCTTTCTATCTTCTGAGATCTTCTTTAATTTCTTTCTTTAGAGACTTGAAGTTCTTATCATACAGATCTTTCATTTCCTTAGTTAGAGTCACGCCCAGGTATTTTATATTATTTGTGACTATTGAGAAGGGTGTTGTTTCCCTAATTTCTTTCTCAGCCTGTTTATCCTTTGTATACAGAAAGGCCATTGACTTGTGTGAGTTAATTTTATATCCAGCTACTTCATTGAAGCTGTTTATCAGGCTTAGGAGTTCTCTGGTGGAATTTTTAGGGTCACTTATATATACTATCATATCATCTGCAAAAAGTGATATTTTGACTTCTTCCTTTCCAATTTGTATCCCCTTGATCTCCTTTTCTTGTCTAATTGCTCTGGCTAGGACTTCAAGTACAATGTTGAATAGGTAGGGCGAGAGTGGACAGCCTTGTCTAGTCCCTGATTTTAGTGGGATTGCTTCCAGCTTCTCACCATTTACTTTGATGTTGGCTATTGGTTTGCTGTAGATTGCTTTTATCATGTTTAGGTATGGGCCTTAAATTCCTGATCTTTCCAAGACTTTTATCATGAATGGGTGTTGGATTTTGTCAAATGCTTTCTCAGCATCTAACGAGATGATCATGTGGTTTTTGTCTTTGAGTTTGTTTATATACTGGATTACATTGATGGATTTCCGTATATTAAACCATCCCTGCATCCCTGGGATGAAACCTACTTGGTCAGGATGGATGATTGTTTTGATGTGTTCTTGGATTCGGTTAGCAAGAACTTTATTGAGGATTTTTGCATCGATATTCATAAGGGAAATTGGTCTGAAGTTCTCTATCTTTGTTGGGTCTTTTTGTGGTTTAGGTATCAGAGTAATTGTGGCTTCATAGAATGAGTTGGGTAGAGTACCTTCCGTTTCTATTTTGTGGAATAGTTTGTGAAGAACTGGAATTAGGTCTTCTTTGAAGGTCTAATAGAACTCTGCACTAAACCCATGTGGTCCTGGACTTTTTTTGGCTGGGAGACTATTAATAACTGCTTCTATTTCTTTAGGGGATATGGGACTGTTTAGATGGTCAACTTGGTCCTGATTCAACTTTGGTACCTGGTATCTGTCCAGAAATTTGTCCATTTCGTCCAGGTTTTCCAGTTTTGTTGAGTATAGCCTTTTGTAGAAGGAACTGATGGTGTTTTGGATTTCTTCAGGATCTGTTGTTATGTCTCCCTTTTCATTTCTGATTTTGTTAATTAGGATTTTGTTCCTGTGCCCTCTAGTGAGTCTAGCTAAGGGTTTATCTATCTTGTTGATTTTCTCAAAGAACCAACTCCTCGTTTGGTTAATTCTTTGAATAGTTCTTCTTTTTCCACTTGGTTGATTTCACCCCTGAGTTTGATTATTTCCTGACTTCTACTCCTCTTGGGTGAATTTGCTTCCTTTTCTTCTAGACCTTTTAGGTGTGTTGTCAAGCTGCTAATGTGTGCTCTCTCTAGTTTCTTTTTGGAGGCACTCAGCGCTATGAGTTTTCCTCTTAGGAATGCTTTCATTGTGTCCCATAAGTTTGGGTATGTTGTGGCTTCATTTTCATTAAACTCCAAAAAGTCCTTAATTTCTTTCTTTATTCCTTCCTTGACCAAGGTATCATTGAGAAGAGTGTTGTTCAGTTTCCACGTGAATGTTGGCTTTCTATTATTTATTTTGTTATTGAAGATCAGCCTTAGTCCATGGTGATCTGATAGGATGCATGGGACAATTTCAATATTTTTGTATATGTTGAGGCTTGTTTTGTGACCAATTATGTGGTCAATTTTAGAGAAGGTACCATGAGGTGCTGAGAAGAAGGTATATCCTTTTGTTTTAGGATAAAATGTTCTGTAGATATCTGTTAAGTCCATTTGTTTCATCACTTCTGTTAGTTTCACTGTGTCCCTGTTTAGTTTCTGTTTCCATGATCTGTCCATTGGTGAAAGTGGTGTGTTGAAGTCTCCCACTATTATTGTGTGAGGTGCATTGTGTGCTTTGAGCTTTACTAAAGTTTCTTTAATGAATGTGGCTGCCCTTGCATTTGGAGCATAGATATTCAGAATTGAGAGTTCCTCTTGGAGGATTTTACCTTTGATGAGTATGAAGTGCCCCTCCTTGTCTTTTTTGATGACTTTGGGTTGGAAGTCAATCTTATCAGATATTAGGATGGGTACTCCAGCTTGTTTTTTCATACCATTTGCTTGGAAAATTGTTTTCCAGCCTTTCATTCTGAGGTAGTGTCTGTCTTTTTCTCTGAGATGAGTTTCCTGTAAGCAGCAAAATGTTGGATCTTGTTTGTGTAGCCAGTTTGTTAGTCTATGTCTTTTTATTGGGGATTTGAAACCATTGATATTAAGAGATATTAAGGAAAAGTAATTGTTGCTTCCTGTTATTTTTGTTGTTAATGTTGGCATTCTGTTCTTGTGGCTGTCTTCTTTTAGTTTTGTTGAGGGATTATCTTCTTGTTTTTTCTAGGGCGTGGTTTCCGTCCTTGTATTGGTTTTTTTCTGTTATTATCCTTTGAAGGGCTGGATTTGTGGAAAGATATTGTGTGAATTTGGTTTTGTCGTGGAATACTTTGGTTTCTCCATCTATGGTAATTGAGAGTTTGGCTGGGTATAGTAGCCTGGGCTGGAATTTGTGTTCTCTTAGTGTCTGTATAACATCTGTCCAGGCTCTTCTGGCTTTCATAGTCTCTGGTGAAAAATCTGGTGTAATTCTGATAGGCTTGCCTTTATATGTTACTTGACCTTTTTCCCTTACTGCTTTTAGTATTCTATCTTTATTTAGTGCATTTGATGTTCTGATTATTATGTGTCGGGAGGAATTTCTTTTCTGGTCCAGTCTATTTGGAGTTCTGTAGGCTTCTTGTATGTTCATGGGTATCTCTTTCTTTAGATTTGGGAAGTTTTCTTCAATAATTTTGTTGAAGATGTTTGCTGGTCCTTTGAAAATCTTCATTCTCATCCACTCCTATTATCTGTAGGTTTGGTCTTCTCATTGTGTCCTGGATTTCCTGGATGTTTTGAGTTAGGATCTTTTTGCGTTTTGAATTATCTTTGATTGTTGTGCCGATGTTCTCTATGGAATCTTCTGCACCTGAGATTTTTTCTTCCATCTCTTGTATTCTGTTGCTGATGCTGGCATCTATGGTTCCAGATTTCTTTCCTAGGGTTTCTATCTCCAGCGTTGCCTCACTTTGGGTTTTCTTTATTGTGTCTACTTCCCTTTTTAGGTCTAGTATGGTTTTGTTCATTTCCATCACCTGTTTTGATGTGTTTTCCTGTTTTTCTATAAGGACTTCTACCTGTTTGGTTGTGTTTTCCTGTTTTTCTTTAAGGACTTGTAACTCTTTAGCAGTTTTCTCCTGTATTTCTTTAAGTGAGTTATTAAATTCCTTCTTTATGTCCTCTACCATCATCATGCTTTTAAATCCAGGTCTACCTTTTCAAGTGTGTTAGGGTGCCCTGGACTGGGCGAAGTGGGCATTCTAGGTTCTGATGTTGGTGAGTGGTCCTGGTTTCTGTTAGTAGGATTCTTACATTTACCTTTCGCCATCTGGCAATCTCTGGAGTTAGTTGTTATAGTTGTCTTTGTTTAGAGATTGTTCCTCTGGTGATTTTGTTACCCTCTATCAGCAGACGTGGGAGACTAGCTCTCTCCTCTGAGTTTCAGTGGTCAGAGCAATCTCTGCAGGCAAGCTCTCCTCTTTCAGGGAAGGTGCACAGTTATCTGGTTGTTTGGACCTCCTCCTGGCTGAAGATGAAGGCCCAAAACAGGATCTTTTCCAGAAGCTGTGTTGCTTTGGCCAGGAAGGTGGCCAGTTGTCTGGAGCCGAAGATGGCGCCGCCCAGAAGTTCTGTGGCTCTCGCCTGTCCCAGAAACGGCTGGCCTCTGTATTCCACACTGTCACCAGTGCAGCCTGCCCTCTGCGGAGTCCCGGAGCCAAGGAGGCTCCCGCCGGGGCCTGAGGCACAAACCTCTCAGGCCGGGCGGACCCTTGTGCTCCCACCAGGAAGGTGGCCAGTTGTCTGGAGCCGAAGATGGCGCCGCCTCAGAAGCTCTGTGGCTCTCACCTGTCTCAGAAACGGCTGGCCTCTGTTTTCCACACCGTCACCCGTGCAGCCTGCCCTCCGCGGAGTCCCGGAGCCAAGCCCTTCCTTCTCTTCTTTCTGACTAACTCACACGTACCATTCTGTTTCCCAACATTTCAGATGCAAATACAAATATGAAGTTGGGTTGGGTCTCTAGGACTTGAGTAGGGGAAGAGACAGACTCATGTCACCAAGCCATTTAAGTTTACATGCTAGCAGTAACAGTTTGCTGAGGAGTTATTGGAAAGCAAAGATGAGCTCAATGTAAGCAAACATAGGGCTTTCTGGTAGAGATGCCAAGAACCTAACCTTGAGGGAGGAGTTACGAGATGAGTGACATTCCAACCTTGGGGACTATCATTAAGAAAGTGACTAAGCAGAGACAAATTATTGTAACTAGGAAATAGCAGTTGGGGGGCAGAGGAAGCAGGAGAGAAAGCAGAAGGCAGAAGGACAAGTCCACAGATAGCCTCACTGGGTTTAACCCTGGACATCCCGTGGTCATGCTAAATTTTAGATATGCCATTCTAAGTGGTATGTGGAGGTGTCCAAGGAGGGCAAATTTAAAAAATCCATCAGGGGACATCCCTGCATCAGGTAAGAAGGATGGAGACCTGGTAGTGCATGAATAGTAAAGGCAAGAAGGATTATAGAAAGATGAGAGAGGAGCAATTCACATGGAGAGATGAAGGCAATGGGAGAGGTAAGAGTTTGTATTTCTGTTTTAGGAAACCAGGTGGAAGATGCACCTTGATTGAAATTATAAATGTATGTGTAGGAGGAGAAAGTAAGTTTGAAGTGTCTGTAACATTACCTGGAAATAGTAGGCAATTATGTAGACAAATTTAAAGCTTGCAAGCAAGGTAAATGTTGGGTTCTTCAGAGAAACAGAACCAGTCATTTCCAGTCTTTATTTATAGTTCTATGTCTTCACCTTTCCCCTTGACCAGTCTCAAGCGGATTTGTGCAGGATTCTAACAAGCACACACAACGAACTAATGGGGAGTGAGGAATTTGGTGTCATGACCAGAAGAGACATTAATCAGAGTATGGAGCTAAGGAAAAAAATATCTAGGCTACAGAGGCCTCTGTGGCTGCAATACTCATTCTGACATTTAGTCTTGAGCTTCCTGGCAATCAAAGCCAGTAGGAAGACCTTTTGCTCCTTTGCAGAAAGGAGAAAGTTTCTCAGTTCCTCAGGGAAAACAAAACTTTGTCTTCAGTACAAAGTTCTCAATAGTATTTTTTTTCCTCCCAAGTATGATGCTCTATATATGAGGGCTGTGAATTATAGTTATCATTCTTGACATCCTTCATATAGCATATTGTCTTTAGATACTAGTGACATACTCTTACATGTCAAAGGCTCTGATTATATGAGGATCTTCCTCTAATAAAATAAAAGAATCCCTAGGACCAGTCAAAGGAAAACATATACCCATTTTTCTCCCTTTTGAATTAAATCTATCTCCACTCTCAGGACTCTATCAGCCATTCAGTGCCCCATTCTGCACTCAATCAATTTATGTATTTTTGCTTCACTTTACTCTCTGTTATCTGTAACAATTCAACCAATAGCCATAGGAGTCGTGATAACTAACTCAGTTTTGAATCTATTATGTTTTTAAATTTATAACTGTTTCTTTAAAAATTGTCAGGATTTTCTGAATGTTTTGCAAGCTAATATAAATTGAGACTTTCTATGATATGGAAATAATGTTCATTATTTTTGAACTTATTTGATCATGAAAGCCCCTAGTCATGTACCCAACACCTGTTGGGGAATGTTGCTTAAAGTTGTTCTTTGATAATGTCTTTATCAAAAGGGATACTGGAAGGCTAGTATAGAATCAGTGGTGGCTAACAGATCTTTGATAATGAAAGTTATGAATTTCCGGTAGAACATTTTGGTACTTCGCCAAGTTAATGAAATATGCTCGGGTTGATGATCTTTCTAGACTCCCTCAGGGAACACCATGAATTTATATTATTGTTTTGACTGTGAACTCAAAGTGTTCCTTTTTTCTTTTTAATATTAATCTTTAATTTTTTCCCCCAAAAAGCAACCAGTGAAAACACTGTTGAGATAATAGAAAACATAACCAATTTAAGCTTCCAGTTAAAGAGAGTGCTACATAATAACCTTTGAGCAAGAAGTATAGTAAGATTTAGAACGTAGTAACGAGTCACGCTGGTCTAGAAAAGTGGCAGTAGTAGAGTCCTCTCTAAGGTCCATAACCTTTCTAGCTCCACGAAGCCAACTAGGTTTTTGGCCCCAGGAATGCTTTCCCTCCTGTCGCCCTAGCACTAATAATCAAAGCAAAAGAGGCTATCAACTCGGAAGTGGGTGGGAGCGGTCAGAGGAACGGGACTGGGAGGGGCTGGAAGAGAGTGGGGCAAAGTGACATGATTCTGCTTCAATTAAAAACATTAAAAACTACAACCAACTAAACAACCAAACAGAAATCAGCTGCAACGGGTCCCTGCACCTTGCCTGGGCAGCGCAACAGGGCTGCTCCTGGTCTAGGGGCGTTGGTGAACCAGTCCTGAGGGCGAGAGTACAGGAGGGCTGGTCTGCCACTCAATTGTCTGTTGTGAGGTAGAGTTGAGGGCGGGGGTGTGGGGGGGTGATGCCCTCCTTCTCTTGCTTCCTACAGTATCCTGGAGAGCTGGTCCTGGGGTGGGTGGGTGGGGTCCCCTCCCATCCACTTCAGGGTTGATAGTCTCTTTTGCTTTGATTATTATTGCTAAGGCGACAGGAGGAAAAGCATTCCTGGGCCGAAAACCTAGTTGGCTTAGTGGAACTAGAGCAAGAGAGCTACCCCTGTTCCCTCTTTGGCTGCATCACTCCAGAGAGCAGGCCTTGAACTTTGCCTGGGCAACACAGTGGAGCTGGCCCTGATGGCAAAGGCACAGGTGAAAACAGCCCCAAGCGAAAGAGCTGTCCAAGCCCTTCACAAGCTGCATCACTTGGAGGGGTGGACCCCCGTGCCTTGACTGGGCAACACAGTGGAACTGGTTTGGGAGATATGGGTGCGGGGGTGATGGTAGGGGTAGGAGCTGGCCCTGAGGGTAAGATAGCAGGAGAGCTGCCCTGCCTCCTACTGATTGTGGCATTGGGTGGCCTAGCCCTAGCAGTACTGGAGAGCTCACCCTGGTGCAGGTATGGGAGAGCTGCCAGCTCAGTTACCACCCAGGCCCAGATGCAGGGTTCCGAATTATCCTGCCCCCACATCTATTACTGTCTGTGAATGGTTGGGATGAAGGGGCCAGTGCTGCTGTTTCGAAGACGCAGGATCTCCATGACTCGGGATAGCTGGGAGGAGTCCTGGTGAGGATCCAATATTGATGGTGTCACAGAAGTCACACAAGCCAGAGATCTTGAATCAGACCCATGACTCATTCCAATGAACATAAACATTTGCAAGTGAAGATGTCTGGACAGAGGGATATACAGCGGGGCGCACGCTGACATACTACAGCTTCCATGATGAGCTGTTTCCTATGCTTTTGGTTTTTGGTTGGTTGTTGTGTTTTATTTGTGGTGGAGATTGCAAGGGTGAAGGGCAGATATGAGGGGATCGGGAAATAAGTGGGACTGGGGTGCATGGTGAGAAACTCACAAAGAATCAATAAAAAGTTAAAAAAAACATTAAGTAGAATTATAAATGTATAAAATGACGGCTCTTAAAAGCACACATTAATCTCAATTGAACACATTGCAAGTGTGTGAACATACATTTAATAGAGAAGACAATGAACTAAAATAGTTGATTACCAGCCTCAAGTGCCTCCTTATAAATTTTTAGAAACAAAAAGCTGCTCTAGACCTTGAAATTGGATGGAGTAAAAAGATTTTCTTTCTTTCTTTCTTTCTTTCTTTCTTTCTTTCTTTCTTTCTTTTCTTTTTTTTTCATTTTAGTAACAAATATTTGCAGCCATCTGGTCTCTATTTTCTAGACTGAGGACAAAAAACAATTTCACAAATTTATCTTTGAAATGCCACTTCTTAATATTCGTGGCTGAATAGTACTTTTTCTTATTACATTGAATACACTTAAATTTGCTGTCAAATAGAATTATAACATATTCACAATATTTTATTTTTATAGACATAGTGTTTGAAGATTAGATTATTTTGTTACTCTAAAATAAGAGAAAAGCGAATTATGTTAACTCTTCAGTGACCATAACTCACCATCTGTGAACAATGATCAGTTTACATCAGGATGAACTCTTATTCAGCTTCTGAAACCCAATATAGTTTCCGTTTTCAAGAAACAAATTCTTAACTTCTTACTAGTCCTTTACTGTGTAACAGTTTTCTCTGAATTGGAACATTCCCTGCAGGAAGGAAGGAAGGAGAGCCCCCACCCCGCCCCAGGGCTCATGAAGCTTAGACTACACAGATTTGACAAACCTGAAATGTATGAGAGATAAGAGAGGGCCCTTCCCTAAGATTACGCTAGCCAACTACAGCTGGAGGAGGAGACTCTGCCCCGCTGGGCCAGAGAGGGATTCCTGAACTTGACTACAGATAATTCAGAGTTCCTGGGTTGCTGCTTCTGTGAGTCATCACCTACGTTGGGCGGGGCTTTGATGATGTGACACAGCCTGGTTCTGAGTCATCACTGCTTCTGTAGTAACCCTTCAGGTATGGCCCTGTTAGCCCAGTAAGTCACTGCTTCAGCAAGAGGGACTTTGGTGCAAATGTTACTTTGTTTTTTGTTGTTTCCGTTTTGGGGTTGAGTAGACCAGTGTATAGTGTCTCAGGAGACATCTTATACAATACCTTTACCAACCACATTGAACCTATACCTATTTCTATTTATTGTTTATATATATGATGAAATCAAGGAAGTTTTGAACTGTATTTCACTTCTGTATTTTGAAGCTAAGTTCACACAATAATACCAATCTTCACAGAGCACGCCAGTGTTCTTGTTTGCTGTGACTGGAAGCCTAGCTCTATGAACTCCAGTTCTGTTGCTGCAGAGAGTATGTACGTATCGGGGACAGACAAAAGGTTACAGATCACTCAGCCTCTTCTGGCTTCATGACACTTTCTTTACACATCCTTTAGCTATAGTGACTTGTCTTTATGATAAGAACAGGACAGAAACTGGTCAAGACGGGAAAGGACCCTGTATTGGTCCCGGTTCTCCAGAGGGACAGAAATGATAAAATTAGTCTTTCCCTCCATAAAGAATGGAAACATATTAGAGTGACTTACAGGCTGTGGTCCAGCTAATCCAACAGTGGCTGTCTCCCAGTGGATGTCCAGCAACCTAGTAGTTGTTCTGTTCACAGGGCTGGGTACTTCAGTTGCTCTTCAGTAGATGTCAGAATCCTGAAGAAAGAGGCTCTAATGTCAGTGAAGGAAGGGACTGGCCAGAGTGATGAGGGCAAGCAGGCAAAGAGCAAAAGCTTTCTTCTATGTTCTCTATACAAGCCACAACCGGAAGGTGTGGCCCAGTTTAAAGATGTATCATCCATCCCTCCTCAAAAGATTTGAATAAAAGTAGGTCTGCCACTGTAGGTGATTTAATTACAATTAAATTGCAATCGCAAGAAAACTCTTCCACAGTTGTACCCGATGGCTTGGGTTTTTAGTTATTTCCAGATGGAGTCAAGTTGACAATCAGGAACAGCCACCGCAGGCCCCACAGCTGGAGTTCCTGGAATGACCTTGCTGGAGATCAGGGACTACAGAGAGCAGTTCTGGCTCCTGTCTGCCATCGTCACCTAAGGGGATCTTCTGCCTGGAGGCCATAGTGACTAAGTGACTGAAACAGAGAGGGTGCACTTAGACAATTCATGGTTGAGCAACTGGACTGACCAAATCTTTCCTCATCTCAAGTCTTATCTGACATTCTTCCAGAAGTCCTGAGAGAGAGAGAGAGAGAGAGAGAGAGAGAGAGAGAGCCAGACCCACAGTTTCATGCCTCATCATACTCTTTTTCCTAGGAAATCCTCTTGCTATACAGAGCCAGAATCGAATCACATCTCTCACCTCTCCCTCTCTGCTACATCCACTCTAGCAGTGACAGTCGTGACAGGCCCCCCAAACCTGGGCGCTGTCCTGAGGAGAAAAGTTCACGGAAACTTAGTCTCCTGAAACTGTGGCATCCGGTATAACGAATGCTCCAGTGTCCTTGCTTTAGTGGTAAATAGACCTGTGTGCTTTCTCTTAATATTGCTTTATTATAGGTGCTCCTAAGGATTGATTTTTTTTTGACATATAGCTAAGTTACACTCTAGGCAGTCTTTGATCCGACCCTGGGCATGGATAGCTAAGTCACTGCCCTACACAGAAATTTACCATTATCTAGGAAGAAGGAAGTTTGTGACCTAAGGAGGAACCTTAGTAATAAATAAATCTTAAAAAAAGGAAATCTTTCAATGATGGATTTAAAGTACCCCAATTTGTCATTTGTAGAATCATAGACTTTTTATATTGCTTATTATCATATTATGTTGTTATTTTATTATATGATATATTATAAATATTATATGTATCATTAGTTATTCTTATTTCTAACTTAATGTTTAACCTGTTATTAGACTTACCACTGGCAGTTGTTATTTAATTCATTAAAAATAAATGTAGGGGCTGATGATGTAGCTCAGTGGAAGGGTACATGTTTAGCATGTATTGGGTCTTGAGTTCAATAGTCATCACTTTTAATGTGCAGGAAAGTTAGAGGGACATAGGCAGACAAGGAAGGCGAAAGCAGACTCTTTGAGATAGTCGCTTCTTGTGCTAGGGAAATTTGTGAGGTGAACTGGTGGGAAGACATAGGGGTGTGGCTAAACAACACCATTGGGAAGATGGAGAGGACCCAGGGGCCCTATAAAGACCCAAACCAGCTTTCCTTTAGAGTGTTTCCAGCTTTCAACCTTTCTCATTCCCAAGGGACAAAGCTGTTACTTTCCCTCTCTCCAAGGCTTGGTCTTCTGTCTTTTCTGGACATTCAAATTGCCATTCATCCTTTTCCAGATGTTCAGTTCTTTGTCCATGCCAGGGAACAGGCTTGGTGAACCCCCAGATGGCCATCCACACCCCCATTACACTTTCCTTAGTAATCTGGATGACAAAAGGAGAGGCTCTGTTATGGCAATCTTAATTACTTTTATCAACCATTAGATCACAATCACACACTACAAATGTCTGTATCTATGTATCTCTATGTGGATGGGGGCTACAGAATGGATACAAATGGGTAAAGAGGTTGCAGCAGAGTTGTAACAAGTTTTAGAAGTGAACTGATACAAATACAAGTGGAGTCTGTGTCAGAAATATAATAAACCTGAATAGGCTACAGGGAAGAATTGCTACTGTAGCTTCAGTCTGCTAAGACTCAAGGGTTTGAAGGTGGAACTGTACAGCAGAGTCCAACTGCAGAATTGGAAGAGAAGGCTCTTGTCCAGATGAAGGAATGTGAAGATGGATGGGTAACAGATTCAAGTGGGCAGATGACAGTTGTATACAGCTTTGAAACAGTGGGAATCTAGCTGAGCTGAAGCCCCAAGGACAATTGGAAGTTTTCTGTGTGCTGGTTACTTACACATATGCTAGGTGTCAGATGAAGGGTCCACAGGGGCCATTGCTGGGACAGTGCAAGGTGTCTGTCATTGTACAGCATCCAAGTGAGAGAGTAACACCATTTTCTTGGACTAATGTATCTAATGAATTCTTGGGCTTGGTTTTCTTGATACAACTTAAATCTGCCCCTTTGCCCCTACATACTCAATTCACCCTGATAAACTTATAAGGTCCTACCCTGTCTACAACCAGGAATAATATGTCATTTATCAGTCTCTGCTGCATGGTGTTCACCCAAGTTCCCAGTCGTCCTCCTTGGTGAAAACAGAGTCAACAGTTGCTTGCACAATGGATTTGGAGCAAGGCACAGTCTGAAAGTCACTGTTTCACACAGTACAGACTAGCTTAGAGAAGGACATATGCTGACCTATGAGCCTGACCTCAGCAGCAGACGGTGATGGTGTTCTAGTTGATGTTAACACAATCCGGCAAGCCTGATAAGAACAGGTCTCATCCAATCAGATGAACTCCCACGTCAAACAAAGAGGCCGGGTAACCAGGGCTTCTGTTTGATTGCTTTGAGATGGAGCTTAATCTTTTCCCACCTTCAAATTCTGTCATTGTCAATTCTGTACTGTCAAATAGAAGCCAGGATCCAAGACAGGGTAATTCATAGTTACTAGGGATTTAGTTCTCATAGGTCAGAAGTTTGCGAGATTCAAAATTAAGATGCTGGCATTTTGCAAAGGCTCTCTTACTATGTCCTCACACATAGCAAATGCCAACAGGGAAGGAAGACAAAAGAGGGGTAGATGATGGAGAGAGACTTTCTTCTAAGATAACCCAGTCACATGACAACAGCATCAATTCATCTTTTTAACAGTCTCACTCATTAATTAATATTGTTGCAGTGGCAAATGAAATTCAAATCAAGTTTTGAAGGAAGGAAATATTCAAACAATATCACATGAGAGTAAACACAAGTCCTCTCTGGGTTCTGAGCCTGCTGACCTATTTAACTGTTACACATTTGACCCTTTTGGTTCTTAGATCTCTGGACTTAGATACGAATATTTTTGGATGCCCTGAAATCTTGGAATATAATCTCCAGATGTTCATGAATTAAATGAGAGAGAGAGAGAGAGAGAGAGAGAGAGATCTCCATATGGCTGCTTGTGTTTTTCTTGTGAACTCAGGCTAAGACAATGGGTTATGTCCTTGACTCTCATTTCATATTAGCCATACCACATAGTGTTTCCATGATTTTGTTAGAGACTTTAAATAGACTTTTAGGAACAGTGAGTCCTTGATTAAAGCTATTCATGAAACATAAATAGCAAAAGTCAAAGTTGATTACATATTTGCTAAATCCGTGATTGGATGTACTATTGCACGTGTTAGTTTTGACACAGGTGGAAGAATAGATAGTAAACATCGAAGTATTGATCTTGATTAGGTGGTGTCAAACAAAGAATTACCATATTTAAATGAATTGTAACTATAGCACATAATGTGGCGTGACTTTCATCCCCAAAGACATTCTTTAAGTGACAGATAATGGCTGATTTACCATCTTCAAGAGAATTTGTGGTATTATAAGTCACTGAAGCGAGGCTCTATTTATCATTGCTAAAAGTGAGACTGACAGGTTAAGGCATGCCATCTTTTCTGTAGAGATCAGTATTGTACTCGGGTCAAAACATACATTTAAAGTGGCTTTGAAAAGTGTGGTACAAACCTCATCATATTTCACCAGTGGCCCTTGACGTGACTGGGAAGAAGATCTACCAAGATATAGGTTTTGATGTATTTCTTACTAAGCACCAGGAGGCTATGACTGATTCATGCTAAATTGTCCCTTCAATGTCAGTCTGACTGGGTCCGCGCCACACTGAATCAATAAGATAATGGTAGGAAGTATGCCAAGGCACGAACCAGAGACGAGAGAGCTGTGTTGTCAGGAGTATACATCATTTCCTTCATATCTGGGCAAGATGGTCGTCTCACATAAAAGATGACTGCAAATTCTTACATTTATTGAGACCAGTTTGTAAAAAGCAGGAGTTATCTCTGCTCAAGATACTTCAGCTGAGAAATCAGAGATCACAGACACATTAAATTATCTGAAGTGAAGGAAAACATACCTTTGATGGAGCTGGCATTCTGGATTTGTCATTAATACATCCTACAAATGTTTTAGAAAGTAACTTTCGTGCTCGCTTCGGCAGCACATATACTAAAATTGGAACGATACAGAGAAGATTAGCATGGCCCCTGCGCAAGGATGACATGCGAATTCATGAAGCGTTCCATATTTTTGTACCCCGGAGCTCTTGACTCTAGCTGCATATGTATCAAAAGATGGCCTAGTCGGCCATCACTGGAAAGAGAGGCCCTTTGGACTTGCAAACTTTATATGCCCCAGTACAGGGGAACGCCAGGGCCAAAAAGTGGGAGTGGGTGGGTAGGGGAGTGGGGGAGAGGGTATGGGGGACTTTTGAGATAGCATTAGAAATGTAAATGCGGAAAATACCTAATTAAAAAAATAATAAATAAAAAAAGAAAGTAATTTTCTCTTGATACTTTTCTGGACTGTACTATTCATACTTAAAAGTAAGACATGTGATAATATTGCCCACTTGGTATTGAGCGTGATATTCAGCTCATGAGCTTCAGACCCAAGGCAAAAATTGTTCCTTCAGGCCAGCAAACACAACATCTCTATTACTTCTTGGAGGGGTGTCTCTCACTTTTGCCCACTCCTTAGCTTTTCTTCCAATTCATATGTGAGGGCAGTAAGTGTTTTCTTACCTAAATATAGTGCAGACACAAAGCAAGAGTTCTCATGGGATGCAGAGGTCCTGGAACACCAGCAAGTGGCAGGTGGCACTTTGGAGAACAATGGTGATAACTGCTTCAGCAAGACAGTGTCTAAGAGTGGACATTAATTAGAACACTGTGCATGCCCAAGATCAGACAGAGGAACTGCTCTGCTAGGAGCAGATGATCTCGCTAACATACCATAAAACAGTAAGTGTGTTTTTTAACTGAAAGAATAGAGAAAATGGATAGAAGTGAAGGCAGATAAAACATCCTACACCAAATCCTAATTAAGTGTGGTTTTTATCTTCTGTGTCTGAGTATTTTCATCACAGAAGTATTGAGGAAAATATTGAGTTAATATTAGAATGGCTCACTGTGCCACGTATTGCCTATACTTAGCCTAAAATTATTAACAAACTGTGTGGAGGAATGCGTGAAAATTTTATTTTGTAGGGCAGATACCTTCTGGCTAAATTAATCCATGTATTATCATGAGAGTTTTGAGTTAAAGGATGCCTTACGTGCTATTGTGTGTGGCTAGACAGGGGAGATGCTACATGAAGACTGTATTCTACATCTGAAACCAGATGGTAAACTGTCAACTAACCAGGACCTTTCTTTTGCCAGGCTTGATTGGGTTTAAGGTAAAAGACATATCCATTTTCTCTAGAGACCACAAAAATTTTTCATAAATGGTGCATGACTGAACCTGGTGAGGTGGCTAAGGAGGGACTGACTGATACCTGCCACCAAGTCTGATGACATAAGTTTGATCCCCACAACCCACATGGTAGAGGTAGATAACAGAATCCTGTAAATTGTCCTTTGACCTCTGGACTTGACTCCCCAGGGGGCACAAATGTTCACAGACACACACACACACACACACACACACACACACACAAGAGAATATGTGTGTGTGTTTGTGTGTGTGTGTGTGTGTGAGAGAGAGAGAGAGAGAGACAGAGACAGACAGAGACAGAGAGACAGAGAGAGACACAAACAGAGAGAGAGAGAGAGATAGAAAGACTTTGAAGATTCTGCTGCTGCTTCTCTGAAGAAGCCAGAAAGACACAGAGATGCATCGGGCACAGTGAGGTGGGCAGGCTTTTGTCATGCCAATAAAGGAACAATTGTCAGGTCAAGCATTTGGCTGTGCGAAGTGCTTAGATCATGTGCATCAAATGGAGAAATTATAAGTTAACTGGATATTCAGCTAAAATAAAGCTTGTCATTGAAGCTTTGAAGTAAAATGCTCTATAATAATTTTCATTGAAATTCTATAAAAAGAAATAGGATAGTCATGAATATTCTAGTCTTAAGAAGCAAATATTCCAAGTCTTAAGCTTTAAACATTTATTTATTTATTTATATATTTGCTTATTTGTGAGTGGGTTGCACACTGACACAGAGGGCAACATATAGAAGTCTTTCTACCGTGTGTGTTCTGGGTATTGAACTCAGGCTATGAGGCTTAGTGGAAGCATCTTTAACTGCTGAGACATGTCTCTGCTGCATTCCCCCTCCCCACCCCCAGCTATTTCCCCACACTGTGGCTATCTGGGGCTCTAATATGCTTTTGTGTGTATCAGCAAGTAGCAATCCAGGTTTCCTCATAACTTCTCTCTCTAGTAAGTGCAATGTTCTTCTGAAAAATTTTGCTGCCTTCTAGTGGACACAACTCAAGAACTAAAAATTAAAATCTATCTCACGTTTTAAGAAGTCTAGCACTTGGACATGTTCCCATAATTTCTTTCTACTTTTGGAAATCTGGATGCATTTTCCACATGAGCGAAATTATAGGGAGTAGAATTTCAGATTTCTATAAAATACAGTATTGACTGCATGAAGAGTCTTTAAGTAGACACTGTATGTCACAATGAAAACACCTGGAGAATCAATGTGCCCAGTTGATAATATTCACTGCACACAAATGTGAAAGAGTCAATTACTCACTTACTTTGGCCTTTGTTGAAGAATTCATTTGAGGGATGACTAATTTATTAATTCCAATTAGCAGACTGAAACTCCTTCATTAAATGGGAGGAAATGTCTTCAGTTTTCTCCCATCTCCTTTCCACCACAGAAAACATTAATGAGTGGCACCATTTCTTTTGAACTCTGTCCCTTTATTTGACTCTTAGAAAAAAGCTCTGATGGCTTCGTCTTTATTTGTCACCTCCAGATGCCACCACTGGAGTCTTGATTTAGTCAGTGACCTGTCCAGCTCCTTTCCTGTCCTCACGCCAATAACTCCTAATGACTTAAGTGTCATTTAGTTGTAGGTTGGTATAAAATATAAATGGATAGAGATGTAGCTTCGTGGTGGTAGAGTCCTGTTTTAATTACTTTTCTGATGCTGTGTCAAAAAGCCGTGACCAAGGCAAGAAGCAAGAGTTTATTTGAGTTTGTGCTTCTAGAATGCATGGTGGTAGGTGAGGGACAGCAGCAGGCTGCCTATGCAGAACTCTGAGAGACCAAGTTTTCAAATGCGAACAAGAAGTACAAGGATAAAACTGTGTGTGGAGCTAGGCTCCGACCTCTCAAAGTTCGGCTCACCTTCCTCCGTCAAGTCCCCACCTCCTAAAAGTTCTCACTACCAACTAGGGACTGATGTTTGAAATGCCTGAAACTCAGGGAGGTGATAATTTTTCATCCAAACCACCACACATATTTACTTAACACGACCTGTTTCTCCCCCATCCCTCAGGAAGCAGAAACCTGAGTGTTTAAGACAGGGGATAAAAGCGAGAAATTGACTGAACAGATGAGCCCAGAAGAGAGGTGTCAAATAGGACTTGTGAGAACACCAACCAGTTTGCTCTAGCAGTTTTGGGGACCTGGGCTAGCAGGTACATTCATAGAAGCCCCAAAGGTTGGGGCATCAGGAATACCTGGAGCCATGGCAACGTTCATCCTAGCCTTGTACTACAGAGATGTCAGCCATCCCACAAAAGCCAGATGGGGTAAAGAATTAGAGAGAAAACGCTCCATTTCTGAAGCAGTTCTTAGGGTAAAACACCTATCACACCACGTTTACACAATTCTGCCACTAAGCACGTGGCAAGAAGTGAGGGGGAGAGGGACACTCTTGCTGCCAGCTTTCACGCTTTTTGTTATCCTATTCTGACCATGGCTCTTTGGGCCTCATAGCCCTATATCTCTGGTGCTTTCTGTTGCTCCTGGTCCAGGTTTCAGCCAGCCCACTTCTGCAGTACAAGCATCTTGGCTTTCAGTATCTCGTTTGAGAAGAGTTTCTGTGACTTACAAGTAAAAATAAGTTCCCACGCAGTGTAATAAATATCAATCCGACCTGTCATTTATTTGAAATATAAATTTTCATTTTGTGTTGAACAGCCATGTTATTTCTTTCACTTTCTGATTTTCCATTCGCGTAGATGATGAACAGTAGCTGTTGACATACTTTTGGAGTTATTCTTTCATAAAGAGAGTCTTTTCATAAAGACTCCCTGCTTCATTAGTTTCTATGTTTATCAGAACAGAGATAGCCTAGGTATTTTGTAAGGAGGGAGACGGGGACGGGTTTGCTTTATTATGAAGCATGGAGGTGCGCTAGCAGTCAGTTTATTACTAGGGTTTATAGCCAGGCCACGTTAAGTTTGAGTCCGTGAATTATAAAGTCATGAACATCTATCTTTTTTTCAAAAAAGATTTATTATTTATTATATGTAAGTATACTGTGGCTGTTCTCAGACACACCAGAAGAGTGTTCTTTTTTTTTTCCACCAATAGATTGGCATTTTAATATAACATTGCTTATGGAGCTGTCATAGTAAAAGAACAAGCACGTGTGATATAGTCTAATTCTCTGGGTGCACAGATGACAGAGCACAGCATATTTGTATGCTCACTGGTTTGTGATGTAGAAGAGAAGCATTGAATTAAGCCAAGTCTGAAATTCACTAACAGGCAGTAAGGACCCCCACCCTTTGCTCCATAAAGAAGCATACACATACACTCTCTCTCTTTTAATACCAGTTGCTGGAGGAACATACTTGGAAAGATATTTCATAGTAAAGGGTGGTCATTGCCTCATTTACAAAATATGTAGGGACCCGAGACACAGCAAAAATTCTCTCAGAAAGCGATGAATTGAAAGAGATTTTAAAAAATACATTGCATAAACTAAGTACTGTGTCATTTTCTTGTCTGTGTGACAGAAAGCCTGGCTTAGACACCTTTAAGGAGGAGCAGTGAATGGCTTCTGGTTTCAGCAATCTTACCCCACTGTGGTCTGGAACGGAAGCTCACACTACAGCTTCCAGGAATCAGGGGGGAGCTGCCCTTGATGGCAGTTCTCCTAGGCTTCTCCCACTTATCCATTTATTCTGTCTGGGGTCAGAACTTCTAATTGGCCCTGCCACACCTCCATTGTCTCTGGAATCACCATCCCAGATACCCAGCAATGCCGTTTCCTAGTTTCCTTAGAACTGGAAACAAGTGCCAGGTACCAGCTTGTTGGGGAGTAGCCTGGAAACTTGTGATAGATCTGGTCTCTCAGAGTCACTCTTATGTGCAATTAATTCTATCACGTGGCAGTATGAGTGAGAAATGTCCCCTGTAGTCACAGGCATCTAAATCCCCAAGCCCGTCACCTCAGATGCTGGGCACAGAACTGTAGGATTTGGTGGTTGCGCTCTGCTGGAGATCAGTTTGGCGTAGTTTACTTTTCTTAAAAAATTTTTTTTTATTAGTTATTTTCTTTATTTACATTTCAAGTGTTATTCCCTTTCCTGGTCTCCTCTCTGAAAACCCCTATCTTATCTTCACTCCCCCTGCTTCTATGAGAGTGCTCTGCCACCCACCCACCCACCCACTCTTGCCTCCCTGCCCTGGCATTCCTCTACACTGGGGCACAGAGCCTTCACAGAACCAAGGGCCTCTCCTCCCATTGATGCCCGACAAGGCCATCCTCTGCTACAGCTGGAGCCATGGGGCCCTCCATGTGTACTCTTTTGTTGGTGGTTTAGTCCCTGGGAGCTCTGGGGGAGGTCTGGTTGGTTGATATTGTTGCTCCTCCTATGGGGCTGCAAACCCCTTTTGCTCCTTCAATCCTTTCTCCAACTCCTCCATTGGGGACCCTGTCCTCAGTCCAATAATTGGCTACAAGCATCCACCTCTGCATTTATCAGGCTGTGGCCTGTCTCTCAGGAAACAGCTATATCAGGCTCCTGTCAGCATGCACTTGTTGGTATTCACAATCATGACTGGGTTTGGTAACTGTATATAGGATGGATTCCCAGGTGGGGCAGTCTCTGGATGGCCTTTCCTTCAGTCTCTGCTCCTCACATTGTCTCGGTATCTCCTCCTGTAGGTATTTTGTTCCCCCTTCTAAAAGGACTGAAGTATCCACACTTTGGTCTTCCTTCTTCTTCCTTCTTCATTGCTTAGTCCACTAATTCCTTCCTATGCCCCAGTCTTCCCCTTTGGAGTGGGACTCTTTACTTTGTGACTTCGTATATAGGGTGTAACTTGTTCTTGATTTTATTGGATTGAGGTGGGAAGACTTTCCCTAAATGTGGATGGTACCAGTCAATGGGCTGAGGCCCCAGATTTCATAAAAGGGAGAAAATGAATAGAGACCAATTACTCCTCCACTCTCTGCTTCCTGATTGGGTGCAATGTGAACAAGCTGGCTTCAGCTTCTTGGTCTGTGCTTCCCGATAATGTCTTTCTCACCATGATGGGATTTATCTCTTATATCTTTCCTCCAGCAATGAAAAAGCAACTAATACAGTGTGGATATAGAGGGAGTCTTAACTCTCAGTGGTGTCTCTGAAGTAGCAGAGATTTTTTGTTAAAGCTAAAAGGGTCACCGCCAACTGTGATGGGGCATGGATCTGTAAAACGGAGGGGAAAAGGAGATGCTTAGTGTATTAGGAGACTTGAAGCTGGTCGTGCGTTCCATAAGGAGAATTCATCAGACAACACACTGTGGTGGATTCATCACAGGAAAACTGTGCAGTCAGCTCTGCTTTAAGTGTCACTGCGTGTCACTCTTCATGCGTCTGAATGGCTTGTGTTTCAAAGCTCCCCTGGAGCTATGTCTAATATGACTAACTTCTAGTCAGTGGGGGCATATTAGTCATGTGGCTATGTGTGTGTGTGTGTGTGTGTGTGTGTGTGTGTGTGTGTGTGTGAATTTGTCCATATAGTTGTGAAATACTATGAGTCTTAAATCTTCTATGTGAGCTGGGTCATTGGAGAACAAGAAAGCTGATACAGATGTTATCTGAAGACCATCCTCGGAAGAATTCCATCTTACTTGAGACAATTGGTCTTTTTAGTCTATTAAGGCCTTCGGTTATCTGGCAGAAGCTGACCTTCATTATGGAGGGTGATTAACTTTATCCAAACGCCACCAATTTAAATGTTAGTCTTATCCAAAATCACCATAAAGCTGACACAAGAAGCAAAACATCAAGTGGAGCACTGGGCCGAGGTGATGCATGTCCTTTTGTGGCCAGATGCCTAAACCTCTTGTGTACAGCCTTCCATGACAGGCTCTTGCTGGTGATGGTCAGAGAGGACTGGGCTGTGACTACAAATTTCACAGAGTAGAGAAATCACTAGATCAAAAGCAGTTGAACCAAGCTTCCAAGTGACCTTTGTCTTTCACTGAACTAACTGTGTGGCTTGTCTAAATAATATGTGTGCTGTGTGAAGCATTGGAACAAGGGGTTGTTTACGGTAGTTAGCATGTCCCAACTGCTGCGGTCATGCTGACAGCAATGAGGAGAATGTGCTGACGAGGCAAAGGGTGGAATCAGGAAGACCAGTTGAGAATCTGTAGTGCAAGCCTGGGCAAGGAACGGTATTTTTGGGCTAGGGTGGTACTCTGAGTAGGTTATAAGTGTCTTAATTCATCATAGTGCATGATAGACTTTTACTATACAAAATTATCACAGAACAAACTCAGAGTTTATATATTTTTTAAAAAAGTAAGTTGATTATCTGAATTCAGTTTAGAATAAAAGGAAATATGAATTATGACGTGTTTTTATTTTTCATTCACATTTCGTAACAAAGAGTCTTATATAAGATTTAAATGATCATTCTTAATTAGGATATACAGGCTGGTGCTGGCACAGTAGATGAAAGGCGAAGAGAGACAGGGAAGGACAGAAGGCAGTTCAACATGCTCTGTTTGTGGGTCACTGCCATGTGGCCCTAAAGAGAGTTCATGCCTTAGGATAACCCCATTGGATAGAGGGTTTGAGGGCAAGTTACAGGCTACCTCACTGATGTCTCATATCCCCTGTTGGAGAAAGAGCATTCCACAGGGAATTTGCTCTGTGACTTTCAATGTGGTGGCAGGGGGACTAGACTGCTGCACAGCCTGGAATTACTTGCTGGGGCTCCAATGGCTTCAAAGCAAGCAGCACATGAGTCACACGAGTCACATGAGTCACATGAGGCATGGAATCAGAAGAGACGCTCAGGATGGTCCAACCTGAAACTCACTCATACTAACTCGGGTGAGAAGACTGTTAGGATTATTAATCAAGGTACTTTACAATTATGCATGCTTCTAACAGCAGGTTGCTAGTGTGGTATGTTAAGACTATATTTATGTGGTAAGTTAATACTGTTGTTATTTTGAGAAATCAGAAAGCAATACATCAAGTAGTTATGGTTCTATTGGCATGCAGAGATACTACGACCGAGGTAACTTTTATTAAAGGAAGCTGGCAGGAGAAGAGAGAGGGTGGGAGGGAGAGAGGGAGGGAGGGAGGGAGGGAGGGAGGGAGGGAGGGAGAGAGAGAGAGAGAGAGAGAGAGAGAGAGAGAGAGAGAGAGAGAGCTTTTGAAACCTTAAAGTCCACCCCCAGCAGCTCACCTCCTGTAAGAAGGACACACCTCCTAATCCTTCTCAAAAAGTCCATCAGCTGGGGACCAAGCCTGAAATATATGATGAGCCTTTCTCACTCAAGCCATCACAGGACTTGTAAGCTCTGTGTTAGGAATGAGGAAAGGAAAGTGACTTTTCCCGTTCCTGAGCTTTGAGGCTGTTCTTTTACTAGAGCCATAGTGGGTTCCCATGGAGAGGTAATGTGGTCTTACTTTTGCTTCTCTGGCTGCCCAATTCTGCTTCATAACACTTAGTTTGTACCAAAGCCTAGTGCAGTAGGTGCTGGGAAGGGGCCTCATTTTATGGACTTTCAAAATAGAATTTCAAAGAGTAAAGTAGGTTTCTCACAGCCACGTAAGGACATATGATGAGTTCCCTTGCTTTTGAGTTTTAACAAAAGTCTTCCTCCTGGATTGTTTCCCTGTCGCTGTGATAAACACCATGGCCCAAAGCAACTTACGGAGGGAAAGGTCATTTGTGGCTTACAGGTTTCTGTCTGTCATCAAAGGAAGCCAAAGCAGGAAACTGGAGGCGGCAGAGGAGGCAGTGACCACGGAGGAATGTTGCTTACTGGTTTGGTCCCTAGGTGTGCTTGGGTCTTCTTCAAGGAAGACCAGAATCACAGTTAGCTTGTGCCTGAGGAAGCTAGCGGTGATAGGTGATGGCTGGAGGTGGGTCTTCCCTTAGGAGCCGAAGTGTCGGCTAGGAAGCAAAGTGCTGAGGTGTAGATAGAGGAGTGGTTGTGTGGTGCTCGTTAAAGCTTTCTGAACATTGAGAACAGACCCAAACCCTACTCCAGAGAGAGCCGCGTGGTGAAGGCAATTGTGAAGGAGTGAGAGGAGAGGAGTAGTGGCCAGCTGCATGGCAGGTGGTTGGTGCATCCCGGTGGGAAACACAGTTGGCACAGCCCAGTGGGAAAGGCAGTTGATGCATCCCAGTGGGAAACGCTGTTGGCACAGCCCAATGGGAAGGTGTCCTTTAGAGAACAATATGGCGTAGCCCAACAGAGGACTGTGATACAAGGTCATACTTGTGCCACCTAAAAAGAGCTATGCCTTTTCCTGCCAAATTCTCTTTCCTAGGCTTGACCCGTGGAGAAGAAATAGAGAGGAAAACAAGGAAGAGAAAGGAAGCAAATCTTCTTTTCCATGCCTGCTGTAGAGTTATGAACTTGACGCGAGTTGACCACAGGGGAAGGGAGAAGTTCTCAATTGTAATGGCGACTGCACACACGTGACGAGTCTGAGCTGTATTGCCTTGGTCTGTGACTGGTTTGGAAGATAACTTTTCAGCAAGCACAAAGCAGAAAGTTCTATAAAGCTTGTTTGTCTAGGGAGCCAATGATTCCAGAGAGCTAATATAGTGTCTCCTGCCTTTACTGTGTGTATTCCACCACATCCAGCTTGAAACACTCATAATCACCCTACTGTGTTCTTGGTCAAGCTGGCCCGTCTGGGCTGCACAGAGCAAGAGACCGTGCCTCAAACAAGGTGGGAGGACGGAAGAACCAGCACCCGAAGTTGTTCTCCAATTTCTACATCATTGCTATGTCATGTGCGTGTATACACCTATACCTGCATACCTACGTTTACACATTCACACACACATCCATCCATTTATCCACATAGATGCTCAGAATATGCTAATTCAAATATGTATTTACAAATATACATACATTCATACACAGACTCATATTCTTACACAGGCACACACTTTCACATATATACATGTATCTACATGTATATTCACATTTTCACATACACATATGCACACATTCATACTCAATACATATTTATACACACATATATTCATGCATGAATATACATCTCCCTCTCTCTCTCTCTCTCTCTCTCTCTCTCTCTCTCTCTCACACATACACACACACACACACACACACACACACACACACACACACACACGGTTAAAAATTCAGGTTCATGAGAAGAGAAAGACACCAGCCAATGATCATTCTTTTACTCCTGTGGTCTCAATTAACTAAAACAATTGGAACTCAGGATTAAGACAGTCTTGGAGTGTGAAATATGAAAAGAATTATCTGAAGCACAAAGTGTGAAAAAGGGTGCTTCAGAGAGTGCATTAATATGTAATCAGGGCAAACAAACCAAGAGGAAAAGGCACCTGTTTTGCTGGGCAAAAGGAAAAGGCTGGCAGGGTCTCTCTGAGACTGTCGTTTGATGCGCCCTCTAGTGGCCACTGCAGTACAGAGATTCAGTACGCATTCCAAAGCTGTCTCTATAAACGGGACTTGGACTTCCAACTGCCCTAGTTCCTGTCTCTAGCTGCATGTGTATCAGAAGATGACCTGGTCGACCATCAGTGGAAAGAGAGGCCCATTGGTCGTGCAGACCTTATATGCCTCAGTACAGGGGAACGCCAGGGCCAAGAGGTGCGAGAGGGTGGGTGGGGGAGTGGGTGTGGGAGGGTGTGGGGGACTTTTGGGATAGCATTGGAAATGTAAATGAAATAAATACCTAATAATAAAAGAAAAAGAAAAAAAATTTAAAAAGGCCTCCATAAAAAAAAAGTCTAGAACCTTTGTCTAGGGCTTGCAGAGATCTTTCTCTTTTTAAAGTTATTTTTTACATTCACTTTGCATCCAATCATAGCCTCTCCTTCCTCTCCAGTCTCTCACGTACAAATCATTCCCCCTTGCCCCCTCCCCTTCTCCCCAGAGAACAGAAAGCCCCCTTAGGTACCACCCCACCCTGGGGCATCTAGTCCTAGTAGGACTAGGCACATCCCCTCCCACTGAGACCTAAACAGGCAGTCCAGGTAAGGGTAAGGGGACCCAATGGCAGGGAACAGAGACCGAGTCGACAGCCTCCGCTTTACTTAGGGACTCATATGAAGACCAAGCTGTACGTGTGCTACAGATGTGTAAGGTCCAGCTCCTGCATGCTCCCTGCTTGTTGGCCCAGGCTCTGTGAACGCCCACGGTCCCAGGTTGGTTAACTCTGTGGGTTTTCTTCTGGTGGCCTTGATCCCTCCGACTCGCTCATTTATATCCTCCACTTTCCACAAGACTCCCTGGGTTCCGCCTGATGTTTGATTGTGGGTCTCTGTATCTGCCCCTATACTCTGGTGGATGAAGCCCCTCAGGAGACAGTTATGTAGCTTCCTGTCTGTATCATTAATGGTGTCAGGGGTGGGCTCTCTCCCATGGAATGGGTCTCAAGTTGGGGCTGTCATTGGTTGGCCATTCCCTCAGTCTCTATTCCATCTTTAGCCCTCGAAGAGATCTCTTCATACACGTTGACTCTCTGACTGCTCAGGTGGAGAGTGGGTGAACACGAATGTGTCTGTGTCAGTTTGCAGATAAACAGCTCTCGTGCCCAGTGCAACTTGGTCACTCACTTTAAGTATGATGGGCCACATAGAAGAGAACCAAAATCCATGAGTTTCTCAACCAACCTTTGGTGTTATTTAGAAAGAATGAATAGCAGCCTAGTAATAAGTAAATGCCACTAAGCAAATGGCTACTCACTCCCTATATGGTTTGCTTCCTATTGTTGTGAAAGGAAAAAAAATTAAATAAAAGAAAAGGAAATATATTTCTGTCCACAGAATATAAATTATCTTTACATAAAGGGGTGTCTCTGTTTATAAAAGGTTGATGTGTCTTCCTTTGGGGTTATTGAATTATGTTTTGCTCAGACAGTCATGGAATAGAAAGTGGGTCGCATACTTTCTGAATTCCTTTGAGTAAACAATGATTCCACATTGTGTAAAAGGCAAATGACAGACTGGGCTCCTTCTATGGGCTAGTGTGGGGTTTGATAATGTGGTTCCTATGAGATTCTTGTCATTTTCTGAAGGCAATTTGTTTTACCATAGTTTTAAAAGTGTTGTGACTGGATTACTGTAGTCAGTCATTTGATCAGTTCTAAGCGTGCGTATTACTGGAGGAAGTGACCTACTCCTCTCCTCCAGAGGGCAGCAAAACCGCACTTCTCAGTGCTGAAATTCTTACAAGTCTGTTGATAGACCTATTTTGACCTGATCATTCATATCAGCACAAGCTAAGCACAGCGTTTATGGATACATATATTGACATTTTACAGAAGGCCCTCCCTGTGGAATGAAAGGGGATGCTTTTCACGTAGACACAGAAACTACATTTGCTTTGTCTTACAGAGCACTGTTCCAACAAGGCCACTTGTGTTAAGCAAGCAGCTACGGAGAACAAGAAGAGGCCTTCCCCTCCTTTGGGATTACAGCTTTTATAATCATAAAGTGGTGGTGCTTGGATTTATTGCAGCCATTCTGGAAACCGCTTGTCCATCTATGAATGTAAAACAGATTTTCAAAAATAAGTGTGTCCCAAAGCTGCAGAATCCTTGAGAATTCTGGCCTTGGGAAAATGGAAATGGGAAGTGAGAGTTGAGCCAACTCCTGCCCGTTGCTATGAAGAATTTGCGTTACTTCTTAGGTGACTGCAGATGAACTTTCAGTGCTGACCACAGTGCCTTTTGGTAACCCTTCTTTCTGCAGGCCCAGGTGCCGTGTTCAGACAACAGTCAGTGAACGCTGAACGTATCCCATCAGAGTGATTTTGAGAAGCTGTTCTCATTTTTCCACTCTTTAAAAGTTTTTATAAAAGTTAACATTCCCAGTTGTCAAGAACTGTAATTCCTTACAAATCTCTGTGCTAGTCCTTTATGGAGATTGATAGTATTAAAAAAAGAAGTATAAGAAACATCTTGGTGTTTTCAATGAATAGGAACAGCACACAAGAAAAAACACCAGTAATCACGAAAGTACAAATCACAAATGCAGGCGAATGAGTGGGATGTTCCTGGATTGACGGGGTTCCGAAGAGGTGATGGCCCCTTGGAAAAGCGACATGCAGAAAGATGCGGATTCCTAAAAGTGCCAATAGAACCTGGACACAAAGAGAAAGAAACGGTGCTAGAGCAGCCTGGAGAAAGACATGTGCATTTTAGAAAAAAGATCAGGAGCGCCACAAACGTGGTGTCAGTAGGGGTTAAGGTTGGAGAATTCACAAGGTTTGGGGACTTAAAGCTGTAAAAAAGATGGACTATATGACATTTTTTGAGTAGGGGAATAATGAAAACATAACCAGGCATGTTAGTTGTTTTGTTAACATATACTAGTCCTTGAGAAGCGTGAACCTCATATGAGGAATGGCTTCTCTTGGATTGGCCTGTTGGGTATGTCAGCCAGGAATATTCTTTCCTGGTAATTGGTACAGGGAGGACCCAGTCCACTGTGGGCAGATCCATCCCCAGACAAGTGAACCCTGGGATATATAGCAAAGATAGGTGACCATAGCCTGGGAGCAGAGCCAGTAAGCAGCATCCCTCTGTGGTCTCTGCTGCAGCCTCTAGGCTCCTTCCTTGAGTTCCTGCCTTGGTTTCTCTACATAATGGATGCTAACTAGCTGAAATAAACCGTCTCATGTCGAGATTGCTTTCTGATCCTGGTTTTATCACAGCAAAGGAAACAAACCCACATAGACCACTACATTCCTGGAATGTGAACCTCTCTTTACTTCCATTGCTGTGCAAACATTCACACGTTCACAGAGCGGTTGGGGTAGGGGCTGGAGAATTCGACAGTGGCCCATGTTTACTTGTTAATTGCACCTACTATTACAGTTATTGAGCTGAATCATGTTTTCAAAACTGTATCATAGTATGCTTTAAGAAAGTAGGCTAACAAATAATAAACATGTTTAAACTTCCATCCCATAAGGGTATTAATGATAAATTCCAACCTAGTCTTCATTCATAGAGCATTAGAAATTAATGCATTGGAAATTAGAAACTAAAATAAAAGATGAGGCACAATCTTTAGCTTCTTTTTCACCATGGAACTGCTTTTGACATCAGCTGTTAGTAACCTAATGCTTAGCTGGAAGGAAACACCACCTTTCACAGGACGCTGGTGCATTCATTCAGGACCATTTTACTTATTCCAAATGGAAACCCACCCAGATGTGTTCTTTTATTTTCAACCTTTCTGAAATGAATATATATTGCAGAAACAGACTCAGGATATTTTTACACATCAAGCTAATGTCTCTGTCAGGCTGCTCTTGGGTTTTCATGACGTGAATAATATTTCTCAAATGGCATACTCATAAAGGATGAATAGAGAGTGAAATGAAATCGAATGCTTGAACGAAAACATACCACCAAGTGCTGAATACAGGAAAAGTAACTTTTAAAAAAACTTTTGATCGGTTCTTTGTGAATTTCGCATCATACGCCCCAGTCCCAGTCATCTCTGTGTCTGCTTTGTGTACCTTTCACTCTTGCAGCATACCCCCCAAACATACACACGCGCGCGCGCGCGCACACACACACACACACACACACACACACACACACACACACACATACACACACACAAAAGCATATGCGGTGTGGAAAACCATCTCATGGTGGAGGCTGTAGTATGTTACAGTGTGTCCAACAGTCTACCTCTCTGTCCACACATCTTCTCTTGCAAATGTTCGTTGCGGTGAGTCATTGGTCTGGATCGAGGTCGGTGGCTTCTGTGAGAGCATCCATATTGGATCCCCGCTGTGACTTCTCCTAGTTATGGTGTTGTTGCCTTTTGTCATGAGGATCCTGCAGCTTTGGGTCAGCAGGACTGGCCTGGAAAAGTAACCTTTTAAAGTCCTGAAATTTGGAATAGTTCTTCTCCATGTAACAGCATCGGGGAAAAAGGCGAATCGGGACTGGCTAACTCGGTCTTTTCATTCCCCTCCCCTGCATATGTTTAAAAGTATTCTCTCCTATGGCATTCCTTATTTTGTCTCTACTCTTACGATCTATATATCATCTGTATTTAAACAGCCTCTTCATATGAAAGAAAAAACTCAATCTTGGTTTGGCTTATTTCATATAACATTGTGGTCACGAGTTCCATCCGCTTTCCTGTAAACGACTTATTCTCATTTTTCTTCAGAGCTGAGTGTCATAGGCACACACCATATTTTCTTTATTCGGTCAACTGTTCATGGTACCTTAAGTGTAGCCTCCCTCAGCCTTGAAGCAGGCTGATCCAGACTTTGACCTTGCTGCCACTAAGAAGGAACTTACCTAGGGTAGAGCCTTCTCACCTTGATGACTCTATTTGCTCTTCTCCAAGACTCTGCTTCCCGCTGAAAGGTCCTTGAGACATTCTGAAGACACACCCTGTAGATCACCTACGAGCTGGCTCCAGTCATCAAGAATGGGCTGGTGGGGGATGGGCCTTCCCTTTTATAAGCACACTCTCTTAATAAACTCTCGGGCCTTGATCAGAGAAATATTTGTCTTGGCTTCATTATCTTCTTTCGCAGTCTAAGTCTCTTTCAGCCCCAGCCTGCCTTCCAGAAATACCCGGTTCATGTAGGCCTCGGGCGGGCCTCCTACTACACTTAAGAAACTCTGAAAGTTGAATACCCCTACCTTGAGACATTGAAATTTTGATGGGCACTGTTTTGACATTGCTGTTGGTAGCATAGCAATTTCACAATATTAATTTTGCTAACCTATGAGCACAGGAGGTCTCTATATGATTTGGTGTCTCCTTCAGTATTGTTAATGTTTAAAATGTTCATTGTAGAGGTCTTTCACTTCCTTGGGTAGCTTTATTCCAACCATCTCTAACTCTATTTCTAGGGAATCCAATGCTGTCTTGTGGCTTTCCCAGGCACCAGGTAATTATATGGTTCTCATATGGTTAGGAACTGTACTGGCTTAGTAACTGGTACATGTAGGTAAAATAAGTATATATATATTACTTATATATATTGTAAATCCAGAGGCATAATGGCGAAAAGATATACTACAGGACTGGTTTCTCTCTGTCTGGGTCCTCTAATACTGGATCCTGGCTGGTAGATGTAAGGAAGTGGCCATTAAGTGCTGTTTGTTTTCTTTGTTTTTCTTGTGACTTTTGGTGTTCCCAAGCTTGTATCCAATGTATGGCTGCTTAAGCCTTTAACATGTGTAGGCTTGGTAGATTGTCTTGTTATGTAGAGGTTCTCCAGGGCTTAGACACCAGAACAGTTAATGTTCTAGTTAGTGAAGGGAATCTCTCTCTAGAGTACTGGAAGTGGGAGAGCAAACATGTATTGGGATCCGTTAAAGTTTCACAGTTCTCAATCTCTATGGCAACGAGCCCCTGGGCAAATAGATGACACAACGGTTGACCTATATATGCTTTGATGTATTCAAGGAATGCCACCTGAGAATGTTGTAGAGTGTGGTAATTTGAGTAACATGTTCCTCCATAAGTCCCAATTATTTGAATATTGTTCCCCAGTTGGTGGCTTTTTGGGGAGGAGTATGAGATGTGGCATTGGAGGAAGTATGCCACCATGGGCAAACTTGGAAGTCTCAGTAGACTCGAGTCATTTTGAATTAGCGTCCTCTGTTACCTGCTTGAGGCTTGAGATGTAAGACCTCAGCTCTTAGCTTCTGCTCCAGCCAAATGCCTGACACCTGCTGCCTTGAGTGTAGACTCTAACCCACTTGGGACTATAAGTCCCAAATAAACTCATCCCTAAGTTGCCTCGAACATGGTGTTTTATCACATTAGTTACAGATGTAACTAATACAAAGAGTATGTGGACTTTGGAGACGTGTGGTTCTGGTTAGGGCTGTGGTGGGAGAGGACAGAAAAGAACCTTAACAGTCAGGGTCAATGTGCCATTTGGAAGCAATAAAATGTACCCAGTGCCACTTTCCAGTCAGGTTTTAGGATTCCAAGCGTGATTTACAAGCCTGTCTGCTCTCTTGCTGTGAGCCTGGCAATGATTTAGATGGAAGCCATTCCATCAGTTCCAATCAGTATAAGAAGCACGAAGCAGGCCATGTACTAAACCCGCACTAGGCATTGCTATTGTCAGCCATTGTGATTTTTGACTTACTTGCTGATGCAGTGTCAGGTACCTTACTCTCCTAGCTTGGCGACTTTGAAGTAGGTAAGGAGGACCCAACACTTCCTAGGTGCTTTAGACTGGGGATGAAGGGTCGTAAGTTTAAGTTCATTGCAGAAGAATAGAAATTGTGTCTTGGATCTTGATTGCAGGTGCTCTTTAATGTTTATTTCGTGTTAAGTACAAGTTGTTAGGAGGGAGAACTTTGGCTGTTTGACTGTCTGTCCATCTCCTTCCAACGGATGCAGTTGTAGCTGCCTGTGAGTGAAATCAGTGGTGGCGACATACTGGGCAGGAGCAGAGGTCACATTGGGAATCCTTACTGCTGTTTGTGTACTGTTGCCTGGTGAGGGTGTAAATGAAGTCGATCCACCCTCTGAAGCTTTATCAGGAAAAGCAGCAACTACAACTTCATCCCCACTACTTAACTGAGACTGTCAGCCGATCAACTCACTGCTTCTTTGATGATACAGGGGGTTGTCAGGATGAAAGCCACAACCACTCTGAACGTCTCATAGCCAGTTAGGGAGGCTTTGCTTCAGCCATGGATGCAGGGGACATTTCTCTGGAGTAGATCCAGACTCTGCCTCTCAGAGAAACTTCATTCTGTCCCCAGGCCTGACTAGACTTCACTTGAGGCAGGGATTGCCTCAGCTGTCATTGCCGCTGTTAAGTGGAGGTTTCCATTTGGGAGAACTTGACTTTAGCCACGGCAACTCCAGGCACCTAACGCTGGGCTTCATTTCAGGTAGGAGAGCATCAGGTGGCCTCATAATACTCTATCTTCAGCCATGCTGCTTGTCTCCCTTTCCATTTTACACGTGTTTTCAGGAAGGTTGACATCTAGGGTAGTCAGGTCCAGTCTGCAGAGGTGACTACTAAACAACAAGTTTGGTTGGCGGAGAAGATGCAGAGAGTGCGTGACTCTGTGAGAAGATGCAGAGAGTGCGTGACTCTGTGAGAAGATGCAGAGAGTGCGTGACTCTGTGAGAAGATGCAGAGAGTGCGTGACTCTGTGAGAAGATGCAGAGAGTGCGTGACTCTGTGAGAAGATGCAGAGAGTGTGTGACTCTGTGAGAAGATGCAGAGAGTGTGTGACTCTGTGAGAAGATGCAGAGAGCGTGTGACTCTGTGAGAAGATGCAGAGAGCGTGTGACTCTGTGAGAAGATGCAGAGAGTGTGTGACTCTGTGAGAAGATGCAGAGAGTGTGTGACTCTCTCTGTGAACCCCTCTCCTCTCATTCTGCTTTGGTTAGTTTCAGGAACTTCCTTCTACCCCACTATACTGCAATGTACACCTTCCTATCTATTTCCAGATAACTCATTACATATTTGTAGTTGAAACCCACAAGAGGCCTGTGCTAGTTACATTTCTTGTTCCTGTGGTATGTAACAAAATGTTTTTTTTCAGGAAGAAAGACTTTATTCTGGCTTATGGTTAGAGAGCTGGTCATCCACCGTGGAGAGAAAGGCATGATGGAAGTAATGTAATGCAACTGGTCACATTATTTTTTGTAATCAGAAACAGAGAGCAGACAAGAAGTTAACCCACGTATAAAATCTCAAGGTGTACTCTCAATGACCCATTTTCTCTGTTAGGATTTCATCTCCTAAAATACAGTTGATCATCTGGCAACCAAGTTTTCAAATACATGTCTATGAGGAGATTTTATGTACATTCAAACCACAGCAGGGATCTACCTTCCCCTGGGGAACTGGACAAGTATTAATCCTCATTAAAAATTGTTCAAAATAACCGTTAGTGCTAATGATAACTCCTCTTTCTCATTTTATTAGTTCTTTGAGAAGTTTGTACAATATATTCTGATCCTACTCCCCCATCCCATTGAAGGGTATGACCTTAGGTAATTTCAACCTTCAAGGAATAGCTCTGGTCTCTTGCTAATCTGCCTCCTGTGGCTTTACCAGAGAGACTTCTGATACAGGTGCAGAAGAAGCAAATCTGTGATTGGCACAAACTTACACCTTCATGGCACAACTAAAGAGACAAAGAGACAAAGCTGTGGTTGGTCCAAATATCCCTTCTCTGGGTACATCAGCAGGCTGCTTGGACTCATTTAGTGAGTTGGCTTGGAGACATTCTCCTGTGTTGTGTCTCCCACTGTTGCAACATGAGGTTAAAGAAAGGGGGCGTGTCTCATGTGGTCTTTTCTTGTTCACTTTCAATAGTCTGGGATGTGCCGGTTACCTGAAGAGATGCAACAGAGAAATCAGGAGGTGACAATGACAGAGGCAATAGAGGGACAGTGGCAATAATAGTTAGGCAGTTGACGGGTAAATCTGGGATACACATAGCAGCTAGATGGCTGACAAAAAGCAGGTGTTCAAGAGTGTCCAGGGAAAGGATAAGTAGGTCTATGCCGGTAGAAAGATGGACAAATGAGAGTAGAGATAAGGCCGGAGAAGTGTAAACATGTGATAAGGATCCAGAGAAAAGGAACCGTGAGTCATGATCTCCAGAAGAGTTACAGGTAATTGTCAGGTGTTTAGGGCCATGTGTTTCAGATCCATTGGCCAAGAATTATGTGTTAATGACAGTGTGAAGGCCAAGGAATCTGGATTCATAGGCCCATACAGGGGCTGTATCCCTGGCTATTGTCAAAAGCAGTGAAATATCAACAGCCAGGCTTTTCTAGATGCTGCAATGCCAGCTGCAGTCAAGTGCTGAGAAGTCCCACTTCTGAGACCCACTTATAAGACCCTAAACATTTCCAAACCTAAGGACCTCATGTTGATTGAAACACTAGAGGGCGCCACTTGCTGCTCAACCTTCCTACTGCTTGCTGTCAGCCACCCAGGAAAAGAGGAGCTGGCAAAAAACAGCACTTGACAATCCTCTTGCTCATCCACAGTTTCTATGTGTGTAGAGAAAAGGAACCCTAGCCTGACTATTGGTAACAGCATTTTACTTCTGTTAGAATGGGTTAAACTAGATGCACAAAGAACAGAGATTATCAGGAGCCTCTAGCTCTGAGCACATCTGGCACCGGGACGGAAGCAGAAGAGTTACAAAGTTTGGAGCTGAGACGAAGGGATGGACCATCTAGAGACTGCCATATCCGGGGATCCATCCCACAATCAGCTTCCAAACGCTGACACCATTGCATACACTAGCAAGATATTGCTGAAAGGACCCTGATATAGCTGTCTCTTGTGAGACTATGCTGGGGCCTGGCAAACACAGAAGTGGGTGCTCACAGTCAGGTATTTGGATGGAACACAGGGCCCCCAATGGAGGAGCTAGAGAAAGTACCCAAGGAGCTAAAGGGGTCTGCAACCCTATAGGTGGAACAACAATATGAACTAACCAGTACTCCTGGAGCTCGTGTCTCTAGCTGCATATGTATCAGAAGATGGCCTAGTCAGCCATCATTGGAAAGAGAGGCCCCTTGGCCTTGCAAACTTTATATGCCTCAGTACAGGGGAACGCCAGGGCCAAAAAGGGGGAGTGGGTGGGTAGGGGAGCTTGTGTGGGACTTTTGGGATAGCATTGGAAATGTAAATGAAATAAATACCTAAACAAAAGACTGCAGAGGGTGAAGATGTGGAAGGACTGGGAAAGAGATACAGAGGGTTGTAAATAAAAGAGGCTGTAGAAGGCAAAGGGTGTGGAGTGAAGGGCTTGGGAGAGGTGAGGCTGTGACATGATACAGATGCTTGCCTCTGGAAGATTCTTAAATGGTTACGGAAACGTAACTATTCCTCATTTTTGTTAAGCCATCAAGGGCAGCTGAGGGCTGAGCTGACAGCATCTGTGTTAACTATAGGCTACTCAGAGCTGAGAGGCTCTGAGCGTCAAAGCTAAGCAAAATCATACTAAGAGCTGGGGCCACTGGATCAGAGCTGCTAACACTAAGCTGGTGTCTGCTTAGGATTTCTCTTAGTCAATCAGTAATAATTGTAGTGTCCAGAGTATAAAGGGCCAAGCACTTATGCCATAGAGCCTCGGAAGGAGAAATAAAAGCAGATTTAAAAAGTGTCAAGGAAGCATGATATGTACTCACTGATAAATGGATATTAGCCCAGAAACTTAGAATACCCAAGATACAAGATACAATTTGCAAAACACATGAAACTCAAGAAGAACGAAGACCAAAGTGTGGACACTGTGCCCCTTCTTAGAATTGGAAACAATCACCCATGGAAGGAGTTACAGAGACAAAATTTTGAGCTAAGATGAAAGGATGGACCATCTAGAGACTGCCATACCCGGGGATCCATCCCATAATCAGTCTACAAACGCTGACACCATTGCATACACTAGCAAAATGTTGCTGAAAGGACCCTGATATAACTGTCTCTTGCGAGGCTATGCCCCGGCCTAGCAAACACAGAAGTGGATGCTCACAGTCAGGTATTTGGATGGAACACAGGGCCCCCAACGGAGGAGCTAGAGAAAGTACCCAAGGAGCTAAAGGGGTCTGCAACCCTATAGGTGGAACAACAATATAAACTAACCAGTACTCCTGGAGCTCGTGTCTCTAGCTGCATATGTAGCAGAAGATGGCCTAGTCGGCCATCATTGGGAAGAGAGGCCCCTTGGCCTTGCAAACTTTATATGCTTCAGTACAGGGGAACGCCAGGGCCAAAAAGGGGGAGTGGGTGGGTAGGGGAGTGGGGGTGGGGGAGGATCTGGGGGACTTTTGGGATAGCATTGGAAATGTAAATGAAGAAAATACCTAATTAAAAAAAAAGTGTTAAGGAAGAATCGGAAGATCTTGGCAATTGGTGGGTAATAAAGCAAATATTTAAAGGAAACTAGCCAAAATGATGTTCATGGTTTTGGTTTGAGAGACCAAACCATTTGCTAAAAACTAGGCTGTATAAGGGAACATGAGGAGAGATAGCTTGGGGAGAAACTCAGTTCTTCAAGGGTTAAAGGTATTATAGAACACAGTAAAGAGGCATTAGGCAGCGTTCAAAGGAAAAAGATGCATAATTCAGAAGAATTTTCTAGTACTTAAAGGGTGGAAAAGATTCAATTGAAAAATTTTGTCTTATGATAGTTTATTTTAAAGTTGGGCTATGCATTTGAACATTTGAATTCATAACAACAGAAGGGATCCAACAGAGGATCTTTGGGTGATGAGTGAGAAGCGTGTGATCCAAAGTCCACAGGAATTAAGAAGCAATGTGACTGAGAACATACACAGGGAAACATTTTTGGAGGAGACAAACATCTCCTGTTAACACTCAAAGGAAGCAGGGTATTGGTCAAAGATAAGGTCTTGATGATTTCTGGTCTTTGGTTTTCCACTTAGGTAGGTGTCTTCGTCAGGGTTTCTATTCCTGCACAAACATCACGACCAAGAAGCAAGTTGGGGAGGAAAGAGTTTATTTGGCTTACACTTCCATGTTGCTGTTTATCACCAAAGGAAGTCAGGACTGGAACTCAAGCAGGTCAGGAAGCAGAGCTGATGCAGAGGCCATGGAGGGATGTTCCTTACTGGCTTGCTTCTCCTGGCTTGCTCAGCCTGCTCTCTTATAGAACTAAGACTACCAGCCCAGAGATGGTCTCACCCACAAGGGGCCTTTCCCCCTTGATCACTAATTGAGAAAATGCCTTACAGCTGGATCTCATGGTAGTATTTCCTCAACTGAAGCTCCTTTCTCTGTGATAACTCCAGCTGTATCAAGTTGACACAAAACCAGCCAGTACAGTAGGTAAAGCAATTTGCCAAGCAGGACAGAGAGGGTTGGAAGGGGCAGATGGGAGCTGAGAAAAGGGGAGGCGCTAAGAAGCTGCTGATAAACTAGCTCGAAAAAAAAAAAGGCCCTGGTGTGATTGCAACAGATGGGGTCCTGTCTGGTCTTCTGGGGTTCACTAACACTTCCTTGACACTACTACACATTTTCCTCGGTGAAGAACCGACTATGTGTCAGATGTTGTGCCAAGGGCCAAGAATATAAAGATAACAAGGCAGCCATTCTTCACAAGCGAATAGCATCAGAATTGAGAACCCATCTTGTCTTGTCGTATTACTTTGAATTGCTTTTAAACCTATCTGGATAACTACTAAATGGAATGAACTGTTTTCTCTACTGGCTTTGTCCCCACTCCTGTGGCTAATCTTCATTGTTGGCATCACTTTATCCCTGTGATTCTCTTTTAGTAGGTTTTTGCCATGTCTATGAAGAAACCCTGACATTTCTAGGGGACGTCTTGGCATCTACTGATGTACTAAAATAATGGGGTGATGATGTTGGCTGCTGTATTTTGACAATAGATCTGGAGAGATGGTTCAGCAGTTAAAAGCTGGTACTGCTCTTGCACAGAGGACCCAGATTTGGTTCTCAGCAGCTACATCAGGCTATTCAAAAGTGCCTGTAAGTCTATGGGTTCCTGAGCTCACAGCCACTTCGCCCCATACACATAATTAAAAAAAAATAAGAATTACAGAAAGACAAGGGAACACAAATTCCAGGTTATGATGGCTGTTGACTTATATGAAGATGGCCCTCATCGTTGTTCCATTTATCTGAGGTTTTACTTTGCACAGTTTATCAGTTGGGAGTATGACATATTAAAGGGAAAAGGACACAAACAATATTTGGATAACTTTTATTATAATGCATTGCTATAGTTGTTCTCGTTATTAGTCTTAATTGTTGTAAATATCCTAATCTGACTAATTTGTAAATTCAACCATCCTAGGGGTATGTGGATGATAAAAATCAGTTTCGGTAGGATTTGGTACTCTGTGGTTTTAAGACTCACTAGACTGTCTTGGAAGGTATATCCTACAAAGAAGGGGTGATACTATGTTTGTATACAGTGCTCTGGATTCTGATTTCAATGAAATCATCTGAAACTCACATGATTCATTTTATGAATATATATGCATTTCTGAAAATCCCCTGGGGTTATGTGAACATGTGGATATCTCTAATTCCAGTTTATTGTCTCTATTACAAATTTTTCTTCTAACCAGGCTAATTTTGTTTCCACAAGGGCAATTAAAAAAATTTAACATATTGTCCTTATCAATCTCTATGAAGAAATTAACTTCACAGAATCCCAAGAGATCATGAATAATGATTACAATATAAAAAGGAAAGCAAAGCAAAATAAAAATCAGTTTTTATTTAATTTTATAAAATTTTAATGCTAAGAACATGTAATATGAGGTCTATGTCCTTAGGAAACATTCAAGTGTCTAATGCATCATTGTTGGCTATAGGTGTAATACTGTACTTGGAACTCTTAGTTTTATTCATACTGCCTAATTGGAACTTTGGCTGATTAATACACATTAATACTCATTTCTCCTTCCTCCTTAGGCTTTGCGAACCATGATTTCCCTCTTCAATGATATAGACTGTTTTGTTATAAATATTATTTAATTTCATTGTAAAACCATAAAATATTTGTCTTTCTGTGACTGGTTTATTTCCTGGATTCTTTTTCTTCCAGGCTAGAATTTTAATCACCTTCTGTGAGACATACACCTTGCCCTTATTGTTCCCCAGTGATGTCAACAGTTATTACTGTTTTGCTAATCTGTTTTTTGTTACAAAAATTTTCTACTGAGGACCTTTAAAAGCTAGAAGAAAATTATTTTTTTTGTTATAGAAATGAATGCGTTTGTTTGATTTTTATTTCTTTTTATAGCCTGACTGCAGGCCTCTTCTCTCCTCTCCTCCTAGTTCCACCCTCATACCCTTCCCCCACCCTCTCATCCTCTTATCCACAGAGGAGAGCACCCACCTCCCGTAGGTACCAACACCAAGTCACAGATAGACTAGGCACATCCTCTCCCACTGTGATCAGGCAAGGCAGCTATTATTTTTCTGATTCTTAAGATTCATCTGTGTGCTGCATATTGCAAATTTTCCTACTTTTCAAAGCTAAACAGCATTCTATTGTAAGTATGCACTATATTTTCATCTTTTAGCCCTTGGTGAATGATACAAATAATTCACAGCTAAATGTTTAATAATCAACCAGCTATAAATAATTACTATAGATGATTATCAATATTTGAAAATTAAAAATTAAATACAAAAATTATTTTTTATTAAAATCTAATAGTAAGAACTGCTCACATTCAAATTCATTTCTGCCTATCCCATCTGACTACTTTCCTATGCTCTTTATTCTATTCCACTCACAGGAACACATTTTTTGCATTATTCATGAGCAAAATCTAGTACCAATTTGGCTTCTTTGATTTTTTTCCCCCTTTGGAATATATCCCTTTGTTTACTTTAAGAGATTTATCTAGAGCTCACTCTTAAGGTCATAGATTGCTCAATGCTATTAAATGTCTCTTGGTTTGCAAGCCCATAAAACAAAGCAAAGCACAACAGAACAAAAGCCTTCCAGGAAATGTAAGCTGAGTGATCATTTTGGAAACAGATTTTCACACAGTCATGGAGGATCTGTGATTACAATGGTCTCACACTTGCTCTGCTAGTCCTGTCTTAAAATTCTAATAATTGTTGAACAGAGTCCTACCCTTTCATTGGCCCAGAAACTTGTAGAAGAAGTTCCACTGTGTGGCATCTTTCACAAAAGTAGAGAAAACTCACTTCTCCAGGGGTCACATTCCTAAATTAAAAGCTCACGTGAAACTCATGTTCCCATAAATGTGCTATAGATCAAGCTATACATATAATGTATAGCTCTACTAATATAGACATCCTAAGCAGCAAAAAAAAAAAAAAAAAAAAAAAAAAAAAAAAAAAAAATTAATGATCCACTGCTGCAATTTGTAGCAAATGAATCTCACAAATGGAATACTAAGGAAGAAAGTAGAGCAAATGGTTTCATATTGCATCCAAATGATGCTGATGAGAAAAACTACCTTATATAGCAACAGTGATTTGGGGAGTTACTCAGTGATGGGCATGCGAGAGGCTTCTAAGATTTGGTTTATGTTAATTATTGATCCAGATAAGGGTCAAAAGTATGTAAGTTTGTTAGACTCAATAGACATGTTTTCTGGTCTTATTTTGGTTCATTTTACTGTGATGGGTAATATTGATTGTAAAACTGACATCTTTGGAAAGATGGAACCCGAAGGGAGGAATCGCCTCTATCAGACTGGCCTGTAGGCACATCTCTGGGGCGTTCTCTTGACCAGCCCAATGTGGGTGGCACCATGTTTAGGCAGTTGAGGCTGGGTCCTAATAAGAAACCTTCCTGGGAGCCTGGGAGCAGGTTAGTAAGGAAAATTCTTCGGCTTGACGTTTTCTACGTCCAGCTCCTGACTTGCGATTTGGCTCTGGCTTCCCATCATGGTGCATTCTAACCTCTAAGGTAAAATAACCCCTTTCCTTTACAGGTTGCTTTTGGGGATGGTATTCATCACTGAAATAGAGAGCAAACTAGGACACAGGTATATAAAAAAATAAAGAAATGCACAGTGTGGCATTGTTTCCAAGAGAAGAGAGAGAGGATCTCTTAGGAGAAGAGCAGGCAGTTTCATAAGTAGGCCCTGGGTAAATAACTGCACTGTTGAATGCTCATCCTGTCCAAGGGGCTCTGGATGCTTGTTTTCTCCCAATTGTCTCTGTTCTGTATCTATCTGATAAACCAATCACTTGCTGTTTGGGAAATTTAATGTTTATTTCAATAGAAACATGTCCAGGACACACTGGACAAGAAATATACTAATAAGGAACACACACACTGACACAGACACGCACAGACACAGACACACACACAGACAAACACACAGACACACACACAGACACAGACAAACACACAGACACACAGACACACACACACACAGACACACACACACAGACACACACACACACATACAGACACACACACACACACACACACACACACACACACACACACATTCCCTCCCACCCCCCAAGGTGTAGAATAAGGCTACCCCCTTGGTGGAGTCTGGAATATGGAAACACAAATGCAGCCTGAATTGCTTGTCATCTTTTTTTTTAACTTTACTTGTATGGGCTGTGTTTAATTATTCTTAATATTTATTTTTATAATACTCATCTCCTTATAAAATACGGCTTCAAAGACATTATACTTCTTGAGTCGGAAGGCATGCAGACACAGATGTGTTCAGACTCAGATTTAATTACGACATTTAAGAGGAGGATTCTGAAAGCTCAGCTTGTTTCTAATTTCCATTGCTGAGCCAGTGACAGTGGCTGGAAGAGGGTCAGTCAGCAGAGACACCTTTATAATGAGCTCATTCCGTGTCATTCTAAAAGCTTTTCCTAATGCTTAATGAAGGCACACATGCAGACATCCATGGTCTGGGCTTTTATCTTAGTCCAGTGTCCCATGGCTTACAGTGCAAAGAAACCTTGGCTAAATAGTTTCGGAAAGATAAAAGTAAACAAACAAAACTAGAAGTATAATGATCCCACACAATCTTCACTTATAACATGCTTGACATTTTAAATAAATGGATAAAAGGTTAAATTACAAAAACATAAACAAAAACAAAAAAAACCAAAACGGTTCCATGACATTTAATTATCTGTTTTGGAGGAAAGTGAGGTTTTCTAGTACACACCTGTGACAGCATACCCGGGAGCCAAAACAGAATGCAATAGGCTGGGTGACTTTTGAGCAATGGATATTTATTTCCCATCATTCTGCATGCGGGGCATCTCAGGACAGAGGTGCAGACAAAGTTGCCGAACTCCTGAATTGCAGACTGCTGCGTCCAGCTAGGTCTGGTCAAGGTGGAAGGGCCAGGGAAGATTTCCAGCAGCAAGCACCTTTAAAAACATCATCAATCCGTACAGCGTTTTCAAAGGTCTTCAGTGTTAGCTATGCCCACCTCACTTCTACGTCACCACTCTCTCCTACACCGCTCTCCCATCCCCCATCACTTTTAACCTTATATTTTCCATTTATCTCTTGTTTTCCTACCACATGTGTTCTATCACCCTGCCCTTGAAATCCCACCTGTCCACACGCTGTGCTACTTTCCTGCTTTCTGTGCGCACCCCCACGCAGATCCAAAGACTTGAAGCGGCTGTCCCTACACGTGAGACCACAACGTGTTTGTCTTCCTGTGCCTGGTTACCTGACTCACAATGACAGTTTGCAGCTCCATTCAGTTACCTTCAATTTTCCCAATTTAATTTTTCTTTCCTGCTAAATAGAATCCTGCTGTGTATAAGTCGCAGTTTTTTATTCATCCATTCATCAATCGATGGGCACATAAGCTATTTCCATGCTCTGGCTATGGTTAATAAAGCAGCAACTAACAGGAATGAAGAAGTACATCTGTAGTAGGGGGTAGAGCCCTGAGTGGGTATATATATCAAGGAGTGCAATAGCTCGGTCATATAGTTCTGTTTTCTTAAGAAAACCTCACAATGATTTTCCAGAGTGGCTGCTCCAGTTTACACTACCACAACCAGTGAATCAGTATCTCTCTTCCTCACATCTACCTCAAGAATTGTAATTTGTTTTCTTGATCTCAGCCACCATGATTGGGGTAAACTGAAAGGCAAAGCATCTTCAATGTGCCTTTCACTGATGGCTATGGATATTGAACATATAAAAACCCATTTCTATGAACCAACCAGTAACCCCCAGAGCTCCCAGGGACTAAACCACCAACCAAAGAGCACACATAGTGGGACTCATGACTCAAGTCATATATGTAGCAGAGCATGGCTTTGTTCGGACATCAATGGGAGGAGAGGCCCTTGGTTCTGTGAAGGCTCTGTGCCCCAGTGTGGGGGAATGCCAGGGCCAGGAAGCAGGAGTGGGTGGGTTGGTGAGCAGGGGGAGAGGGGAGGGTGTTTTTTTGGAGGGGAAACCAGGAAAGGGATAACATTTGAAATGTAAATAAAGAAAATATCCAATAAAAAAAACCCAATTTGTCACTCATTTCTATTTTGTCTTTTGGGAACTTTCTGTTTAGTTCCGTATCCCAGTTACAGTTGACTTGCTTCCTTGGTGTTTAAAATTTTCTATGTCCTGAATTTCTGGGTGTATTCTAGACAGTAACACTCTGCCAAGGGGAAAGCTGTAGAGAAAATTTTCAACTCTGTAGGCTGCTTCCGCTCTCAAATGATGGTGTCATTTGCTGCACAGAAATATTTTAGTTTTGTGAGATATCATTTGTCAACTGTTGCTCTTGAATGCTTGTCCTATTGGGGTCCCACTCAGAAAGTCCTTTCTTGTTCCTATAAGTGCAGTGAAACAGTATTTTCTATACGCAAAAGAAGTGTTGTGCACATGAACTCACAGCACCTTGGGGTGCCTGTATCAGCTCATATCAGAACAAGCCAGCCAAAATCTCAGCATGAATGCAAGGGAAACTCACAAGGTCCCACTCCTTGGTGATGAGCTAATGGTAACTGATGGTTGCTATGACAAAACTCCGCTTCTTTTCAGTGATGTCCCCCTGAGAGCCTGCTCATGCTACAGTAGATGGGCCTGTACTCACGCACATATTAGCAGAATTAAGTGGATTCAATGAATTTAAAAAAGAAGTTATGCGAAGTTGGGAGGGAAAGTTTGGTAGGGGATAACAAAGGAATTGGAAGGAAGAAAATGCAGGTGGAATTCAAATTTATATATATATTTGAGTGTTTTGCCTGCACGTATGTGGGTGCATCATGTACATGTCTGGCGTCCTGCTGAGGTCAGAAAAGGGCCTTAGCTCCCATGGAACAGTAGATACAAACAGGTGTGAGCTGTCATGTGAGTGCAGGAGACTGAACTTGGTTCCTTTGTAAGGCCAGAAAGTGCTTTTAATCTCCGGATCACCTCTCCAGTCCATATTGTTTAAAACAAAAGAAGTTACTTCTAGTTTGAAAACAGTCAGTCTAATTTAGAATATGTGTTCAATGTCTTAGTATTGTCTCTAGAAATGAACAAAAATTATGTAAAATAAAAGTAATGAATAGAAATGCTGATAGTCTTGTAGCTAGGTAGATTTGAAGAACAGTGGAGAGGGGACACTCTCCCCTTCCCCATCCCCTGCCTTTATTGACAGCAGCCTTTGACGTAGCCTCTTCACCATGAACCTGATAGGGTATCATGGGATTCTCTGGGAGAAAGTAAAGCTAGTCACTGGGTGATGAAAAATGAGGGCCAATAATGCAAATGGTATAAAAGAAACAAACAAAGCTTGTGTTGACCAATGCTTAGAGTTGCCGGCAGAGTTCAAACAGAGTAGACAGACTCACACTCCAGGGAATAAGTGGAATGGAACATTACCTTTCTGATCCCTTTAAAAATGTTGGATGCTAAAAACAGTGCAGGGAAATGTCTTTAGCTTGACATGAGTGCATAAGCAACAGTGATGAAGTCCAAATGCAGCCGGAATGAGAGGCTTCTCAGGGAAGACCGTGCTCGTGGAAATTTGAAAAATTCAGAAGAGATAAGAGGAGAACAACGCTTTGTTTTCCTTGTTCACTGTGAAGATATTATACAAGATGCATGAGATGTGAAAAATTCCCCTTTCAAAACGTATTGCATGTGTGTATAATGTATGCACATGCCACATTGTATGTGTGTATGTGGAGGTTAAAGGAAAAGCTGTTGGTAGTCGCTTCTCCTCTTTCATCAAGTGGGTCCTGAGAATCAAACTCAGGTCAGTAGACATTGCAAGAAGTAACTTAAACCACCAAGCCATCCCAACATCTCTTTCTCTAATAGGCTAGAGTCATATCTCTTATGTGTAAGGGCCTATAGATATTTCAATGTGGGGTATAGAAATTGAGAGCAATTAGTTCAAGAATTCAAAGTTTTGTCCAAGCAAATTATTCATTTAAAGTGTGTTTTCCTAGGTCAGTGATCAAATTATCCTTTTATGACTGTGAGTTCCTGGCTTGAGAACTGTGAATGTTTCCTTTAGTGTCAGTTTGTTTAATATATTCGTTTTGTATCTGATGTGGAGCCCAGTCTTTAACAAACATAAGGAGGCTATTTGAGGTAGTGTGTTCTTGGGGATGTGTTCTTCCTCAGGAACACATTATTATCATAATTATTAAAATAATCAGGGTAGTAAATATCATCAAAACACAATACGTGTTATTTTAAGATCCACCATCCTGTTCCTATCCCCCTTTGCCTCCTTCTTTTTCTTTTTTTCTTTTTAACCTATGAAGACCACTGTGTGCTGCTCAAATATCCTTGGGGTCATGATCTTCCACTAGAGTGTGGTTGTCTTACCAGGGACTACACTTGGAAAAACAACTCTCCTCTCCTCCTGCAGCTAGCAGTGGCCAATAGCTCCATGGCTAGGGTTAGGATTTCATTTCCATCTCACACCTACAAATTTATTTTATTTTTGACACCTATCCTGACTGGAGTGAATCGGAATTTCAGTGTAGTTTCTGAGTTGTTGAGATTGCTTCCATGTGTTTATTAGCTGTTTGTACTTCTTTTAAGAACTTTTGGTGCAATTTGTATATCTTTTTATTGAATGGATCATTTGTTCTGTGGACGTTTGACTCTTTTAGTTGTTTATATATTCTGTATATTAACTGATATGGCTGAATAGTTGCCCAAGATTTTGCCCTATTCGGTAGGCTTCACTCTGGTGGTCGTATCTTTTGCTGTGCAGAAGGTTTGTAATGTGTTGTAACACCCTTTGCCAATTCTTGTTGTTATTGCCTTAGTTATTAGAACCTTATGGAGAACCTCGTTGCCTGTGTCTTGTCTCCTAGTACTATCAATGTTTCATGCCTCAAATTAATACACTTAATCCATTTAAAATGATGATTTCATAGCTGAGAGATATGGCTCTAGTTTTCTTTTGAGTTCCAAGTAATTTGTATATTTACAAATTAGAAAGAGCTAAAACTTAGGGTTTAATGTTTATCTACTCATTGTGTAGACTTACTCTGCTGTGTTTTTTTTTTAACTCGACATAAGCTGAAGTCATGTGAGAGGAGAGAACCTCATGAGAGAATGCCCATGTAAGATCTGACTGTAGGCAAGTCTACAGGGGCATTTTCATAATTAGTTATTGATTTGAGAAGGTTCAGCCCACTGTGGTTGTTGCCATTCCTGGAATGGAGGTCTTGGGTTCTATAAGAAAGCAGGTTGAGCAGTTCAGAAGGACCAAGGCACTGAGCAGCATCCCTTCAGGGACTCTACATCAGCTCTTTTCTCCAGGTTCCTGCCCTATTTGAGTTCCCCACTTCCTTCAAAGGTGGACAATGATGTAGAAAAGTAAGCCAAATAAACTCTTTCCTTTGCAACTTCTTTTTGGTCATGGTGTTTCTTTGCAGCTATAGAAATCCTAAATAAAGCACTTACATGTTTTACCATAATGGAGTACTTAAGAGTTGATTTGTACACCACAAGTCAGAATGTAAGACAGTATTTTTAGACTATTTCAGTAACTTCTGTACTCATCTATTAAACAATTATTCTTCATACTTAAAAATATTTAGTTGTGGCTGCTTTGCTTCAGGCTAAAAACTTTCAGAGTTTACATCACTGATCTGTTACATCAGTGGTGGAACATTGCTATCTAACATGTAAGTTAGAAATATGGAATCACACACACACACACACACACACACACACACACACACACACACACACACACTCACACCCCTTTTACTTTGGTGTGTCTGGTCATTTAAGTGGGATGTGCTTACTAGGTATTTAGTAAATATTGCTGTAAGCAGCTCTCAGTTTGGGGAATGTATTATTAAGTAGAAATGCCAGGAACTCTCTCATAGATTAATTGGGTCATTAAAACATGATTTAAAGAAGGCTTCATGGGAAGCATGCCACTCTATGGAATGCTAATAATACCTATGCCATGAGTTGATCAGTTTCAGCTGCCTTCCTCTGATTGGGGACTCATTTCACTGGCATTATGAATATCCAAGTGAGTATTGGTGATAGGGAATATGCACTGGAGATATGCATACCCAGTCTCCATTTCCTTTGGAAAACATTCTGGAAGAAAATGATTTCCTAGTTTTTATTACTAATTTAGCTACAGAATGATATTAGGCAATGTGCTCATTTCACAAATTTTCCTGCTTAAGTTGTCTGGGTAAGAGGAACAGGAACATACATACTATGGGCATACAACCCAATTTTATCACAGCTTGATTTTCAATTGCAAACTGAATATTAACTGTATATTTGAAGAAACAAAACTAGAAAGATTTTTGAGAAGGGACATGTTGTCTCCATTTGATTCATTCAAAGTTGCCTAAGAATCAAATCCTTAAACATAAAGTCCAGTGTTTGTGTTGGGAGTGATGAAGCCCTGCTGCTTTTTCCTTGAAAACGGAAGTAGCTACAACCCCATATCCCGAGTTTGTCACAAACCTGCCAATTATATGGAATGTGGACTGACATAAGAAAGACCATGCTTGGTGCTGACCTATCTCCTCTAATCTTTAGCAGGAAATTGTAAAAGTGATTGTTTCAGTATTGCAACAGTGTCCAATTTTTATTTAATGAAAGCGAGGTGAACCAGGGACACGGTAGAAAACCAGAGACTGAAGATACACTGAAAGGGAAAATGTGATGGTGGACTCTTAGTTTTGACATCTTCTAGAAAAGTCAAAAAGCAGGAGGGAGGAGCAAAGAGAACAGCAAAGTTCAGTACAAGTCTGTACTACATTTTGAAATCATGTCTCAAAAAATTAAGTGAAACCTAATCACAATTCTGGGGCACTTATCTCATTTCTCCATTCTTCAACACAATATTCTTTCTCATTATTTTATTGATTTTTTTTGGAGAAAGTCATACAGTGTCTTTTTGATTCTATTCACCCCATCCCCTTTAACTCCTTCAAGACTTACTCATAACTCTCTACATCTCAACTTGATCCTTTTTAAAATAAAATAGCATTTCCACCCTCAGCTGATGCTCTCCACAGCTTCTGAGTGTGCTGGCGCTGGGGCATGACTGACCTAGCAAGAGACATATCCTTGAAGAGAACTGACTTTCCTGCCGGCAGAAACTGCCAGGTACTCAGATTTTCAGCTAGGGAAAAGGACCTTGAACTTTTCCCCACCACATGCTAGAACGCTGATGAGCTTGATCCCGTGCAGACAACCGCAGCTGCTGGAACCATGAGCGCTGTGGTCCTGTCCTATCCAGAAGACCCCGACTTACTCTAGTTCTCCAACATCTAGCTCTTACGATCTTCATCCCTCTTCAGAGATGCTCCTTGCATCTTAGGCAAGAGCTGTGATATAGATGTGTAGTTGGTGCTCGAGTGTGCTACTGACATTTATTTTCCACTCTTTGACAGTTCTGAGTTTCTGCAATGACCAACTAGTACAAGGACTGTATAAAGAAACATCCCTGTGGAGGGCCTACAAATGCATTGCTCTGTAGGAAGAGAGACATACATTTAGCAGGCAGTTTGATACTATGTTCACTTAACAGAATAATAGCATTAGGGGCATCTCTGGGAATGTGAGCACTCCACGCATGGATTCTCAGCCTGATTTGTTATGTGTTTCTTCCTGTAGAATGGGCCTTGAATCCAACCAAAAACTGGTTGACTATTTCCATAGATTATGGCACGTTTGCGTCCATGGGCTTATCCTACCATACTAGTCATTATTGCAGTTCACAGGGCTCAGAGCTGGGTAAATCCTGATGATTTCCCCCACTCCAGAGGTCTGATTAGCATCTTCCAATCGCACGAGATAGCCAACAATGACATATTTTCTTGTCAGTATCTACTTGGGACCAAGGTGTGACACCATGATATCCTTAGACAAAAATGTAGATTATATTAAAAGCTACGTGGTAGAACATGGGACAGGTTTATGATGCATTTCTAGAAAGTTTAAAGAATGTATATTATAAGAAGAATAGAACAAAGTAGCTAAGAAGAGTTTTCTATATTTTAAAAAGTTATAAATAAAATGAGCTCTTACAAACTTGAAGAGGTAGCTTAGTCAGTAAAGAGCCTTTTGTACAAGCACAGAGATCTGAATTTTGTAAAAAAGTCAAGATTGATCTCCCATGCTTGCAATTCTAGTAAAGAGGAGGGGAGGCTCTTAAGCTAACCAGTGTAACACAATTAGCCAGCCTCAGGCTAATGAGATACTATGAATGACTCCATAGGAGTCACACCCGAGTTTTACCTCTGGCCTTCACACACAGACTCACCCAGAAATGCAAATAAAAAAAACTGAAGAAGTAAAATATTTCAAAGAAGAAATGGACAAAGAAGTACAGAGCAGACTGGTGAGACAGAAAAAATAGAAGAGAAAAATGAGAAAAATAGAAATTTAGCAAAGAAGTTATTGCTGTTGATCAGGATGGGAAAATAGAGGTAAAAGCCTATAGTTTCATCATAATGAGAAATCCCAGCACAGAAACACAGACACAGACACAGACACAGACAGACACACAGACACACAGACACACAGACACACAGACACACACAGACACACACACACAGACACACACACATACACACACACACACAGACACACACACACACACAGACACACACACACACACATACACACACACACACAGACACACACACACACAGACACACACACACACACAGACACACACACACACAGACACACACAGACACAGACACACACACACACACACAGACACACACACACACAGACACACACACACACAGACACACACACACAGACACACACAGACACACACACAGACACACACACAGACACACACAGACACACACACACACAGACACACACACACACACACACACAGAGAGACACACACACACACAGACACACACACAGACACACACACACAGACACACACAGACACACACACACAGACACACACACAGACACACACACAGACACACTCACACACACACACAGACACAGACACACACAGACACACACACAGACACACATACAGACACACACACACAGACACACACAGACACACACAGACACACACAGACACACACAGACACACACACACACACACACACACACACACACACACACACACACACTTCTTTAAAGCTGTTTAGAGCTGAGGGTGCAAAGAAGGATGAAGTCTAAAGTTTCCAGAAGAAACATTTCTGAGTTCTCTGTAAGGCAGAGCTGGAGAATGTCTCCGTCCCCGAGGCAGTCACAGGACCAGGCAGAACAGGCTGAAGTAAGGCTTCTGAGGGTGGGAGCAAAACTGTTCACTTTCGGTGTACTTCAGGGATAGCATGTTGAGCTTGAGACACGAAGAGTGATGAACAGAACCAATCCTGTCTGGTCAATATTTCTTTCACACGGGACTTTTGAAAGTAAGGACAGACTGGAGAAAAGCCCGAAACAAAACAAAACCAGACTTTAGTTTTGAAATACACTATTTAAAAGTATAATTGTCTTGAATTCCCATGGTTATGCAGTGCCTCAGTCACAAATTACTGAAGTCAGATGTCGTAAAAATTTTTGTTGTTTCTTTTTCTCTCTCTTTTTCCCTTTGGTTGTGTAATCTTACAGACTTGTACTTTTATTCTTTTGAGAGACTGCATTATTTTTTTCTACTCTTAACACAGACACACAGACACACACATACAGACACACACACACACAGACACACACACACAGACACACACAGACACACACAGACACACACAGACACACACACACAGACACACACACACACACACACACACACACACACACACACACACAGACACTACTACTCACATGAGAAAATCTTGCATTTGGAAAGACTTCCAGTGAATAGAGTTAAGCCAGCACTCACAGTACTTGGGGAGCCATGAGTATATCTCAACTCTATCTAATGGGACTTTAGAATTCAGACACCAGAAATCTGAGATGATAGCTATTTTCTTTCAGTTTAGGCTTCAATTTCCTGTGCTGTCAGAGAAGTGATATCTTTGATTTATTGAAATCTGTATCGGGATTGGCACATAGAAGCTATGGTTGGACTCAGCTCAACTGTGTATTTAAGCACGCTGATGATCATGCAGGGATTGTCTTTCAAGGACATAGTAGAGAGTATCTATCACCAAGCCTCAATATTGAATCTTTAACAGAATATGAGGTGTCACTGAGCCAAGGCTGTGAGACTGGAAGACAGCAGGAGATAGAAAATAAAACTGAGAAACGATGATTATTTGTCATTAAAAGTTTAAGGAATGCAATAACAAATCTAAGAGTGTAGTAAATATAACAGGGAATTGCAAAGGATAATGCCTGTAAGCACTGCGTGCCTTTCTGAAAAGACAAAGGTTCAGAGAAAATCTAAAAGATGTGCAGAAAATTAACTCATATTACCTATATGAATAACAATGGTATGTAGGAGGTCTGTCTTTTTATCTAAATCAATGGAGATTGGAACACAGTGGGGAAACATCATAAAATGATGAATGAAAAAGTATAGTAAACTTATAATTGTACACATAGTCCTTTAAAAAGGGAGGTAGATGTAGAAGTTAGGATAAAGAAAACCCAAAGGGAATTTATTGATATTAGACCTGCCCTACAGAAAATAGCTAAAGAAATCTCTTCAGGTTGAGGAAAGATAATGCCAAATAAAAGATTAGCTAGAGAATCAGGTCCAGGCACCTGGAGATGAGTGGGCTATGGCAATACCAGGGACCTTTGCCACCCTTTAAAACAATAGTGAAGCAAAATTTCACAAAATACGTCTATCAGGTTAAGATATATATATATCCCCAATAATTTAAGGAATGAGATGGAAGGAAGTTGAGTATATAATATTGACTGAGTATAATTACAATAAGCTAAAGAATTTCTACAACAGCCACTAAGATGAGCAAATTGATCCAGCTGAAATTTCAGTTAAGAAAACAAAACACTATAAAAAAACTCACACTCAAATCAAAACAAGGCAAGGTTCAGTAATACAAGAACATACAGGAAATTCAAATATGAAGTTATGGGCTAAAACCTATCTCTACCACAGATTACATTGAAGTAAATGGATGAATAACTCCAGCATCAGAGACAGACAATTTTAAGAGACAAGGTTATACTATATTAATTACATATGAAGTCATATAAATCAAACTAAAGAAGATAAAAATGGATATCTAAATAGTAAGAAAGCGGTGAACATTACTGTATGCCCAATATCAGACAAAGCAAACTTTCAGGCAAGGTGTATTACAACCAATAATGAGAGATATTCTTTTCAATGACCAAGGATTTACTCATTAGGAAGGTATGACTTTTTGTCCCTTCCCTTCTTCCCTTCTTTTTACACCCCATCCTGGTCTCTCCCTCTTCCCCACTTCTCTGTCACTGAACAAGCACAAGGCCTTGTGCATATTAAGTAAATGCTCTACTTACTTAAATCCTCAGCACAGGAAGGTATAACACTCATGCATATATATATATACATATACATATGTATATACAAATATATATATATTCTTTCCTGGCTAACTGAGCTGGAACCCCACCAGTGTCCGTATCCCTACCATTGGACTTGTATCATCCTTACCCCCTGCTTCATGGGCTTTTGGAAATGGTCTAGAATGAACATCATTAACCATCAAGTTCTCAGGTCTCTGAACTTTGGATACAGTTTATGCCATTCTAAAGAAGAGTGTGTGTGAGTGTATGTGTGTTGCTGATTCTTTAGAGTATCTTGCTACGTATATTCATTTCATGAATAGCTGCTATAATAGAAAATGTTAGTCTAATTAGAAAATATTTTAGTGTCACTATTAACTAAAGAGACTTATTTGCTGTTTATAGAGCAGTGAATCCAATAAATGCCAAGTATATTCTTTTGTGCTCTTCTGGGACACTCACTAAAATAGGCCACATGCAAGGCTGGCTGTCAGTCACATCTGCATACGACTCAAATGGTTGCAGTTATTGTGCATATGGCTCCTGACACAGATATTTAGTCAGAACTCATAAACTTTATAAAATCATGAAATATTGGGAAATCATGCCATGCTTATTCTAAATATAACAGAGTCAAGTGTTTGAAAATGGAAATTAGAAAAATATTTTGACTTGGACAATAGGGAAAACATGAGACCTAGGGATGGAGTAGATTGTTTGAAATGTTTTGCCACAATGTTGTGTCCCACCCCTTTGCTAATATGGTCTTTGAAATAGAGCACTTTCTTTACGTCTCCCGTCAAGACATTTCAACTGGAGTTTTTGAAAATGGACGGAGGTATTGTGGTAACACGGTATTGTGATAGCCAACGTCAGCCATCAACTATGGTGGTTATATGGAAAGGGCCCTCTTAGGGAGGAAGGTGTCAGTAACCCAGTCATGGAACTCAAAGATGTGGTTCTTTTGTTTTACCTGAAACAGTTGTTTTCCAGTGTCTTGTGCAAATGAAATGATCTTCATTTTGGGGACTAAACAGGAAGCTGGAATTGTGTATCATTCTTTGAGACTAGCCCTTAGTAACTAATTTCAGCTCACTAAGCCATCATCCCAAAGGTTCCACTCTTCCAAAGCATTACCAACTGTTGATCAAAGTTCAAAGACATAAACCTGTTGGGGGCATTTTACATTCAAACTGTAACATAGTTAATACCTAGGTTGTATTAATCAGAGTTCTCTAAAGAAACAGAACTTATAGAATGAATCTCTCTGTATATAGAAAGGGACTATATTAGAATGACTTACAGGCTGGAGTCTAGCTAATCCAATAGTGACTGGCTGTAAAAGGAAGTCCAAGAATATAATAGTTGCTTAGTCATTAAGTCAGGATGTCTCAGGTGGTCTTCAGTATATGCTGGATTCAGAAGAAGTAGACTCTAAAGCCAGTGAAGGAATGGACTTGCTAACAAGGCAAGGACAAGCAGGCAAACATCAAAAAGCATCTTTCTTCCATTCCTTATTTAGTCTTCCAGCAGAGGGTATGGCCTGAATTAAAGGCATGTCTTTTTTCTGCTTGAAAAATCTGAATTAAAGACACGTCTTACTACTTCAGAAATCCTGATGAGAAGTGGATCTTTTTTACTTCAAGTTAAGCAAAATTCCCTCAGAGGTATGCCTTCCATTTTTTAGTTTTAGTTCCAGATGAAATCAAGTTAATGACCAAGAATAGCCATCACATAGGTCTTCCAGGAAAAAAAAATAGTGGATTTAAACACTGGTTTCTTCTAGTTGCACATATTAAAGTATAGGTGACTTGACATAAGCTAGAGTCATTTGGGAAAAAGGGATGCTCAATTGAGAAAATGCCCCCAACAGATTGGCCTGTGGGGCCAATCATTTTCTTGATCGATGACTGATGTGGGAGATCCTCCATGATTTGTCTTTGCTTCAGTTTCTGCCTCCATGTTCCTGCCTTATTTGAGTTCTTGCCCTAACCTCCCTCAGAGATGGGCTGTGATGTGGAACTGTCAGTTGAAATGAACCCTTTCCTCCCCAATTTGCTTTTGGACATGACATTACATCACAGGAATAGAAACTCTAAGTAGAACAGGGACAAAGATGGAGGTAGGGAAGAAAAAGGAGAGGCAAAGAAGGAAGGAGGGGAAGGTGAAATAAGGAAAGAAGGGGAAACAAGTACACTTTAAAGAAATAAAACTGGAAAAAGTTCTCTGGGGTAAAAAGAGTGTTAGGGTAAAAATTAATGATGTGTCTTTTAGATATTTTGTTAAAGCTTCAGAAAAGGATTAAAAGGGCCCTTTGTTCCATTTCGTAGAACTTTTCTGACTTCAATTAGATGATAGTCAAGCATGACTGAATGTAAATGACAAAACACAAATTGTGCATAAGAGATTGATCTAGATTATGGTTTGTTGGAGAGATGAATGTCATGTATTTTTTACTTTATCACAATTTATTTATTTAATTTTTAAATTAGGTATTTATTTCATTTATATATCCAATACTATCCCAAAAGTCCCCCACATGCTCCCCCACCCACTCCCCCACCCACCCACTCCCACTTCTTGGCCCTGGCATTCCCCTGAACTGAGGCATATAAAGTTTGCACAACCAATGGGCCTCTATTTCCACTGATGGCCAACTAGGCCATATTCTGATACATATGCAGCTAGAGACATGAGCTCCTGGGGGTTCTGGTTAGTTCATAACGTTGTTCCAACTATAGGGTTGCAAATCCCCCTAGATAATGGGATATTTTCTCTGGCTCCTCCATTGGGGGCCCTGTGATCCATCCAATAGCTGACTGTGAGCATCCACTTCTGTGTTTGCTAGGCCTCGGCATAGTCTCACAAGAGACAGTTATATCTGGATCCTTTCAGCAAAATCTTGCTAGTGTATGCAAGGGTGTCAGTGTTTGGAAGCTGATTATGGGATGGATCCCCAGATATGGCAGTCTCTAGATGGTCCATCCTTTTGTCTCAGCTCCAAACTTTGTCTCTGTAACTCCTTTCATGGGTGTTTGGTTCCCAATTCTAAGAAGGGGCAAAGTGTCCACACTTTGGTCTTCGTTCTTCTTGAGTTTCATGTGTTTAACAAATTGTATCTTATATCTTGGGTATTCTAAGTTTCTGGGCTAATATCCACTTATCAGTGAGTACATATTGTGTGAGTTCTTTTGTGATTGGGTTACCTTACTCAGGATGATGCCCTCCAGGTCCATCCATTTGCCTAGGAATTTTATAAATTTATTCTTTTTAATAGCTGAGTAGTACTCTATTGTGTAAATGTACCACATTTTCTGTATCCATTCCTCTGATGAGGGGCATCTGGGTTCTTTCCAGCTTCTGGCTATTATAAATAAGGCTGCTATGAACATAGTGGAGCATGTGTCCTTCTTACCGGTTGGGACATCTTCTGGATATATACCCAGGAGAGGTATTGCGGGATCCTCTGGTAATACTATGTCCAGTTTTCTGAGGAACTGCCAGACTGATTTCCAGAGTGGTTGTACAAGCTTGCAATCCCACCAACAATGGAGGAGTATTCCTCTTTCTCCACATCCTCACCAGCATCTGCTGTCACCTGAATTTTTGATCTTAGCCATTCTGACTGGTGTGAGGTGGAATCTCAGGGTTGTTTTGATTTACATTCCCTGATGATTAAGGATGCTGAACATTTTTTTCAGGTGCTTCTCAGCCATTCGGTATTCCTCAGGTGAGAATTCTTTGTTTATCTCCGAGATCCATTTTTTAATGGGGTTATTTGATTTTCTGGAGTTCACCTTCTCGAGTTCTTTATATATATTGGATATTAGTCCCCTATCTGATTTAGGATAGCTAAATATCCTTTCCCAATCTGTTGGTAGTCTTTTTGTCTTATTGACAGTGTCTTTAGCCTTATAGAAACTTTGCAATTTTATGAGGTCCCATTTATCGATTCTCCATCTTACAGCACAAGCCATTGGTGTTCTAGTCAGGAATTTGTCCCCTGTGCCCATATCTTCAAGGCTTTTCCCTACTTTCTCCTCTATAAGTTTCAGTGTCTCTGATTTTATGTGGAGTTCTTTAATCCACTTAGAGTTGACCTTAGTACAAGGAGATAGGAATGGATCAATTCGCATTCTTCTACATGATACATGCCAGTTGTGCCAGCATCATTTGTTGAAAATGCTGTCTTTTTTCCACTGGATAGTTTTAGCTCCCTTGTCAAAGATCAAGTGACCATAGGTGTGTGGGTTCATTTCTGGGTCTTCAATTCTGTTCCATTGGTCTAATTGTCTGTTGCTGTACCAGTACCCTGCATTTTTTATTATAATTGCTCTGTAGTACAGCTTTAGGTCAGGCATGGTGATTCCACCAGAGGTTTTTTTTTTATCCTTGAGAAGAGTTTTTGCTATCCTAGGTTTTTTGTTATTCCAGATGAATTTGCAGATTGCCCATTCTAATTTGTTGAAGAATTGAGTTGGAGTTTTGATGGGCATTGCATTGAATCTGTATATTGCATTTGGGAAGATAGCCATTTTTACAATGTTGATCCTGCCAATCCATGAGCATGGGAGATCTTTCCATCTTCTGAGAGATCTTCTTTAATTTCTTTCTTCAGAGACTTGAAGTTCTTATCATACAGACCTTTCACTTCCTTAGTTAGAGTCACGCCAAGGTATTTTATATTATTTTTGACTATTGAGAAGGGTGTTGTTTCACTAATTTCTTTCTCAGCCTGTTTATCCTGTGTGTAGAGAAAGACCATTGACTTGTTTGAGATAATTTTATATCCAGCTACTTCATTGAAGCTGTTTATCAGGATTAGGAGTTCTCTGGTGGAATTTTTAGGGTCACGTATATATACTATCATATCATCTGCAAAAAGTGATATTTTGACTTCTTCCTTTCCAATTTGTATCCCCTTGATCTCCTTTTGTTGTCGAATTGCTCTGGCTAGGACTTCAAGTACAATGTTGAAGAGATAGGGAGAAAGTGGGCAGCCTTGTCTAGTCCCTGATTTTAGTGGAATTGCTTCCAGCTTCTCACCATTTACTTTGATGTTGGCTACTGGTTTGCTGTAGATTGCTTTTATCATGTTTATGTATGGGCCTTGAACTTCTGATCTTTCCAAGACTTTTATCATGAATGGGTGTTGGATTTTGTCAAATGCTTTCTCCGCATCTAAGGAGATGATCATGTGGTTTTTGTCTTTGAGTTTGTTTATATAGTGGATTACATTGATGGATTTCCATATATTAAACCATCCCTGCATCCCTGGAATGAAACCTACTTGGTCAGGATGGATGATTGCTTTAATGTGTTTTTGGATTTGGTTAGTGAGAATTTTATTGAGTATTTTGCATTGATATTCATAAGGGAAATTAGCCTGAAGTTCTCTATGTTTGTTGGGTCTTTCTATGGTTTAGGTATCAGAGTAATTGTAGCTTCATAGAATGAGGTAGGTAGAGGACCTTCAGTTTCTATTTTGTGGAATAGTTTGTGAAGAACTGGAATTAGATCTTCTTTGAAGGTCTGATAGAACTCTGCACTAAACCCATCTGGTCCTGGGCTTTTTTTGGTTGGGGACTATTAATGACTGCGTCTATTTCTTTAGGGGATACAGGACTGTTTAGATCATTAACCCAATCCTGATTTAACTTTGGTACCTGGTATCTTTCTAGAAATTTGTCCATTTCACCAGTTTTTTTGAGTATAGCCGTTTGTAGAAGGATTTGATGGTGTTTTGGATTTCTTCAGAATCTGTTGTTATGTTGCCCTTTTCATTTCTTATTTTGTTAATTAGGATGCTGTCCCTGTGCCCTCTAGTGAGTCTGGCTACGGGTTTATGTATCTTGTTGATTTTTTTTCAAAGAACCAGTTCCTTGTTTGGTTGATTCTTTGAATAGTTCTTCTTGTTTCCACTTGGTTGATTTCACCCCTGAGTTTGATTATTTCCTGTTGTCTACTCCTCTTGGGTGAATTTGCTTGCTTTTGTTCTAGAGCTTTTAGGTGTGTTGTCAAGCTGCTACTGTGTGCTGTCTCTAGTTTCTTTTTGGAGGCATTCAGAGCTATGAGTTTTCCTCTTAGAAATGCTTTCATTGTGTCCCATAAGTTTGGGGATGTTGTGGCTTCATTTTCATTAAAGTCTAAAAAGTCCTTAATTTCTTTCTTTATTCCTTCCTTGACCAAGGTTTCATTGAGAAGAGTGTTGTTTAGGTTCTATGTGAATGTTGGCTTTCCATTATTTATGTTGTTATTGAAGATCAACCTTAGTCCATAGTGATCTGATAGGATGCATGGGACAATTTCAATATTTTTGTATCTGTTGAGGCCTGGTTTGTGACCAATTATATGGTCAATTTTGGGGAAGGTACCATGAGGTGCTGAGAAGAAGGTATATCCTCTTGCTTTAGGATAAAATGTTCTGTAGATATCTGTTAGATCCATTTGTTTCATAACTTCTGTTAGTTTGACTGTGTCCCTGTTTAGTTTCTGTTTCCATGATCTGTCCATTGATGAAAGTGATGTGTTGAAGTCTCCCACAATTATTGTGTGAGGTGCAATGTGTGCTTTGAGCTTTACTAAAGTTTCTTTAATGAATGTGGCTGCCATTGCATTTGGAGCATAGATATTCAGAATTGAGAGTTCCTCTTGGAAGATTTTACCTTTGATGAGTATGAAGTGCCCCTCCTTGACTTTTTTGATGACTTTGGGTTGGAAGTCATTATTAGCTATTATTATTAGCTATTAGAATGGCTATCCCAGGTTGTTTCTTCAGACCATTTGCTTGGAAAATTGTTTTCCAGCCTTTCATTATGAGGTAGTGTCTGTCTTTTTCCCTGAGATGGGTTTCCTGTAAGCAGCAAAATGTTGGGTCCTGTTTGTGTAGCCAGTCTGTTAGTCTATGTCTTTTTATTGGGGAATTTAGTCCATTGATATTAAGAGAAATTAAGGAAATGTAATAGTTGCTTCCTATTATTTTTGTTGTTACAGTTGGCATTCTGTTCTTGTGGCTGTCTTCTTTTAGGCTTGTTGAAGGATTACTTTCTTGCTTTTTCTAGGGTGTGGTTTCTGTCTTTGTATTTTTTTTCTGTTATTATCCTTTGAAGGGCTGGATTCGTGGAAAGAAAATGTGTGAATTTGGTTTTGTCATGGAAAACTTTGGTTTCTCCATCTATGGTAAGTGAAAATTTGGCTGGGTATAGTAGCCTGGGCTGGCATTTGTGTTCTCTCAGTTTCTGTATAACATCTGTCCAGGATCTTCTGGCTTTCATAGTCTCTGGTAAAAAATCTGGTGGAATTCTGATAGGCCTGCCTTTATATGTTACTTGACATTTTCCCCTTACTGCTTTTAATATTCTATCTTTATTTATTGCATTTGTTGCTGTGATTATTATGTATTGGGAGGAATTTCTTTTCTGGTCCAGTGTATTTGGAGTTCTGTAGGCTTCTTGTATGTTCATGGGCATCTCTTTCTTTAGGTTTGGGAAGTTTTCTTCTATAATTTTGTTGAAGATATTTGCTGGCCCTTTAAGTTGAAAATCTTCATTCTCATCTACTCCTATTATCTGTAGGTTTGGTCTTCTCATTGTGTCCTGGATTTCCTGGATGTTTTGAGTTAGGATCTTTTTGCATTTTGCATTTTCTTTGATTGTTGTGCCGATGTTTTCTATGGGATTTTCTGCACCTGAGATTCTCTCTTCCATCTCTTGTATTCTGTTGCTGATGCTTGCATCTATGGCTCCAGATTTCTTTCCTAGGTTTTCTATTTCCAGCATTGCCTCACTTTGGGTTTTCTTTATTGTGTCCACTTTCCTTTTCAGGTCTAGTATGGTTTTGTTCATTTCCATTACCTCTTTGGTTGTGTTTTCCTGTTTTTCTTTAAGGACTTGTAACTCTTTAGCAGTGTTCTCCTGTATTTCTTTAACTGAGTTATTGAAGTCCTTCTTGATGTCTTCTACCATCATCATGAGATATGCCTTTAAATTCAGGTCTAGCTTTTTGGGTATGTTGGGGTGCCCAGGACTGGCTGAGGTGACAGTGTTGGGTTCTGATGAAGGTGTGTGGTCTTGGTTCCTGTTAGTAAGATTCTTATGTCTGCCTTTCACCCTCTGGTAATCTCTGGAGTTAGTTGTTATTGTTGTCTCTGGTTAGAGCTTGTTCCTCTCATGATTCTGTTATTCCTTACCAGCAGACCTGGGAGACTAGCTCTCTACTGAGTTTCAGTGGTCAGAGTACTCTCTGCAGGCAAGCTCTCCTCTTTCAGGGAAGGTGCACAGATATCTGTTGTTCGGACTTGCCTCCTGGCAGAAGATAAAGGCCCAAAACAGTGCCTGTCCTAGAAGCTGTTAACTTCTGTAGTCCACACTCTCACCTCTGCAGACTAGTCTCAGTGGGATTCAGGAACCAAGATGGCTTTCTCAGGTGCTCTGGCAAATCCCTCCCGGGGTGGCCAGACACCTCTCCTCTGGCAGGGAAGGTGCCCTGCTGTCTGGAGCCAGAAAAGGGGTCTGCTTCAGAAGCTCGGTGACTCCCACTTGTCCCAGAAGCTGTTATCGTCTGTAGTCCACACTCTCACCTGTGCAGACTAGTCTTTGCGGGATCTGGGAACCAAGATGTCTCCTGCAGATGCTCTGGTAACTCCCTCCTGGGATGGGTGGACACCTCTCCTCTGGCTGGGAAGGTGCCCAGATGCCTGCACAGACTAGTAAAATGCCATGTTTAGAAGCAAACAAAATGCAAATACACGTGACTACAATATTATAGATGATGAGAGAGAGAGATCATTACAAGTATTACTGATAAATATTTAAAAAGAGAGTAAACAGAAAAAATACTCAAAGTACAGAAAAATCTGAGTCTTCTTTGCTATTGGAAAATGAAACATTTTTGTTACTTATTTTTCTGCACAGTTGAATATTTTCTTTACTTAAGCTCTTCCAATGCTTTCTAAGCTTGCTTGATATTATCTTTCACAAATAAGTATGTGTGACCCCAGTTAATGACCTCCATGTTCATGTGAACATGTAGCCAACACTAACTGGACTCATTAATAAAAAACACGAGAACATAGAGTTGGAAACATGATATATTACGTGGTACTGGGAAGAATTGGAGGTAGAGAATTGCAGAAACATTGTATGTATGTAGGAAACTTTTAAAGAATACATAAAAACACTATTAAAACACCAAATTTTTCCTAAGATGTTTTTATTATACTATTTTGGCCAGTTGAATCAATACTTTGGCTAGCTTTAAAATAATAATTCATTTTTTCCCCTTAGCAACTTTACCTGCCTAAACAGTATTAAACAGTATTATCTCAGAGATCCATTAATGATTACATGTGGCAATCAGGGAGGGATTATATAAGCACTCTTGACCTCTTGCTGATCTCTGGGAAACTTTGAGAATAAACTGAATTATTGCTTTCCTAGGGTTATACTGTCATTTCAGATGTAAACATTGTATGATGGCTCTGTTCCCCTCTTTCCTTAGAGCCTGGCTTTAAGCTTCTCTGTTAAGTTCCTTTCTTCTTCGAAACACTTACCTTTAATCTCCGTGAGGGCTTTTATCAGATTCAATTAAATCTCTGCATGGCCACTTCTCAGGTAGTCACCAGGAGACAGCTAATGGAGAAGCCACCAGAGTGGCTTATCTCAGAGCTGCTAAATAAACCAGAAAGTCATTTTATGAATTCATTTGATATTGCATGCAAGATTTAGAATCGTGGAAGATTGCAAGAATCTTCAGAAATGATGGGTGTTAGTAAAAAATGTTAGCATTTGGGATCTTAAAAAACCTGAAGTTCTTAAGAGACAAGTTGGGAAGTTTGGATGCCTGCTTATTTATTGCATGTTGAATAGATCCAATTCTTTGTCTGTCAAATATTTTATGTGGCCATTTTCAAGGGTTTCACAATGATGTTCTATAAATGACCTCAGAAATATGATAAGGTGAACAAAGCATTCCAGGAAGAGAAGGATTCCAAACAGTCGATACCTTTGATAGAGACTTTCTATGTTGGATCATATGGGTCAGGAGTAACTGCATCAGTGGATGAAACTCCATCTGATTTTTGGATCAGTTTCTTAGTCTGTTTGGGCTGGTGTAATAAGACCACTATATATGGGTGACTCATAAGCATGGTGCTTTGCAGGATATTAAGATCAAGTTCCAAATGTTGGAATGGCAGATATCATGTTGAGTGACAAACACTCTCACTTTATAGATGTCCATCTTCTGGCTGTGGCTTCTAATGACAGAAAGGACAAAGGATTCATTGTAGATATATTTTAAAATGAATGATCAATTCTTCTAGGAGTAGCTGCCTTCATGATCTGATTGCCTATCCTGCAAGACCATCACATTAGAGACTGGATTTCACATTACGTATTGGAGGGGTTGCAGATATTCTCACCGTGGACATTAGAATAGAGGATAATATGCAACTTTCCTCTTTTATTCAACAATCTCATTACTGACCAACTGTTTATTTCAGACTCTGGTATCTATGAACATGTGTTATAATAACCTCTGCTACATGTTTATGCTATAGTAATGTCTCACTTTGTTCCATTTTCTTGTACATACTTTCATGGTGTATGTGTGTTGCTAGGGGTTGAATTTATGGCCTCATCCTTGGTAGGAAAATCTACCACTAGGCTATACCCATAGCTATTTACTATTTTTACTTTTGAGACACAGTCTCTTTAGGTTAGCCATCCTGACTAACCTTAACTCTAAAGCTCAGATAGGTCTTGAACTTGTGGCCCTCCTGTTTCAGCATCCCAAGTAGCTGGGAGTATGGTACTGTGACACCATCTCTAACTTTTAGAGAATTTTATTTAATTTTTTTCAGTTAATTAATTTATTGATGTATTTATTTTACATCCTGGTTGCAGCCCCCTTTCCTCCCTCCTCCCAGTCCTGCATTTACCAATCCTTCTTCGACTACCCATTCTTCTTTTGAGAGAAGGGGATGCCCCCCTTTGGTATCACCCCACCCTGGGACAACCAGTTGCAGCATATCTAAGGACATCATCTCCCATTGAGGCCCAACTAGGAATTCTTGTTAGTGGAAGGAGATCCAATGGGAGGCAACCGAGTCAGGGACAGCCCCAGATCCAATTGTTAGGGGACCCACATGAAGATCAAAGTGCACATCTGCTACACATGTGTAGGGGAACTAGGTCCTGTGGGGGAAGTGGAACCCTGCCATGAGACACAAGAACTGGTGAGGTCAAGCAGATTAAGGAGCCATGGCAATTCTCATAATTGATAACAGTAGGCATTTGAATCTACTCCCGACCAAATTCCTGTCCTAGAGCAGGTGACCACGACATGCCACTAAGAAGACCATGACGCCTGGTCATATAGCATAGATCCTAGAGTTCTCCATATCTAGATAGGTTGAGAGGGTTTAGCCAATAAGCTTCCCTTCCTGGAAATTCCTTACTTTAAAAGGTATTTAATTTCGGATAAACCCTGAGTAAGTCTAATGCACCCTTTTCTGCCATGAATAAACAGTTGGGACAAGCCAGGACTGTCTTTCTCCTCAAGGACCACCTTAGGGGAAGCCTTCCTCATATAGAGCCACATCTAAATCCCCCACAGAAGGTCCTCCACACTCCTGATAATAACCCTGAACTAAGCAGGAATCACCCCACTATGGGTTCATTTCAGGCTGTGGGTCACAGTTCTCAATTCTTTGAAGTTCCCAGTAGTATATGGGTGCCCAGGAGTTTGAGAGCCACAGTTTCTGTCCAAGCCCACCCATGCCATTTCTCACCTGGATAAACATGGGCTGGGACCCCTATCCTATGTTGTGTTTTGTCTCCCCTGAACTGCATGTTGGGGTCCCATGAGCCCAGAATCCCAATAAGGAATGTAGCCCAGTACCTCTGTGTTTTTGCCTCCCCCAGCAGCATTCTGACAACCCAGCAGTGAGGTGAAACAGAATGCTTTTTGATTGGTAGTCCAATCTCTTGGATCCCCCATGGACCCAGGTTACTTGTGTCTATAGGTCCATTCTTATGGTGTCCTTGACCCCTCTAGCTTGCTCAATTTTATCCCTTACTCTTCCACCAAACTCTCTGAGCCCTGATTGATGTTTGGCCGTGAGTCTCTGCATCTGTTTCCATTCCATACAATGGGGAAAAAAAAGCATTTTCAACAAATGGTGTTGGTCTAACTGGATGTCTTCATGTAGAAGAATGAAAATAGATCCATATTTATTACCCTTTAGCAGTCCAAGTGGATCAAGGACCTCAACATAAACCCTAATACACTGAATCTAGTAAAAGAGAAAGTGGGAAAGAGCCTTGAATGCATTGACATAGGAGAAAATTTCCTGAACAGAACTCTAATGGTTCAGGCTCTATGATCCACAATTGATAAATTGGACCTCATGAAACTGAAAAGATTCTGTAATGCAAAGAACAATGTCAACTGGATGAATCAGCAGCCCACAGACTGGGAAAGAATCTTCACCAGCCCTACATCTGACAGAAGGCTGTTATCTAAACTTTACAAAGAACTCAAGAAGTTAGACACCAACAACCCAAATAACCCAATTAAAAATGGGAAGAGTAATGGGGTACAGAGTTAAGCAGAGCGTTCTCAACAGAGACATCTCAAATGACTGAGGAGCACTTGAAATGTTCAACATCCTGAGTCATCAGGGAAATGCAAATCAAAACGACCCTGAGATTCCAACTTATAGAAATCAGAATGACAGAGATCAAAAACTCAAGTGACAGCACATGCTGTAGAGGATCTGGAGAAGGGGAACACTCCTCCATTGCTGGTGATTCCTGATTCGTATGAACATGATGGATGTAGAGACTATCTGCTGTGACTCTAGAGTCAGCAACGAGGCCATTAGGCTGAGAGCAGTTGCTGACAGTCAAGGGTAGAATCTTGACCAGTGGGACCATGGGAGGCCTCTGAACTTCAGTGAGATAGAAATAGACCAGAAAGATTCAGATTCATGACCTGGCAGCTGGCAACAGGTGCAGCTAAAACTTATCATGCCAAAATGACGAACAGTAAGGCTGCTGTTTCCAGAAACCAATGCTGCAAGGAGTCACAATGGGAAGGGACACTTTTGGAATGGTGTGGGCATGCTTCTTCCTTCCTGTTTTCACAGATTTATAGGAAAGCTTATTAGAACAGGGAGAGAAAGCACAAGAACCTGCCTTCCTCAATTATTAGAAGTCTGTAATCAAATTGAACATCTTTACACTAAGCTCTATTCACAACCAGATGGGGCCACAGAGAACATTTCGTTAAACAAGAAACTTTTGAAATCTAAAAGAGAAGGAAACAGATTCACAGTCAGGTCATAAAAATGATAATGATAAAAGCATCTTATGTAAACTCCAGACATTTTAAATTTAGCCAAATAATAACCTAGTACTGTCAGAAACAAAACAATTATTTATAAATCAAATGCTGTGGCCTTAGCAATCTCTTGTCATTCTTCTTATGGGTAGTAAATTCTTTCAGAGACCATTTAGAACTGGGACTTTACAAAGTTATCTGATTTAAGCCCTTTTTCTTGTGACAGAGAAATGCCTTCATCAATTAGTGCAGATTGTTATTGATTCTTCCAGGAAATCTTGCAACTTTTGTTTTTGGCAGTGCGCTCCAAAGTTTCAACATCAAGGCCAGGAATTTATTCCTTATGTCTAACCAAGCACTTGTCTCTCTTCTAATTTTAGTTTATTTCTTTCCATTGTTTCCTTGGTTAGCATCAGGAATATTTAGTTCTACTTTTTATTTACTCACTGTATTAAATTTTTAATTTTTTTCCATAGCAGTTTCTTTTCTAGTCTATATGATTCCAGTCCCATATTAGTTCATATTTTCTCTAAATAATGCTTTTCCATTTTTTTTGTATTATATGTAACAATTTTTTCATGCTTTTACAGCCGCTCCCAAATCTCTTCCTTATTTTAACCTACAAAGACAAACACGGGTCATTGTCAGAAAAAGAGGGTTGCTTCTGGTTCTTGCAGGTTACTCTGCTGTTACTACATCCTGTGTCCTGTTCTCTATCCATCTCCAACAACATTAACTTCAAAAACATTTGTTCAGCAGCCACGTGATGGGCCAGCTTGCAAAAGTATCAAAAGATGTTTGGATGATCACCAGTTCCCAACAGACACTTGGTAGAGACAGGCAACTGGAATTGGGAGCCAGAGGGATAGACATAAGAAAGATTTAAAAACCCAAATTACCATCTACTTATGCAAGTTGGAAGACCAGAGGGGTCTAAGGTGCTGTTCTTGCTTAACTTGATGGCACTGAGTATAGGAGGGAGAACAATGCTGCAGATGGAGCTTTGTCCTCAAGCCTTTGATTTACCCTCTGCTCTGAATCTGTGGAATTTGTCCACAAATCTTCTTGTCCTACATCTGAGGGTCTTTGTTAGGGCCACTGTGGCTTGAGGTATTGTTTTTTGTTTTTGTTTATTGTTTATTGCACTTTTGGGAAAGTCATTTGCTTGTCTTCTCTGGATGATAAGAGTGTGTTTGGTAGGTATTTTTATTCTTAACTTTATTCATCTGGTCCTTTAAGCTCATAAACACAAAATGGAAGCTTCTTCTATGTTTAGGGTTCAATTCCCCTACCCCTAGCACTAAGAAAAATAAGGAGCATGGAAAGTATTTTTATTTTTTATTTCTTGTTACTATTTTTGTTGTTGTTTTCAAGGAAAAGGTAATGTTTGAGTGGCTCTAGTTTTGTGCATTGGGCATTTCAAACCCTTTGAACTCTTCTTACTCTACCTTTAAAAACAGTCAAGATTAAAAACTGCATGGTACTGGTATAGTGACAGACAAGTAGACCAATGGAACAGAATTGAAGACCCAGAGATGAACCCACATACCTATGGTCACTTGATCTTTGACAAGGGAGCTAAAATCATCCAGTGGAAAAAAGGCAGCATTTTCAACAAATGGAGCTGGCACAACTGGCTGTTATCATGTAGAAGATTGTGAATTGATCCATTTCTATCTCCTTGAACTAAGGTCAAATCTAAGTGGATTAAGGAACTCCACATAAAACCAGAGACACTGAAACTTATAGAGGAGAAAGTAGGGAAAAGCCTCAAAGATATGGGTACAGGTGAAAAATTCCTGAATAGAACAGCAATGGCTTGTGCTGTAAGATCGAGAATCAATAAATGGGACCTCATAAAATTGCAAAGCTTCTGCAAGGCAAAAGACACCGTCAATAAGACAAAAAAACCACCAACAGATTGGGAAATGATCTTTACCTATCCCAAGTCAGATAGGGGACTAATATCCAATATATATAAAGAACTCAAGAAGGTGGACTCCAGAAAATCAAATAACCCCATTAAAAATGGGGCTCAGTACTGAACAAAGAATTCTCACCTGAGGAATACCGAATGGCAGAGAAGCACCTGAAAAAATGTTCAACATCCTTAATCATCAGGGAAATGCAAATCAAAACAACCCTGAGATTTAACCTCACACCAGTCAGAATGGCTAAGATGAAAAATTCAGGTGACAGCAGATGCTGGCGAGGATGTGGAGAAAGAGGAACCCTCCTCCATTGTTGGTGGGATTGCAAGCTTGTACAACCACTCTGGAAATCAGTCTGGTGGTTCCTCAGAAAATTGGACATAGTACTACAGGAGGATCCAGCAATACCTCTCCTGGGCATATATCCAGAAGATGTCCCAACCGGTAAGAAGGACACATGCTCCACTATGTTCATAGCAGCCTTATTTATAATAGCCAGAAGCTAGGAAGAACCCAGATGCCCCTCAACAGAGGAATGGATACAGAAAATGTGGTACATTTACACAATGGAGTACTACTCAGCTATTAAAAAGAATGAATTTATGAAATTCCTAGCCAAATGGATGGACCTGGAGGGCATCATCCTGAGTGAGGTAACACATTCACAAAGGAACTCACACAATATGTACTCACTGATAAGTGGATATTAGCCCAGAAACTTAGGATACCCAAGATATAAGATACAACTTGCCAAACGCATGAAATTCAAGAAGAACGAAGACCAAAGTGTGGACACTTTACCCTTTCTTAGAAATGGGAACAAAACACCCATGGAAGGAGTTACAGAGACAAAATTTGGAGCTGTGATGAAAGGATGGACCATCTAGTGATTGCCATATGCAGGGATCCATCCCATAATCAGCTTCCAAATGCTGACACCATTGCATACACTAGCAAGATTTTGCTGAAAGGACCCAGATATAGCTGTCTCTTGTGAGACTATGCTGGGGCCTAGCAAACACAGAAGTGGATGCTCACAGTCAGCTATTGAATGGATCACAGGGCCCCCAATGGAAGAGCTAGAGAAAGCACCCAAGGAACTAAAGGGAATTGCAACCCTATAGGTGGAACAACAATATGAACTAACCAGTACCCTGGAGCTCTTGTCTCTAGCTGCATATGTATCAAAAGATGGCCTAGTCGGCCATCACTGGAAAGAGAGGCCCTTTGGACTTGCAAACATTATATGCCCCAGTACAGGGGAATGCCAGGGCCAAAAAGGGGGAGTGCGTGGGTAGGGGAGTGGGGGGATGGGTATGGGGGACTTTTGGGATAGCATTGGAAATGTAAATGAGGAAAATACCTAATAAAAATAAAAAAGAAAAAAAATTATAACACATGAAAAAAAATCCAAATGCAAAAACAAAACAAAGCAAAAAACCAGTCAAGATGAGATCATTAACTACTACTATTGTTATTAGCAAATAACACCAGAATATTTCTTTCCGTTCAGTTCAGTAGAAAAGGCTAAAACTTCTCCTCCTGAAAGAATAAGAACCAGCAACTTAGAAAAAAAATTAAAACGATAGGAATACCGGATTCACATAGGAGATGTTCATGTTTCTGAGATTTCATGGTGGATATTTTGTCCACTGTTTTATTTTGTCTTATTTATTTAGCATTTCTCAGTCTCTACAGATATTTGATATTGTGAGGATATAGCTAAAGGAATTCTTTCTAAATGTATCAGCCATTTGTAGTAAAATGTCTGGAAATTTTGTACACTCAATTCAGCTGCATTGCTGAATGATAGATTTTGATTGCCATAAGAAAATCATCATTAATCAATAAAGATGAAAAGAATAAGGATTGATAAGATGTGAACACTGTGACACATTACATGAAAGACACAACTTTGCTATATGAGTAAGATTAATTGGTCACATAAAATAATCTCTCTCTTTTTTTGTTCTCTTCTACTTTTTAAAAGTTAAAGGGATGAAGCCAAACAGCATTTATATTTACTATTTAGAGAAATTGGGTCTTATCACAAAAGAGAGAAAGTATTTTCTTATACTCTTAGGGCAATTCAATGCTATTTTGAAATTGTAGATAGAGCTAGAAAGACAATTCAGTGTTATACCACCCAAATAAACTCATTTAATCATATTCAGTTTAGATAGCCACTAATTCAAATGTAACTATTTCCTTTTAAATGACATTAGTGTGTGCAGGCTAGCACTGTCATTGATAAATAGCAAGAAAGGCACAGGAAAGCAGATGGTTTTTCTGTGAAGAGTTGAGCTCTGGTCATGTAGCAAGTGTGTGATGACTGTATTTGTTTTCCAAGATGCTGTTGCTAGAACATGGTATGTAATTTTTAATCTTTTTTGTTTAATGTTTCAAACACACAAATTGCTCTGTGGTAGTGCTGGCCTTGTGTTCATCCAGGAAGACCTTAGAATTTTAGGACTGGAAGATCAGACTCAGAGACTGGTGAAGACATTAGAAACCAAATAGTCTTCATATATTGAGCCATTGAGATCGGGGGGTGGGTGGGTGGGTGGGAGGCAAATGGCTTTCCCAGAGCCTCAGCATGAAACGCTAGAGAGACATGGGATTCTGGTCTCTTGTTTACTTAAGAACTGTCTTTCTTCTGCAACAAGACTTGACAGTCTCATTTCTGTTGACCTAGAGATAGTTAAGTGCATGGAGATTAGTAAAAAGTGTCAGCTATGCTTGCAAAGTACTTCAATTAATGAAAGTTTTTCAACGTAAGTTAGCCTTACTTCTAAAGTCTCCTTTAAATAGCATGCTATCTCAGTTACTCCTAGTTCTACCTTCTGAACTTTGTTATCCTATCGGTTAATGTTAGTAATCAACAATTTGTTTGTTTGTTTATTATATATCCTATCTATCTATCTATCTATCTATCTATCTATCTATCTATCTATCTATCTATCTATCTATCTATCTATCTACCTATCTATCATCTATTTATCTCTTGTTTAATGCCATGGCTGTGGATCCCATACCCCTGGACTTGTGTTTTTGTGGTAAGCATCCTAGTATAGCTGGTCTGTATATCCAGCCCAGTCAGTTATTTTTTTTTATCTACACAACTTGTTTATGTGAATGTCAGTTAAGTTTGCAGGTTATGAAACTTTTGCCCATGTTAGGGTTTTCATTGTCTAAAAAGGATCACTTCTGAAAGAATGCAAAATAGATTTACAGTGTCTGTGTTGAATGAAAGACACCTTCACAAAAAAGAATTTGTATTATTTAAAGATTAGAGAAAATGTAAACCTTAATAACCTTTGTTCTGGTTGGATTTAATTGTCAACTTGGTGTAGTTTAGAGCCATCTGAGAAGGAAGTCTCAAGTGAGTGATTTCCTCGATCATACTGGCCTGTGGGGGAATTATTTTTATTATCTGATAGAGGAGAGTTAGCTCCACTGTGGGCAATCCCATTCCCTATGCAGGTGGACTTGACTATATATGAAAGCTAGACACACATGATACAGAAAGCAGCATTTATGCTACTGATTAAGTCCCTTCCCTGGTATCCCTCAACAGTCTGTGACCTGGAGGTCTAAGCCAAATAAATACTTTTCTTCTCTAAATTTCTTTTGGTACGAATATTTTTATCATAGTGCCCAAAGTATACCAACTTTAAAATGAAAAAGAGATCTTTGTCAGTTTAGGGTTATGATATAGTATTAGAGTACTTTAGTGCTTGTTAGAATGTGAAAGGCTCTGGGTTCCATTTCCAGCTCTGTGAAACAAAACAAGCAGCAACAAGAAGAAAACAAACAAGAAAGCAAAATGCTCTGTTTGCTCCGTTTGTGTTTTGATGAAATATTGTTGTATTTTTTAGGTAGTTGGGGATAATTGACTTTATCTCAGTCTCCCAATACTGTTCCTTAGGGCTCCAGACATCTCTATGCTTACTTATAGAAAACAAAGGGTTAAGGACAGGCACCAGCGTATTCTGAAGTTCCTATTGATCACCAGGACTCCTGCTATGCAAGCTTGTTCAATTTAGAATATTTGGGGCAAAACCTGTCTCTTGTCAATAGCACAAGTATTTCTGTGTAAAAGCTGAGGCTGATTACTGGATACATATTTTAGTTTCTCAGCCAATGTGATTTATTCAGTACTTCTGCTAATGTTATATTGGGTGACTGACTCAAAGGCTCCTCAAGTGCCTATATGCCCATCATGCGACACTGCCTTTAATGGTCTGTGCTCCACTCTGGCTAAGTTCAGTAACACTGCCCCAACTTTCAAATCCCAGGAACGTTTTCTCTGTCCTCATCTTTACTTTTTATTTATTTATTTTTCCTGAGACATTTGACACAATTGACCGATTCTTATTTTGAAACCGACCGCAGCAGCTCAGCAGTTGTTGCTTTCGTCTTCCCTAACCGAATGCTCCTTCTCACTGCCCCACATTGTGTTCTCTTACTCTGTTATCTCCTCAAACCTAATGCTTTTCAGGATCTTGTTTACAGGATGACAGACTCCGTACTCACCCCCTTGACTTTTTCATAGCTACAAACTGACCATTGCTCTATCTGTACCTATTCCTTGGGTCTCTCCTTTGTTTTCCTCCTGCGCAGGCCTTCATCAAGCTTCTCAAAAAGAATAAGTTCCTAGACACACCATCCATACCAAACTAATCTTGGAGAGATTCTGAGTGTTTATGTCCCTCAGATCTGCCAGGCTACATCACTGGTATTATTAATTCAGGCCTTCATTTCCAGTTCTTTCATTCCAATATGCTTCACACAAACATCAACTAATCGGACCACCCAGAACTCCCAGGGACTAAACCACCAACCAAAGAGGGATTCATGGCTCCAGCTGCATATGTAACAGAGGATGGCCTTATCTAGCATCAGTGGGAGGGGAGGCCCTTGGTCCTATGGACGCTTGATGCCCAAGCATAGGGGAAGGCTAGAGAGGCGAGGCAGGAGCAAGCGAGTGTGTGGAAGAGCACCCTCATAGAGGCAAAGGCGATGAGGGATGGCATGGGGGGAAACCAGGAAGGGAGGCAGCACTTGAATTGTAAACAAATAAACAATAAAAAAGAAATGAAAATGAATTAAAAAAAACAGACTGTATTTGCCAGTGAGATCTGGGCCTCTGTCATGTCTCTTCCTATTTCTCACTGTATGGATGCTATGTATAATAATTCAAGACTGCATTGTGTCTGGATCTCATCTTCTATGAGGATGGACATTCTAACCCAGGCTCTTTTGCATTTGACTTCAAAGCTATCATAGTCAATCTTTCCTCTCATGACCGTTGAGAACCAGGCTCATGATCTCTGAAGTGTTGGTGGTCATTATAGGCAGTAGTGCTTAGTATTTTAGTACAGTATGGGTGTTCAATATGGGCAGCCTAAAAGCAAGATTTGGCCCACCGCGAGCATCTTGCTGTAAATGACCCGCTTTGAAAAAGTTCCTCTGGGAATAGAATCAATCTTTGCGAGTAGGGACATCTTGCACTGCTGCTTTCCAGGAAGCTGCCAGATGGTGCACAAAAAAGCATCCTTATTTAAAATCCTCTGAGAGGTGTCCTGGGAAAAATGTGGGCCAGCACTCAAACCAGATCAGTAAGTACAACAGTGGCTATGGGAAGGGCCATCATTTAACACACCTACTCCCCGCCGGTCCTCGTGCCAACAACCGAGAAAGACTGATGGACTGGCTAATATTAGTTCTTAAGCTCTGACTGTTAACTCCTAAGAGGTCTCTGCAGTAAGCAGGCTAGCAGCAACCCCTTAGCCTTGAAAGATATCACAGTGATAGTCCTGGACTGCTCATAGGATTTTCATTAAGAGAAACAGTGGATGGTAGTTCTTTCTATCTGAAGTAGTCCTCAAATATAAACAAGTTTGGGATGATAAATGGCCAGTATGTAAGAACGTATGAAAACAACGAGGGACAGAGAAGGGACTCATTGGAAGAACAAAGGCTCCAGTAGCTCCTTCATGAAGGTTTTCACAGAATCTTCTCCAGTCTTTCATGTGACCACATCAAAGGAACTTTAGATGCTAGCAAAAGTTGGATGTAAGATACATTCATATCTACAAACAGAAGTTTCTAAGAATTTTCCTGGAACCAGAAAGATCAAGGCGCACTAATAATACCAAGCCTTCCAACTTGGGAGACTAAATTACCCTATAGGAAAATGGATAAAAAGTTGAAAGACCTGTATTCACAGGCATAGAAACTGCACATCCTCATAATTTCTTGAGAATATAAGATAAAAACATTTATATTCACTCAAAGATAAAGCTAAAATATTGTAAAAATGGTATAAATACGCTTCCTATGACTCTCCATCCTTAAACCTTGAATGCATAAATAGCTAAGCAGTCTATTTTTTTTAATTAATTGAATTTCTGGTCTCCATTGTAAAGAACTGAGAATGCAATCAATTTGCTTACTTTGTGCTGGATGCGAGGTCAGGTTTTTAATGAATTCACATTTTTGGTTGAGAAGGAAGATTTATCATCACAGGCTAAAGAGGGGATTTGGGCATTGATTCTCAGACATAGATTCTTTTGAGTTCTCTTCCAGGATCCTCGTGCAGATGTGGTGAGAGCAGACATGAGGATGGGTCTGCTGTCTGGGGCTGGGTGGCTCACTGGCCATCTGTGAGTAATTATGTGTAACATCCATACCTGGGAGTGGGGGAGCTGTTTTATTGCCAGATGTGCACACAAAAAAAGAAACATTCAGAAAACTGGTGAGAAGCCAGCCAGCTGATGAAATGGTATTGCTTTCCCTGAAACAAAAGAAAGAAAGAAAACTTAGAGGAAAAATCAATTACTCTAGCCTAAACACAGTGAGTTCTTAATAAATCTATCGAGGCTTGTTTAAAGAAACATTTCTTTTATGGAAAGGCAGTTGTAAATTCTCTCCCAAAGTGTGGACAATGGAAAACGTTCCCTTCACTCATTCTATCTAAATGAGATGTGCCAGAGGTTTTTTCTTTTCAAAATCAATCATTGCTCATCTCTTCATAGATCACTTCCAAAACTGAGGAGAGTAAATATAGCATCCAATCTGTTAATCTCTGTCAAACACCGTTTTATGTCACAGTTTGTCATCTTTCAACAATACATAGAATCACCTAGGTAGAAAGATTGTCTTTCTTTCAGAGGGGGATTGTCTGGAATTATGCTTGTAGCATGTCTGTAAGCAACTGAGCTGGGAAGACCAAGTCTGGAAGTAGGTGGTACCATTCCCTGAGGGTTAGTTAGGTCCTTGGCTATCTACAAAAGATTCGATGAGCCAGTGCATGTATGTATTTCTTACCTGCCCTGGACTATGAGTGTGAATCTCAGCAGTGATTTGTCTGTTACAGTTGACTGTAACCTGGACTTTGAGCTAACCTCTTTCCCCTCTAAGTTGCTTTTGTCTGGGTATTTTGTCACAGCTAGGAGAAAGGAGACCAGGACACTGCCCTTCACATCAAACAAAGCCAGATTGTAGAAGGAGTGCCAGCAGATGTTACCATCACCACACACCTTTCTGTCTGGAAAAAGACATTTTTTTTAATCCTCTGTGCCTTTGGTTTATGCTTCTTCATCTCTTCCACTGAAGACACACCCTATTCTGCTTTGTCTCTATTACGCCTTTCTTTTGGCTCACCCATTCGTGACCTTTCATATTGATGCTTAAAAAAGCACGAGAAAAAAATTGAAGGGGTTCAGCTAAAGTGAAGTCCTTTTATACTTAATCTCTTAATGGCTTTTATTTTCCCATCAATAAAACAAAATTTTCTCTCAAAATTTTTTTGCGGTTGTAAGAAAAGGTATTCAGAGCATATAATTAGGCTGTGTTTCTCTTTGACTATGAAAGCATTTAATCAAAAGACTTGTTAAATAAGAGATTATATGAATTAACATAATATTCATGTTTAGCAATTCCTTTAAAAGAGGAAAGCCACCTTTGAAGCCAAATTGAAATATTTTTTTTTTTTATGTATGCGCTCATTAAGGGAATGGTCGATGTGTGTTTTATAGTTTGCATGTGAATAAACTTCATAAACCATGCAATTTCATCAGAAGAAAAGGAAATTAAAAGTAGAGAAAGAATATCTTTGGAATGAGCCCATTCGCCTGCAAGAGATATAGGCCTGTAAGCACGCACACACACATGCACTCATGTGCACATGATACACACACACACACACACACACGTCATAGACGAATATGCTCAAATCTAGAGTTAATTTATTACAGTTTATAAATATTTAGCAATAGTGTCACAGAATTCAACTGTGGATATGCTATAGTGGGAAATAGCACTCCTTTTTTAGAGTAAGTGCATACATATATGTGTGTGGGGCTAGTGTTGTCTTTTATGTAGAGACTGACTCCAGTGTACGTCAGTGTTTGTCTTATAAGGGACTGTTTTGAATTCGTTTCTAGTGACTTGAGGTTTACTTTCTAGACAAAGACCAAAGTGTGGACACTTTGCCCCTTCTTAGAAATGGGAACAAAACATCCATGGAAGGAGTTACAGAGACAAAATTTGGAGCTGTGACGAAAGGATGGACCATCTAGTGATTGCCATATCCAGGGATCCATCCCATAATCAGCTTCCAAATGCTGACACCATTGCATACACTAGCAAGATTTTGCTGAAAGGACCCAGATATAGCTCTCTCTTGTGAGACTATGCCGGGGCCTAGCAAACACAGAAGTGGATGCTCACAGTCAGCTATTGGATGGATCACAGGGCTCCCAATGGAGGAGCTAGAGAAAGTACCCAAGGAGCTGAAGAGGTCTACAACCCTATAGTTGGAACAACAATATGAACTAACCAGTACCCCAGAGCTCTTGTCTCTAGCTGCATATGTATCAAAAGATGGCCTAGTCGGCCATCACTGGAAAGAGAGGCCCACTGGACAGGCAAACTTTATATGCCCCAGTACAGGGGAACCCCAGGGCCAAAAAGGGGGAGTGGGTGGGTAGGGGATTGGGGGTGGGTGGGTATGGGGGACGTTTGGGATAGAATTGAAAATGTAAACGAGGAAAATGCCTAATAAAAAAATGTTTGGCCTAATTATCAGGGACTGTCCATAGACATTGTTATACTCTCACTGTTCTCGTGACCTGACATAATCACTGCTGATTCTTGTAAATAATTCAGATGTTTTTTATGACAACTGGATCTATTTCTGGGCTGTTTGATCTATTTTAATCCAGTTACCAAATAGCTGGAAATGACTATTTTAATATTTGCCATGATGCTACAGATGAGTAAGGGAAGAAAGTGTTGGCTTCTCCCTCATTTATTTTTTAAACACTCCACATCATCCCACGTAAAATAGAAGCTGGGAACATCTGGAAACAATCAGTAAACAACAGTTTGGAAATTTCTACTTCATTTAGACTTGACATACTTCAGAAAAAAGCTGTTCACAGGAAAATTAAATTTACATTTTGATTTCATTTAGAAAATCCATCTATTTGGCGTCTCCAAAAATCATTAACTTCCCATTTCTGTCGTCACTATCTTTATTTATCATTGATTATACTCTACCTCCCCCCCTCCAAAATGTGCACATCTGGCCTCCAGTTATAAAAATGTTTGTTCTGAAAACTTAGACTAGGGACTCTATTTCTCACAACTTCATAAACCTCCAAGGTCTCCTAGTGTGTGATGGAGAGGTGCTGCACCCCCACTGACTGCAGACTCAGCACCCCTTCACAGACTGGGGTCCTCTGGCTTCCCCTTGCCTCACCTCTTCAGGCAGCATGTAGTCTGTCCAGCCATAGCTTTACACTTCACAGTTAGTGTTTTCTCCTTGCCTCCTTCCTCAGCCCCTCTGTACTGGCTGGTTTCATGTGTCAACTTGACACAGGCTGGAGTTATCACAAAGAAAGGAGCCTTCCTTGTGAAAATGCCTCCATGAGATCCAGCTGCAAGGCATTTATTTTCTCAATTAGTGATCAAGGATGGGAGGGCCCATCATGGGTGATACCACCCTGGGCTAGTAGTCTTGGGTTCTATAAGAAAGTAAGCTGAGCAAGCCAGGGGAAATCAAGCCAGTAAGGAACATCCCTCCATGGCCTCTGCATCAGCTCCTGCTCCCTGATCTGCTGAGTTCCAGTCCTGACTTCTTTTGGTGATGAGCAGCAGTATGGAAATGTAAGCTGAATAAACCCTTTCCTCCCCAACCTGCTTCTTGGTCATGATGTTTGTGCAGGAATAGAAACCCTGAGTAAGACATCCTCCTTTCCTTGTCCTCTTCCTTTTGGCCAAGTTTACTTTCTTTTCCTCTTTTCTGTCAACATTTTACTTTTACTTTTGATTGCATATTCTATCTTCAAATGACACCTCTGCCACGCCCTCTTCCATTACTGTAAACTGGCACTTCCTTTGCTCTCAGTAAGTTCATTTGCTTACAATATATTTGTCCCATTTCTTAACTGAAAGATGGCATCTCATCACTTTCTTTTGCTAGTCATCCCTTGATACCCATAGGCTCAGGATCTCATTCACCATTGTGATGGTTTTTAGTTTTGATTGTCAACTTGATGGGATTTAGAATCATGGTTGAAACAATCCTCAGGACAAGTCCGAGAGAGACCTTCTCCATTGGGCTAACGAATGTGGGAAGATCTACCCTCACTGTGGGCAGCAGCAGACTATTGCCTGGAAACCACATATTCTGTAAAAAGTGAGAAAGTGAGACGAGGGCCAGCATCCATTGCTTTCTGATTCCCACTTGTGGTTGCCTTGTGATGGTTGAGTTTCAGGTTCTTGCCACCATGATTTCTCTGACACGACATGTTAAACTCTTGAACTGTGAGCTAGTAAACCTAATCCTTAATCTTCTCATGCCAAATATTTCGTCATAAAGATGAGAAAAATAAACTAATACCCTCCTGTATCTTACAACACCTAGTATGGTAGTGTGCACCTAGAACAGGCTGTGGGAGCAAAGAGAAAAAGGAATGAGCACACAGGTGTCCCTGTATTAAAAGAATAACGTGTGACTCACCAGACCAAGTGTCAGGTTTAAAATGACTTAATCATACTGTAGAACGACACAGCTGCATGTGGCTCTTAACAGAAGCTAAACTAAACACAAGAGAGTTGTTTTGGTACCAGAAAACCAGGGCTTATAGTCTGGAAACGATGTAGAAATTCCTGTAATTTTGTATACACCCACTATGAAATTTTGATTTATAATTTTGTACAGAAGGATTCTGTGCTTCATGGAATGGGTGCTTGTGTATTCAGAGTGACCTATCGGGCTCCGAGCTGAAACGAAATGATAGATAGATGCTATTCTCAGAACTTTGGTTCATGAACTTAAGCTTCAGTTAAATTGTTGGCATCAGAGGCTGGCTTAGTTCTGCCAAGACTGTAGTGGTAGTGTTCTAAACTGGGGCTACAGTGGCTAAGACACAGGAATTGGGGGTATGCTCAAGATGTTTTTTGAGGAGTTTTCCAGGAGTCTTTATGTGTCTTCTAACCATTCTACCTTATATTAATCACTAAGATTCTAGTCCTCCAGTGACTGAGGTATTTATACTAAAGAACTAAGCTAAGATGATACAAGCATGGTGCATTGTAGAGAGAATGTGTATGGATGTGGTACCTGTCAATAATATGTATAATGGCCTAGGGATTAGGCAGGAAATAGGAGATGGAACATGGCGGGGGGGGGGGGCACACAAAGGATTCTGGGAGAGTTCCAGGCAGGAGACTTTCCAGGAAGATGTGACAGAGATGGACACATCGTACCTGAATGCAGGTAGCCAGCAGAATCTAAATTAGAATAAATAGGTTATTTTAAGTATCACTAGTCAGAGAAGACCCTAGCTATATAGACAAGGTATTTGTAACTATATTTTGAGTCTGGGTCTTATTTCAGGGAGCATGGGGCTGAGTGGGAGAGCCAGGCCTAGCTTCTACAGCGCATTATTAGTGTGATATACTGACGTGCAGATGATGGCACATGGGCTAGTGTTCAGAGAAAACAGCCTATTATCCAGAATCAGGCTGTTTTGCATTCCGAAACCCGGAAAGCAATTCTTGTCTCACTGACATCCTTTATAGCTTCTTCTCCTTGAGGAATCTTGATGTAGTTTTAGAGGATTTTATTTTCAGTTTCTTACTCCAGAAGGGGGAAGGTAAGGCTGAGTGGGATGTCAGTGCTGGATCCTGCAGGGCTTTCAGGAAGCTCTGTGCAGGGTCATTCTCCAGATAAGGTCGGGCACATGTGCTTGAGGAACTCTCCAGATAAGGTCAGTGGGGAAGCAGGAGCCCTGCTGAGAAACGGAGCCCTCCACTTTGAGCTGAGGTCGGAGAGCTATCTGGCCATGGTAGACAGCTACCTTAACATCAGGGTCTTCCAATGTGTTTTCTATGCAGGTTAAGACTCTCAGGTTTACTGGAAACTCAGAATTCAAGACCTAGATGGGCATAGCAAGTTTGCTACATGAAGCTTCCTATTCAATAACGATGTTACTTTAAAATGTGATATCTCCTTATAAGGATGCGGGGGAAGGGGTGCAGTTTGGGGAAAGGAAGTTTTATTGGAGCCATGAAAAGGTTATCTGTAGCTTTATGGAAATAATACCATTCAGCAATGTGGACACCTGATGTAGCTGTTTAAGTTGTTCCTTTAGAGGATATTATGCTAATATGATGAAATAAAAATCATTAATTCCCCAAATTTTTCTAACTGATGGATTGAGAGCATAAATGAACCCATTTAAGGGAGGTAGTCTGGGTAATTTTCTGCCTGCCTTTTCTTTATTCTGATGATTCAATGATGACTTTCTAGAGCTAAAGATCAGAAGATAAGGCATCTCATTCCATTGCATGAATTAGAAGCGTAGGCCACTCTATGATCACCCAGAAGCCGAGAAGTAACTAATGATGTGGTTGCACTCAAATTTATATAATGATAACTTTGATATAAGGCCAACAGAAAATAAGAAGAGGGCATAGTCTAAAGTAAGAACACCATTCACAATGTTAGTTATTGATATAAAATACTACATTTAATAAGTTTACAGGTAACTAACATAACTAATGGTTTCTCAACATAGATGACGAAGCAGATATTCATTAGAAATGGATATTAATGCATATTATATTCTAGGAAGTCCTCCTTTTCTGCTGAAAGTTACAATATATACCCTTTTATGAGAAAGTAAAAATTAGCTATTTATACAAAGCAATTATTTAGTGAACACTCTAGAATAAGTTTAAAAAGTAGATTTCCCCAGTTCTCAATCTAAATCCTGGAATTTTTTTTTGTGGTACATAAAGGTGCATGAAAATATAATTAATACTGAAAGCTTAAAATTGAAGCAGGGCACTATGGCTTTAGAGTAAGTATTATAACTGTAGAGAAGTTGGTTAAAATAGACTTTGGGTCTAGAAAAGTATTTATTTGAGTGGCTATATTAATAGAGTTGTGCCATTCTTTTGTTTGCAGGTTCATTAAAATAAAGTGATTTTTGTAATAAAAATAAATCCTGAACTTATTGTTAAAATATCAAACAACAATACTATAGCATCAATAAGAATTTTTTGGCATTATATGTCAAATCTAAATGAATTCTGATTTTTTAAAGGTGGATATAACTTTAATTCCTTTGACTATTTTAATATATGAAACTATATTACGGGTTCTGTCCTGGAGCTGGCAGAGAGGAACCTAATGATGGATGGCCTTCTACTTAGTGATGGAGGACCTTCCTCTGCGTAATGGAGGACCTTCCACTGAGTGTGGAGGACTCTCCTTCCAATTTCCCTCCTATTTTCTTAAAGAGAGAGATCTAGGGTAGCCACTCTGGTGTCTTCCCCACCCACACTATTTTAATCTGTGAAGAGGAATGAGTATCTTTGACTTAGTAATTCATTCTATTTCTCAGACACCCTAGTACAGGGATTATAGGTTGAACTACCAGGCTGGTGCTTAGTGGCATCTTTTAAGTTGTTAGTTTATATGCAATGTACTAGAGCAGAACATGCTAGTATTTTAAAATATACATACGAAACAAAGAACAAAACATTCCTTAAAATAACAATGTGAAGTAAAGTAGTACTAGAGAAATGTAAATGTATTGAACCCATTTGTATTGTTGCATTTAGGCAAGAATTTAATTGCTTTAAAATGCTTTTTCTTTTTAATTAAAAATAGATTCTTCTCCCATACAATAACATCTTGACCACAGTTTCCCTTCCCTCGACTCTTCCAAGCTCCATCCTCCCAGCTCCTCCAGATGCACTCTTTCTGTTTCTCTTCAGAAATAAACAAGCCTCCAAGGGACAATGACCAGACAGGACAAAACAATGTGCAAAAGCCATCATATCAAGGCTCTACGAGGTTACCCAATAAGCAGAAAACAGTTCTAAGGGCAGGCCAAAGTGTAAGAGATACAATGTTCCGACTGTTAAAAGGCTCACAGAAACACCAGTCTAACACTTAAGGGCTGACAGAGACATGTGTGGGCTCTGTATTTACCACTTTGGTCTCTGTAAGCACATATGAACTCTGCTTTGTGAGATAGGTGGGACAGTCTCTTTTGGTGTCCTCCACCCCTACGGTCTTTCCTCCTCCTCTTCTGCATGGTACCCAGATCTCTTTGGGGAGGGACTTGATGGAAACCTCTTGTTCAGACTATGTCTACATAATGTGTGACTGTGGGTCTCTACACCTGCTCCCATACGCTGCCAGAGGAAGCCTCTGTTGACAACTGGACAAGGCCCTGATCTATGAGTATAGCACAGTATTATTAGGAATTATTTCATTGATTTTTTCACCATCCTGCTTGTTTCTACCCTAGTTCTCTGGGTTATCTAATCTCTAGTTCCTGGCCATCCAGGTAATGTAGGGCATAGGTTACCTCTCATGGCATGGGTCTCAAGTTAAAGCTAATTGGACAAAATTAAATTGAACTATATAGTAAAATGAAATAATTGGTTTGCTGATTTTTTTTTAGTTTATCTACTTTTAACTGGATATCTTGAAAGCATAGATGATTGATCCTTTTTTATCTTAATCATAAAAATGCATTATTTTGGGACTCTCCAAGTTAGATTTAAGGCTAGATAAAATGCTGCCTTCACTCACTGAACAGATATGTCACAGGCACTTTTCATGACTCAATGAGAAGGCCAAGGTCAAACCCCTTCCCCCAATAGTCCATTGTAATCCAACTCACAGAATTAATCCAACAATTTAAAAATGTTGGTAATTATTTCCTAACAGGTTTCTGGTTATAAGGTCATCCCTGATGTTATTAATGACACTCGGTTATGTTTGCAGATAGGAGCTTGGCCGTTGTCCTCTGAGAGGCTCTACCCAGCAACTGATGCAGATACTCATCAGCCAAACATTGGACAGAGGTGGTGAACTCATATGGAAGAGTTGGTGAAGGATTGAAGTCCCTGAATAAGATAGGAACCCATAGGAGGACCAACAGAGTCAACTAACCTGGACCTCTGGGAGCTCTCAGACTGAGCCACCAACCAAAAAAACACAACCGGGCTTGAATGAGTTTCCAGGTAGGTCTCCAACAACTGGAGCAGAAGTTCTCCCTAAAGTTGTAGCCTGACTGTAGTTGTCCTTTCTCCAATAGGGCTGCCTTGTCTGGCCTCAGTGAGACAGTGTGTGCCTAGCCCTGCGGAGACTTGATTACCAGGGTAGGGGGATACGAAGCGGGGTGTCCATCCTCTCAGAGTAGTAGAGAAGTAATGATTGGGAAGGATCTCTGTGAAGAGGGACGGGAAAGGCACGTTTTTGTGTAAATAAATAAATTAATGTAAAAACCCTAGGGTTTTTGTTTGTTTATTTGTTTGTTTTCCGGGGATATGCCCCTCTTCATTTCTCATATATTAGACATAATTCCAATGTTACTTTTCTCACTCAACCTGTAGGTAGTCAGTCAAAGTAAATCTAAACTTTGTTTTACATTTTTATTCGTCTAATGGTTTTACCCATGTATATAATAAACTTATTTCATTTCCCTGTTCCCCTCCCTCACACCCCTTCCCTGGCTCCCTCCTATAAGAATCCTCTTCTTACTTTCACATCTTCTTTTTGTGTGGCACACTGCATTTCATTATAATTGCATGCCCAAGTATGGATGGAGTGTTATTCATTGGCGCAATGGCAATTTAATCTGTGTCTACTTGACTGAAGAAAGTGACACCCTCCACAAGACTTAGTTGCTAAAACCCTTCTGGGAAGGGTGGGGCATCATAGGCCACTCCCTTATTTGTGATGAAACACTGAGAGAACTTGTGCAGAGGCTGTAGATAACTTCATGAGCACAAGGCCATTTTATGTTCAGAAAATGTCCGAACTTATGAATGTCCTCATCTTCCATCAGAGTCAGGATGGGATTCGGTTTGTTTGTTTCTTTCTTTTTTTATTCTTGTGTGTGCTGCTCCCCGTGACTGTATGTGCTTGCGGGTGTGTGGATGGACATGCACATGGCTATGTATACCCCTTTGTGTTCCTGAGTGTGAATAGAGATACCTGAGTTAATACTGGATGTTGTCCTAAACTGCTCTCCACTTCTTTCTCTGAGGGAAGGTCTCTTGCTGGACCTGGGGTTCAGGAGTCTACCTAGCCAGCTTGCTCCAGGAATTCCCTGTCTCTGTCTCCCACATTTTGGGACTTCTTGTGGTCTGCCCCTTCTGCCCAGATTGTTAGGTAGTTTCTGGGAACCCGAAGCCCAGTTCCCATGATTGTGAGCAAGGGCTTTATCCACTGGATCATTTCCCCAGCCCCTGAAGCACATACTCATACCTTCTGTTAAATAATATTCACTAGAAAATGGAAGCATTTGATGATTATTTTCTGGGCTAGCTGAACATTTGTAGGTATACGTACAGTTTTGTGGTTTTTCCCCCCTTTAATTTGATATTTTCTTTATTTACATTTCAAGTGTTTTCTTGATTCCCTGATTCCCCCCTCCCGGAAACCTTCTATGCCATCCTCCCTCCCCCTGCTTCTATGAGGGTGTTCCTCCACCCATCCACCCACTCCCACCTCCCTGCCCTCAATTTCTCTACACTGAAGCATCTATTGAGCCTTCATAGGACCAAGGACCTCTCCTCCCATTGATGCCTGGCAAGGCCATCATCTGCTACATATGCAGATGGAACCATATGTACTCCTTGGTTGGTAGCTTAGTCCCTGGGAGCTCTGGGGGGTCTAGTTAGTTGATATTGTTGTTCTTCCTATGGGATTTTTTTTAATCTTCTACTTCTTGTATTGGCTGGTTTTATTTTGAATTTTTGGCTCTGACATTTCAAGTATAATAATAATGTTTAAAGATTTTATTTATTTATTTATTTTTTGCTGGTCCATTTGGGATACATTTTCTTTGATCACTGACGATTTTGGTTTATTATATGTCGACTTATTTGGATTGCTATCGTGACTCTAATCATGGCTGAACACAGAGGGCTGGAAGTTCTTTTACATTTCTAAAGATCTAAAACTTGAAGAACATAAGGTTGGCAGTAATGATTTACATACTTAAGTTGTGTTTCATTTGGAGAATTATTCTATCCCACAAGGAATTATGCTGTGTATTGTTTCTCAGAATGGTTGATGTTTAGATGGGCTTGTGATTTTAGTAAACATAGTGGTCACATCTTCAAATACTTGTTTCTAAGCTCTTTAAAACAGACATAATTGTACTCTGCGTTAAAGAATCCAAGTGGTTTGAAGTTAAGCAGACCTTCATTGTAATGTCAGAACTGCCCTTGCTTCTCTCCTCCATAAATTTTCTGTCCTATGGTTTCTATTCCTACTTCAATAGGAAAATATTGACATAAATTATGATTGAGCATGAAGTTTCTCTTTGGGGAATTGTTTCCTCTTTTTCTTCCTATACTGACAGGAAAATCCTTCATTTTATTTTGCCTGGAGAAAATTGTCTGTTCTATCAGTTTTCTATTTACATTTTCTTTGAGAAAAATGTGGAAGACAACTGTTTTAAGGTTGAACTTGATCCAGTTTCTATTAAGGCTGTCCTCAGAGCTTTGGAAAGTTTATTTTTAACTCTGTCTGAATTTGTTTAAAATAAAACATAACTGACCATTGTTATTTCCTCTGCCTCCTTTTCAGAAGAATGTATGGTCAGCCATGCCTTAATTAAGCAGTAGAAATGTATGCTCTCAAGCAAACTTGAAGTGTACCACTGCAGGACAAACTAGTGCATTTATGTAATGACGGGTTGCTCATTTGATCTAACTAGTTCTTTCAATATGAGATTAGACAGGCTATTTGTTCTGCTCAGTGAAGACTCTTGTGTCACTTTTCCATCCTGTACTTTGAGATGTTTTGGTTTATGTATAAGGTGGTGATTGGTGGAGAGAGGAGGGAGTGGGAAGAAGATGCTTGTGTGCCGTAAGTTCCACTGAGAACTGCTGCGTTGGGAGGTCAGCTCCCAATCTTGGACTTAAAAGGGGCCTGGGCAGTCTTTTTATCATAGGATCAGAAAAACAAATAGGGCCTGAAATACTGCTTAGGTGGCTGAGTCTCTCACCTGATTCACACCTGTATGCATCGTGTGGAAAGATGACCATGTGTGTCTTTCTTGTGCTTGGAGGAGCTCAGAAAGGATTACTCTCCCCTTGCTCCAGTATTCACTTTGAAAAGGATGAGAGAAAAACCATAGTCCTAGAGTAGTCAGGATTCCGGCTTGTGTTTTGCTTCCATTCTTGGTCAATTCCTGTGTGAACAACAACTCCATAATAATATTGAACACTGGAAATAAGTGATGTAAATTGCCATACATATTCTCAGCTCTATTGTGGAGAGTTAACAAATCATAATAATGATTATTACTGTGAAACTCTCACATTGCTGTATTTAATTGCTGTATTCTTTCTTTGCAGGAGGCATGTAAGTTGAACCAGTCATTATCCTTCATTACAAAAACATGTTTCCAGCCGCAGACTGTACTGGCTTCAGTGACTTTACTAGCACTGTCAGTTTGGAGCATGTAGGTGCTGCCAAAGGACCTTTTGAGAACAGTTCTGTCTTGGTTGTTTGCTTATCTGCTGCCATGGAAACAGGTATTTAATCATGAAAAAAAAAAAGAAAAGAAAATGGCCTTATACAAAGCTGTATTTCAAATAATGTTAGTGGTGGGCAGTGATTCTTTCTTTTTAAAAAATATAATTTCTATGTGACTAACCTCGTTTTTTTGGCAACCTGATTTGGGTTTCCATGGAAACAAGTGACAGCTGAGGTCTCTATGCTCTTATAACTGGGAGGGCTCAGGTTAAGTCTTATAAATGTCAGCTGTCTCAAAGCACCTAGCTAGTCTCCAGGGTAAACAAAAGAACAACCCTCCAAACACTTACAAACTTAAATATACCAGTGCTGTGCAGCAGTAGGCATGGGGCTGCAGAAGTAGCTGAGAGATCTCTTTTTGAGAAATGTCCACAAACCAGGAAAAGACACACCGGGAATAGTGTGGACTTTTGGAACCTCAAAGCTCTCCCCACAAAGCCAGACCTAATTCTTCCCAAACAGTTTCACCAACTGGGTACCAACCATTCAAACATGAGCTTATGGGGGCATTCTCACTCAAACCACCAAATACTTGAAAGCTTACCTAGAAGGAACCAAAAGAGATATGAACAGTAAAGAAGGAAGTATCTTTGTTTATACATTATTTGATTATATACATAAGAGACTCTAAAGACTCAATGCAAAAACTAACTCCAAGGGCAGGTACAAATCAACAAAGTGGAAGGATGCAATAAAAATATTAGTATCTTTCTTTATATTCTAATAGCAAATGTAATAAGAAAGAAATCGAGAAAATAGTTCAATTCACAATTTTCCCTTTTCCCCCAATGTTTTCTCCATGAAGCCTAACTAAGGGTGTGAAAGACCGTAACACAAAAAAATCGAACTGAACCCAACCCAACCTAACCAATCACCACACCACACCAAGCCACACCAAACCAAACCACACCACACTACACCACACCACACCACACCACACCAAGCCACACCAAACCAAACCACACCACACTACACCACACCATACCACACCACACCAAGCCACACCAAACCAAACCACACCACACGACACCACACCACACCACACCAAGCCACACCAAACCAAACCACACCACACCACACCACACCACACCACACCACACCACACTACACCAAACCACACCAACTCACACCACACTGAAGAACGAAATTGTGGAAGACACTAGATGTGATGACTTCCCATGCTCATGGACAGGACGAATCAATATTATGAAAATGACTACACTATTAAACGTAATATATAGATTCAATATGATCCCCATCAAAACACCAACACAATTTTTTCACACACACAAATAAATTCACATGAAAACACACACACACACACACACACACACACACACACGCACACGCGCGCACACACACACACACACACACACACACACACACCCCTCTGTATAGTCAAGAAATCCTCAGCAAAAATAATAATGCTTGAGGTGTGATATTTGCTTAGGTTCAGATTATGCTACAGAGCCATTGTCACAAAGCAGCATGATTCTGGAATGAAAACAGACTCCAGGATTAATGAAATAAACGAGTCAGATACAAACCTATCTAGCGATTGCCTCTTATTTAGGACAACACTCTCAAAAATATGTATTGGAAGAATGATAATTTCTTTAACAAATGTTGCTGGTAAAATTGGATCCCTATATCCAGAAGAATGAAACTGAAGCTCTTTTACTCACCCTGTACAAACACCAGCCCCAAATGGATCAGACCGTCTAGTGTAAGCCCTGAAATCATGAAACTATTAGAGCAAAAAACGTCGCCTAAATGCTTCAAGATGCAGCACAGGTGAGGACTGTCTGAATGTTACTCTGACTAATCAGGAAATAATGCCAACAATGACAAATGGGACTTTATGAAGTTAAAAATTTCCATATAGCAAAGGAAACAGTCAACTGAATAAAGAGAAGAAGAAGTAATAAAGAAAAATAGTTGTAAGCTGTATATCTTATAGATGGTCAACATACAAAGAAATATAAAGAAATACTGGGGTATGTTTGAATACTATGTTATTGCATTAAAAAGAAACAACAGAAACTAAACAACAAGAAATAAAATAATGGCTCCCAATGGAGGAGCTAGAGAAAGTACCCAAGGAGCTAAAAGGATCTGCAACCCTATAGGTGCAACAACATTATGAACTAACCAGTACCCCGGAGCTCTTGACTCTAGCTGCATATGTATCAAAAGATGGCCTAATCGGCCATCACTGGAAAGAGAGGCCCATTGGACACGTAAACTTTGTATGCCCCAGTACAGGGGAACGCCAGGGCCAAAAAGGGGGAGTGGGTGGGTAGGGGAGTGGGGGTGGGTGGGCATGGGGGACTTTTGGTATAGCATTGGAAATGTAAATGAGCTAAATACCTAATAAAAAATGGAAAAAAAAAGAAAAAAAAAGAAATAAAATAACTCAATCGTCTAATGAAATAAACAGCAAGTTTCTAAATGAAATAAAAATGCCCAAAATACATATAGTATAATGTTCGACCTCTCTAGACACTAGAGACCTAGAAATCAAAGCTACAGAAATTCCAATTCCCCCCACGCCCACCCCCAGTTGAAACAATTTCATTAAGCCTCAGTGGGAAAGGATGTGCCTAGTCCTGCAGAGACTTGGTGCACTAGGGTAGGGGGACAACCAGGGGAGCACCCTCTTAGAGGCGAGAGGGATGAGGGGTGAAATCCTATGAGGAGGGACCTGGAGGGGACAGCATTTGGGATGTAAATACATAAATTAATAATAAAAAGAAAACAAATACATTCTGTTAAAATATGGACAAAAGGGAAGCCTTAGTTCATTTCTGATGGGAATATAAACTAGTCCATCTTTAAAACTAAAGATGGAGCTAATTCTGACCCAGCTACACCGCTCTTAGGTATTTATCCAAAATATTCCAAGTCTATATATCACAGAGATCCTTGACCATTCACTACAACACAGGCCCCTAAAACAGAGGAGTGGATAACGGAAATGTGGTATACATAAACAATGAAAACATTTACATTTGTAAAAAAGTAATGTTATTATCAGGTGAATGGATGGTACTGCATTATCATTTTAAGGGAATTTAGAAAAGTCTAAGAAAGAAAGATATATGTTTACTATCTTTTATGGTTACTAATTTATGTGGTTATATATATATGTGTGTGTGTGTGTGTATATATATATATACGTATATATATATATATTCATATTAAAGAACAAGTGAAACTAAAGAAGCAAAGAGCTTAACAGGAGGTGGGAAGAATCATAAAATGGAGAGTTGTGGGTTTGAGGCTATGCCTAACATACATTAAGTACTTGGGGGAAATCTTTGATATCTATACATCTAGGAGAAGATTAATATTTAGACTATTCACTCAAAAACTAAACCAAAAAGCCCTCAAAAAACAACTCAATCAGTGAATGGATTAGTGAGGTGAATAGACAGTTCTCAAAAGAAAAAAAAATGAGCTGGGCCATGGTGGCGAATGCCTTTAATTCCAGCACTTGGGAGGCAGAGACAGGGGGAGTTCTGAGTTCGAGGCCAGCCTGGTCTACCGAGTGAGTTCCAGGACAGCTAGGGCTGCAGAGAGAAACCCTGTCTCAGAAAAAAAAACAAAAACAAAAACCGATAAAAGAAAAAATGAAAATGGTTAATAAACACTTGAAAAGTGTTTAGTCTCATTGATATCAGAGAAATATCCATAGGTAGCCCTGTACCATGTACAATGAAAATATGCAGGGAGTATTTTTAAGTATTAAAAATTAAAATAATGAAGTTACCATTGTCATATTACCAGCTAGCAGCCATCAACAGTGAGGCAAGATCCTACATGAGCATAAAAGATTACTCCTGTTAGTAATTGTAAGAAGCCTCAGGATTGCTATTATTTAAAAAAATATAATGATGTAACTTTCAGTTGAGGTGTGTGTGTTTTTTAGACATCACACAGTTGAGCTTTAATAGAATATAGCACAGCAGAGCTATAACTTTTATAGGCACTTGGAAAGCAAAGAGGAATTGTGTGGCTTGCTTTATTACAATATTTATTTTATTGCTGTGGTCTGGAATCACATTTCTGAGGTATGTCTGTATCACATGTTATTGAGTTTATGAAATTTATAGAAGCAACATGTATGTGACAGTAATAAAACGGGCAGAAATGAAACAGAACCGCAAATGGGCAAGTTTTCTATATCTCAAATGAATTCAGTTAGTATAAATCTGGGCCTTATTCTAATAAATTAAGATATATATATATATATATAATTATATATTATTGTATATAATATATGATCTACATGTCTTATATATGAACATATATATGATTATATGTATATATTAACTTATATGTATAATTTTAAATATATATATGTATGTGTCAATATATATGTATAAATTATTCCCTAAAGCCATGGTAAGAAAAAATGTTCATAATAAAATTTTGTATTTTCATGGTGCATAGACAGAACCCTAGGGCACTGGTACGATAGGTAAGCATTTTCCACCAAGCTACAATGGCAGCCCCTTCACATGAATTACTAACATAAATTTTATTACAATGCCTGGTCTTCTTACCCTGTTGAATTTTTTATCTTAAATTTGAATGTCATTTCTTGTGCACAACCATGCAGTAAATGCTAACTTTAGTAGTGATATTCTACCATATTCTACCGTGCAGATGCCCATATCCTTACTCAACAAAGCCCCTGCGTTGATGGTACTAATAGTGAAATTCCTTTTCACTATTAGTGAAGGTTTGAATAAACATCACCATATGCACATCTTGTTGCGATTTATCTTGATATTTCCTTTGGATAATCTCCTAAAGACCGTATATTCTACCTTTTTATATTCTATATAAACTGTTAGGTAAAACTTGTAAGTTTTGCTCTGGAATTTTGTGCCAGTTGGTACTATTCTTTTTTTTAATTTTTTTATTAGATATTATCTTTATTTACATTTCAAATGTTATCCCCTTTCCTAGTTTCCCCTCCGAAAATTCCCTATCCCCTCCTTCCTCCCCTGCTCCCCACCCCACCCACTCCCACTTCCTGGCTCTGGCATTCCCCTATACTGGGACATAGAGCCTTCACAGGACCAAGGGCCTCTCCTCCCATTGATGACCGAGGGCATCCTCTGCTACATATATAGTTAGAGCCACAAGTTCCACCATGTGTTTTCTTTGATTGGTGGTATAGTTCCAAGGAGCTCTGGGGGTACTGGTTAGTTCATATTGATGTTCCTCCTATGGGGCTGCAAACCCCTTCAGCTCCCTGGGTACTTTCTCCGGCTGACTGGCTTTAGTTATTTGTTTATTATTTGGTGGAATTTTTCTGATGTCTTCTTGGACCAGATTTATTAAAATGTATTTTATAACATATAAAGAAATAGAAATACATAATATATACAATTTGATGAGTCTGGATATATGCATACAGTTATGATAGCAATATCACAATTAAGGAATTAGACAAACATATTGACTCTTAAATTTCCCTTTGTGTCAATTTAGTATGTCTATAACTGCATTTGTCTGTATGTGATGATAATAGACACCTTTAGCATGAAATTTACTGCCTTACTAAGTCTGAAGTGCACAGTGATGAGTTAACTGCGAGCACTGTGCCATGTAGCAAATCTCTAGAATATATTTATCTGTTGCAACAGAAACTTTGTACTTATTAAAGAATGGTTTCCATTTACCCCTCTCTGTAGTTCTTGGCAACCATTATTGTGCTCCGTGTTTCCATGTATATTTGATTATTCTAGAGACCTTTTATACATGAAAGCATGCAGTGTTTATCTTTCTGGGACTGCCCTATTTTATTTTTAGTCTAATGTCTGCCAGGTTCAACCATGTTGTCATAAACGGCACGATGTTCTGTTTTTCAAGCTAAACAACGTCATTATATTTCTATGCTACATTTTATGTGTCCAATCTTAGTGGGCACTGGGGTCATTCCTACATCTTGACTATTAAAAACCATGTGAATGTTAGGGTACAATCATGAGGTGCGTATTTTAAATCCTTTTCATATATTCCTAGGGGTGAAAAAGATGGGTTGGCTGACAGTTTTATTTTTAACTTTTTGAGAAACTTCCATACTTCCCATAGTTTCTGTATTATCTTTTTATGTGGTGCATATTAACCCTTTATCAAACATATTGTTAAAATATTCTGTTTGTCAAACATACATAAAATACTTCAAAATTAAAATATTTATATAGTCCCTCTAATTACTTATTTATAAATTTTTGGCTTTTGCATCATTTTGAGAAGTCTAGCATAGATTTTATCAAAGACCCTTAGATTTTCCTTTAGTTAAAAACCTGTAGTTTAGTTATTTTATAATTTATTTTGACCTCAAATTTGCAATTCTGCTTCCTCCTTCCAAGTGTTGTAATTATATATATGACACAATTCTCACACTTTTAGAGTTTATTACCTTCTATTGATAAATTATTTATTTTTTCAGAAATATTGTACTATTTATTATGACTTTACAACATCTCTTAATAAGGAAAGTCTTTCTTGATTAGTATTTGTTTATATATATTTCCAGAAGTAATTGAGTCATGTAATATAATTTTAAGGAAAACCTTACATTTTGATTGGGGTTACAATGAATTTATAGCTTAACTCAGTGAAATTGATCTTTATAAGAGGTACTTGCCATTTGGAATCATGGGTAATATTGTTAGTGTCTTTTGTCATCTGCTGGTCATAATTCTCTTCCCACAAACCCAACATTTCTCCTTTATGATTCTTTCTTCTGCCTTTCAAGAGCATGGTGTGATACAAAATTCCGGTATGTGACATTATGTTACATGCTACCATCTCCTCCTCCCATGTTCTATACTCCATGGTCCACTCTTTATTTGTTTTCGTTTTTTCTATGAGTTGCGAACTCTGCCATATCTGCACTACGGGGAAGTTCCCATGGTGTCATGTGTTCATGGGATGGTGGTTCCTGTGGAAAGAAAGAAAAGCAGGGAAAGTTATAGTTGTCTTTCTTTTCTTTTTGTTTCTTTCTTTCTTTTCTTTTTGTATTGCTTTCAATTAATTCTAGAAACTATCCTAGATCACATGTTAAATAGTTTTATGCTTACTTTAAGGTATGAGAGGAAAAACAAAAAGGAAGGCTCCTATCCCTGACAATACACTTTCCATTGCCTAGAAAAAAGGTTGCATTTTTATTATTATAAGGTTATTATTATTATTATTATTATTATTATTATTTTGGTTACGGCTTGTAAAAGAAAAAGTGTGTGTGTGTGTGTGTGTGTAACTCTTTGTAGAATATCCCTAAACCATTGTCTTAGTTTGAGCTGTTATAACAAATTAATATAGACAGTCACAAAACTAACAATACTTAATTCTTATAGAAATGGGTAAGTTAAAGATCAAAGTGCCAGCAGATCCAGTGTCTGCTCCTGGATTGTGTCTTCTTCCTGAGTGTTCATATGATAGAATGACTTTCCTTGTTCCTTATGAAGGTACCAATACCATGTATAATACCACAGACTTTATTTCCCAATCCCGCTGCACAGGGACTCTTAGTATTTACCAAGAAAACAAAGCAAAACAAGAAGCTTCCAGACATGTTTAATGCTTTACTACAAGTTCTTATCCATCCCTGAGAGAGGCAACTTTGCACCAATTGTTCATAAAAAATTGGCAGTCGGGTCAGCAGTATCCCATTGTTTGTGATAAACAGTCTGCTTCTTATGTGGGTTGAACACAGTGACAGGATCCCTGCAGTAACAGGGACATGAACCGGTTCATCCCTACCTGAAACCATCTCACAGTAGATGGAGTTTGGCTCTTCTGTTGCAAATTGATATTAAGTAAGATTCACTCAGAGACAAAAAGTCTACATACATCGTTTTATTGGCTCTTTTTCTGGCTCTTCAAGAAATAAGGAGGAGATGCTTTCTTTTGGTTCACATTTGAAGGATCCTGTTGATAGAAAGTGGATAAGTCATGGTGGAATGAGCTAGAGACAGTTGGTCCCATTGCACTCATTACGTTGAAGCAGATCTTGGGTCATTGGCATTTGTGGGTTTCTGTACTAACCTCTGGCCACTACAGTAAGAAACATCTCTGATGAATGCTAGGTGCTGCACTAATCCATGTGCTATAGCATGATTATTTAAAATGCAGCTTGACAACATTACTGTGTAGCAAAACAATAGTGAGAGGATCTTCTCTAGAGCCTCTGACCTCCCAGTCCTTGGTTTTTGTCCTGGTTTATAGATCCAGATGTGAGTTTCTTTCTCACCTGTGGGATGGACTTTAAATTCAATTGGAAAACAGTTGGTTGTATGTACAACAGTCAAGTCACTGTTGTACCAGAGGACACATCTTGCCTAATATGTTATTATTGTATTTTGCGCGTGCGCGAGCACACACACACACACACACACACACACACACACACACACACACACACACGATTGAAATAGTAAAGATGCAGTATCAAGTATTATTCCAGGATTTTTAATGTATAAATTATATAAAAATAAACAATGCATACATCTCATTAGTACTTAAATTTTCTTATCAAGTATAAGATTATATGTATGACAAAGGTTCATTATCAGTGAATGTTGTATTTGTACACATAATCCATATTTGTTGAATTACATAAACATGTCTCTTCTGAAAGAGGGTTGTGAGTGTGAAGAGTTTAAGCAGCCCTGGCATACACTGTTAGAAGAGTATGAAAAGACATTGCAAAGTGACAAAAGTGTACAAGAAGATATGGCAATTTAGGGAAAGAAAGGCTATTAGCAGGAACTTAGGATAGTTCAGAAAATAAAGCTATTTTTTTTTCTATCTGCAGTCTGTCTTGTCTAGTAGCATAGAAAAATTACATGAGGAACAGAGAGGGTAGATGCTGTAGCTGCTTTTACAGTAAGATCCATTAAGGTTTCTTCCCACCAGTCTACTCTCAGCCAGCAGCAGGCAGGGCTATTAGTACTAAGGAGTGAGGAGATAGGATTTCTGCCCCAGCCTTCTTCAGCATTGATGCAGCCACTTTCATGACATGTGCAAACAAGTGTCCAGGCCAGAATTACTTCTTTAAAATGTTTTCACTCTCAACTGTAATCATTAGGATATCATTCAACATTGCATTTTCTAATAAAATACAACCATCTCATTTTATCTAGACCTCTATGAAGTGCTATCATTACAGATATGACAAATTAAAAAAAAAGCAGCTTGCTTTAAGCGGCCATATTTTATGTGTGGCCCACACAGCTGCCACTTGAAGCACAGCTCACAATCATCTTGATAAGTCAATCAGTTTTCATTTTTCATTTTCATCTCCTAGGTAATCAGACCATCCATCCAGACCCTTGTCAAAGAAGAACATCTAAAACAGCAATACGTATTCATGATCCGTTTTCTTCGAACACCGACTTCATAGAAAAGAAAAGATCTTTCCACGGAGGATTTTAAATCACAGCAACCCTATTTTTTTTTTTTTTTTTTTGATTCTGGCTAGAGAGCCTGAGGGGAAACATACCACAGAATACAACATCATTATACTGCAGTCTCTTATGATCCATCAGAAATGAAAACGGGACCACCTGCTAGGTCTATTATGTATTTAATATGAATAAGAAGTATCCCACTGCTGGTCATTAAAAGAAATTGTAAGCCATCTGACATTATACTTATCACCCATGCCCTGCCTCAAGTGTGTTGGGAAACACAGAGTTTGAGGATGGGTGCATTAGAGTCGGTCCTTTGATGTGAGTACAAGGCATGTGAACCCAAAGGAAGTCATTTATCTGTCAAAAAACATCTCTGAGACAGCATTTTGTAAAATATAATTATAAAACAGTATTATTGGCACAAGGAAGAATGGAAAAAAAATTCCAGCAGCTGCAAAAGGCATTAAGTTCGTCTTACCTGATATCCGCATGGTCTGTGAACTCATGAGAAAAATAGAAAATTTGGTCTGTTTAGCAAGGATACATTCAGGAAGTCATGGATCTTGCCTGACTGTTGACATGGCTCAATGACTATACAAGTTTCCCTGGGCCTAACTCGAGCTACCTGAATACAGTTAACTGGCTCGTTCAATAGTTCCTGTGGGATATTTTAACCCATGCCCTGTAAAAGTTCAAAGCTAAATGTGGCCATATATTGGGGGAAATGTTTGTCAAATTAGAGTTGTGGAGAGGGATAACTGGAAACTTCCAACATGAATGAGACCCAGAAACAATCTTTTGCTTGAATGCATTGAGCCTTGCAAACCATCTGAGTTTCCAGATCCTAAACAAGAGGAAGGCCAAATTTAGATATTGTGTTGATTTTTGAGAGAATGCAGGACTGGAAAATCCATCTTGGATCTCTGAATCATATTCTGGGAACGGTAGGAACTTCTTGTTTTTATTTTGGACCTCAATTTTAAAATAGGAAGTGTTGATGGAGAGGCTGTGGCACTTGATCCAATTCTAAGTATCTTGTTTGGATGGGTGATGAACACCGTAGGGATTTTCCTGTCCCAGCTTACATTAACATAGACCACATTCATTTAAAATACCCCCAAACACAGAAGACACAAAACTAAAATGTTTCATTCAAGAAGGCATTGTTAGGAGTTCAAATGTGATTGAGTTGTTGTCCACAAAATAAAACACAACAAAAGCCAGGTAATGCTCCTGTGATGGTCAGCCTTGATTGTTAACATCATTTTGAGTCACCATGGGAATAACTTGAGTCTGTCAGAGAGTTTCTAGGTTAGGTTCATTAAGGTGGAAAGCCGCATTCTAAATATGAGCAGCACCCATCCATGGGGCAGAGTCCTGGAGCCAGTAAAAAGGAGACAGCCAGTCAAATGCAAGGATTCATCACTTTCTGCTTCAACGTAATGAGTGCAATGGAACCAACTGTCTCTAGCTCATTCCACCATTACTTATCCACTTTCTATCAACAGAATCCTTCAAATGTGAACCAAAAGAAAGCATCTCCTCCTTATTTCTTGAAGAGCCAGAAAAGAGCTGATAAAACGATGTATGTAGACTTTTTGTCTCTGAGTGAATCTTAATATCAATTTGCAACAGAAGAGCCAAACTCCATCTACTGTGAGATGGTTTCAGGTAGGGATGAACCGGTTCATGTCCCTGTTACTGCAGGGATCCTGTCACTGTGTCCAACCCACATAAGAAGCAGACTGTTTATCACAAACAATGGGATACTGCTTATCCAGCTGCCAATTTTTTTTATGAACAATTGGTGAAAAGTTGCCTCTCTCAGGGACTGAAAGAACTTGTAGTAAAGCGTTAAACATGTCTGGAAGCTTCTTGTTTTGCTTTGTTTTCTTGGTAAATATTAAGAGTCAGAGACTTTTTACTAAAGGTAACACGAGACCATGTGGATTGAAGTGCAGTAAGAAGTTTGTCTCCTACAGCCCTCTTAGGCTATCATGGGGTCCTTGATGAGATGGAATTCGGTCTGTGTACAGCACGCTGAGAAGTCAGGTATCTCAGGCTCTCAGATCTAAAATGGTGCACAGCATCACCAATGATGGATTTTAATCTGAGTTATAGTCAAATTTAAAAGAGTATGCGTGTATACCAAATTATAAAATATGTTTAATATAAATACAATAAATAGTATAAAATATTTTATTTAATATAAAAGATTACAAGCAAAACATATTTTTCTCTTCCTCTCTGTCTTTCCCCCTTTCTCCCTCTCCTTTAATTCTGTATCCTGTCTGGCAGATTCCTCCAGATCCACCATCTTATAGTCTGTCTATCTCTGTTTCTCTCTATCTCTTGTCTGTGTTAAACACATTTTCCCAAATGTTAGCTGTAATGGTTGGGAAAAAGGCACAAAGAAAACGACCAGAGTCTGAGTGTTTTGAAAGCAGAAGCGGTTTCCCTATCAACTGCTGTTAACATGAAAAACATGTGCTTTATACTGAGAGAAACCTATGAAAAATAACGTGTGTATTCAGAACATTCAGTGCACGAAACTGAAACTGTCCTCACCCATCTTTTGTTTCTCACTGTTCCTTTAAGTCCTACTGCAGCAGAGATATTCTATATTTCCTAAAGAAAATGTTGGTCACAGCCATCATCTAAGTCACCCTATGTCAATAATTCATGTGTCTAGCTCAATGGTGTGATTATTATATTCTTCAAGTTTCTTTTCTTTTAAAGCACAGATTCAGGAAGGCATTTTGGTATCTTGTGTTATCCCAACCTTGATTTCTACCTTTGCTTTTTCTCTTACTGTCTGTATTTCTGGCTACACCAAGATGATGCAGCAGCAGGGACGGGAGAGGACTGACTAACTCCAGCGCATATTCTAGCACTGCGTGAGTAGCCATCAGCGTTCTCAGGGGCAGCAGATGTTGGCAAATGGCTCTTTTGCTGCATTGTGTCGAGCTGTGCTGCAGCTGCTTTGTGGACCTTCGTCAGCCAGAGACTGCTTTCCTGCACCTAATTAGCATGGTTGGTCACCTTCCATCTTGGTCATACTGGGAGTCATACGCCACTATGTCTGAGTGGATTTTCTTTTCATTTTTATTAGGTATTTCCTTTATTTAATTTCAAGTGTTATCCCCTTTCCTTATTTCCCGTCTGAAACCCCTATCTCCTCTGCCCTCCCCCTGTTCACCAACCCACCCACTCCTGCTTCCCTGCCCTGGCATTCCCCTATACTGGGCATAGAACCTTCACAGGACCAAGAGTTTCTCCTCCCATTGATGACCAACTAGGCCATCCTCTGCTACATATGCAGCTAGAGCCATGAGTCCCACCATGTGTTTTCTTTGGTTGGTGGTTTAGTTCCTGGGAGCTCTGGGGGGTACTGGTTAGTTCATATTGTTGTTCCTCCTATGGGGCTTCAAACCCCTTCAGCTCTCCATTGGAGACCCTGAGCTCAGTCCAATCGTTGGCTGAGAGCATCCACCTCTGTATTTGTCAGGCACTGGCAGAGCCTCTCAGAAGACAACTATATCAGGCTCCTGTCAGCAAACACTTTTTGGCATCCACAATAGTGTCTGGGTGTGGTGATTGTATGGGGTGAGATGGATTTTTTGAACAAGATGAGAAGAGAAACTCTTTTCCTTAGTGAGTGACAGAGAGAGAGAGAGAGAGAGAGAGAGAGAGACAGAGAGACAGAGAGAGACAGAGAGAGACAGAGAGAGACACACACACACAGAGAGAAACAGAGAGAGAGAAACAGAGAAACTGAGAGAGAGAGACAGAGAGAGGACATTTTTTTCTCCATACTATTTCTTTTCCAAGTACCCAGTTTCTTCTTCTTACGAAAGATCTAAAGCTCTTGCTAAAATAAGAGTTTCAGCATTGGCTTTTGACCCCATTTTTCCAAATTGCATCACATTTCCTGGGTGCAGGAGACCCTTTCACAACGTGAGAGTAATTGATCTTTTTAATGTAGTCTTTCAGTTTCAAGAGAAGGTCAGTCTCGGCAGCCTTCCCTCTGGATTATCCCAAACCAAACAGTGTGGTCCAGTGGCCATGTGGCGGTGGCATCACAAGCTTGCTTCTTGCCTTGACGGAAACACGAGAGTAAGGAAACCTTACAGCGCAATCTGACTGAGGCATGATGGGACGTAGAGTGCGCCTCAGCTCACCTCGTCCGATGTTTGCAAGACAGTGTGAGCTTCTATAAGTCTGCACAGAGGCCGGTGTTTAATCGGCAGCTTGAGTTCTTTCCTTTCTGTGTCTAGTCCTATCAATCTACTTTTCACGAGAGCATTTTTTGTGCTAACAGTTAAGCAAGGTAATCGTTTAATACAATGTTTTCCTCTCTCGTGAACTTGAAGAACTTCCTTGGGGGATTAAGAGAAGCTCACCTGATGCTCTATGGAAGGTTTTCTCCTCGTTGTTCACGTGGGGAGCTTCCTTAGAGTCCCCATACCAATAATAAATTAGTGAAGAGGTCTCGAGGGCAATAGGAGGAAACCGTGGGCTTACCGACAGCACATGATAAATACACATATTAATTATATATATCAAGGGAGAAATCTCAAAATCCAATTGTGTTTTGAGAACAACTCCTTACTCTTCCAGAGTTTCAACTTTTGGTATGGAACTTTCTCAAATACAGACCACAGCTTGGCCTTAGAGATGAATTTAGCACACCCCATCTTGGGCCTTATTTGTAAAAATAATAATAATAAAAAAAACGGGGGAGGGTCGATAATCAATCGACATCACCATGACCATGATGAATTCAGCGTTTTGATTTCACTAAGAGGAAAGGAAAGGTTCCCTAAACCCTGGGGAAAGGTCCTCCTACAGATAGAGATAAGTGAGGAAGACTAGGACTTTCTCCAGGAAGTCACACAGGTAAGCAGATAGGCGACAATGAGTCTCCCAAACCTTTAGCCTCAGCTGAAATGAACACCAGAGTTAATGGAAACTCCAGGCAGAGCCTATGAGAATGAAGGTCACCACCTCAGGGAATTTTGATAACAAGCTTGATAAGATGTCAGGCTTCAGTTTTATTGCTCCTGCTCTTATGAAGAACTATCCTGTGAGTATGCTTAAGGAGCCCAGGAGGCTCGAGGCAAAGAGTCCTTATGGGTCTTTCTTTTTATTACAAATACAGTGTAATGACATGCCTCATTCACCAGTTAGAGCCATAATGGCTTATTCAGATCCATCACAGAAGGGTTACTTAGGGTCTCCTGAGCAGACACAAGCTTTGCTGCCAACAAATGCATCTAGACATCTTGTTACCCTGCACTTCATTGTGACGGGTTTCTGTGGGAGTTAAGTCAGCCTGGGAAAGGGAAGGAGAATTTTATGACATGCATTTTCATCATCTCTTGTTTATCTGTTAATCACAATTCTATCATCACAGTTATTTCCACTGGAACAGGCAAACCCAAGACAAAGCTAGTCATTAAAAAAAAAAAAAAAACAGGCTGATTTGGGGTGGGGAGGGGAGATGGCTCAGTCAGTAATTTGCTTGGTGCTCAAGAATGAAGGTTTGACTGGGGAAGTGTAGGGAGGGGAAATCTGGGAGGAGTCAAGGGGAAGATTGAAAATGATCAAACTGCGCTGTATACATGAATGAACATTTTATAGCATTAGTGAAAATACTATGTTAAGAAAGAATACGGGGGCTGGAGAGATGGCTCAGCCATTAAAGGCTAGGCTCACATCCAAAAATATAAGAAAGAATAAGGAATTGGGCTTTGATGTCATTAGACCCTATGCTTAGGATTTGAGACAGGTAAGGTACAGGGCTATCCAGTCTAGCTTCATGTTCATTGAGAGGCACTGTCTCAAAAAAATTATAAGATGGAGAATGCTTCCACATAAACACACAGACACAGACACATATATACTTGCGTGTGAGCATGCACACATACACAGAAAGACAGACATAAAGAGAGACAAAGGCAGAGACAGAGAGACAGAGACAGAAGATGTCTTGACTATTTTAAAATAGAATGTCTGAATACAGACTTTCTATGGCTATTAACACCTCAGTTGAGTCTATTCATTTGTTTCTTAGACATGTTAAGTTATATGAGTTAAGTGATTAAATTTAATATACTGACCTTAGTAACTTATTCTTCTTTAAGGCCATATTTGCAAAAGGAACACATACGCCCCATAGGAATGACTCCTTAGCAGATAGAATCTGAGTCTTAATAAGTCTGTGTTGCTGTCAAAACTCAAAGACCTGATGTGCACCATTGCAGCCTTACCTAGCTCCTTACATACACTTTTAGTTTGATGACAGGAAGAAAGCTGCTTTCTCCAACCAGGAAGTTTTCCCAAACTGCTGAATAGCATTCAATGAATAACCTTTTAATAAAGATCAATTTTACTTAAATTAAGAAAATGGATGCTGACAGATCATAAGACTGCAGAAAAATATTAATAATCTAAATCATAATATTAAAAATAAAAGCCACTATTGATTTCTGTATAAATGATAAGCAGGCAAATATTTCACAGGTATTGTTTTATTTAATAATGCACCACATTTAATATTATATTGAGTAAATGCCAGTTATTCAGTATATAGTTCAAAATACATAGGTAAAAAAATTCTTTAAGTCTGTCACAGAAAGTGACAGTATAAGAGTTTGTGTGAGTTTTTTGAGTCCATATAATTTAGCAGCTAAGGGAAATATTTTATTTGTTACAATAAAAAATAATTAATAAATGAGATTTAAAAATAGTAGCCTAATTGCAGCAAAGCATCACTGGCCTATGAAAAGACATGCTAGATTAATTTACTAATTTCATGTATTCTTGCAAACTAGAAGAAATATAGTTGATCATACATATTTTGAAATATGTTTTGTGTTTAATGGATATTCTAATAAATAACCCTCTCATGTAATTAAGAATGATACGTAAATTGGTTTTTAAAAGAAAGAAGGCTATAGCCTTTAATCTCTGAGTAGTGTCAAAGGTCTAAATCAATATGTATTAGTGTACTGTACTCTACAGTAAATCTTTCTCAAGGATTAAAAAGCACACATACATTGGTAACAACAGAAACCCTCCTGGGAAGATGGAAATAATATGACATGGGCATTTTGCTTGTGGATGTATCTTGAATATATAAATATACACATGGCTTTTAGGAGATGAGGCATGCAGACATCTGAGTTAAATGGTAAGAAGTTTCATCAGGCAGGGACAGTGTTAAGAGCTTTGATTCATACCCATTCACTCCCAGAGCTTCAGACACTCCTCTTGCTTTTTTCCTCTCAAAAAACTCACACAAACGCTTAATCTACTCTATAACGTGAGGCATCCTACTAATTAATTAAATTTAAGCCATGCACAGTGGTACATATCTATAGTCTTCACACTTCAGTGGTTCAGACAGAAGAATCAGGAATTCAAGGCCAGCTTGGACTACCTGAGACTTCATGACTACCTGAACTACATATGGACTGCATGAGAGCGTAGCGAACCATTCTTTACTATCTGCTGAGAGATTAGCTGTTTTGTATTGTACTATAAGTAAGATAATACGATACTTGTCTTTTTGCCCCTGGTTTATTTCAAACAACACAGTATTCTCCATGTTCCTTCATATACTTAGAAATGGGAGTGTAGCAGTTAGTTTTTGTCAGTTTGATACAATGTTTCAAGAGTTTGCATTTATCCAGGGTTGATCTTAGAGCCTGAGCTGTCTAGGAAACCTTCCTCTGTGCCTTCAAGGCTATTTCTTACTTTCTCATCTATTAGATTCAGTGTATCGGGTTTTATATTGAGTTCCTTGATCCATTTGGACTTGAGCTTTGTACAGGATGATGAGTACGGATCAATTTGCATTCTTCTGCATGCAGACTGACAGTTAGATCAGCACCATTTGTTGAAGATGCTTTGTTTTTTTAACACTGTATGCTTTTGGCGTCTTTGTCAAAGATCAAATGCCCATAGGTGTGTGGGTTTATTTCTGTGTCTTTGATTCTATTTTATTGATTGATATGTCTATCTATCTCTGTACCAATACCATGTGGTTTTATCACTATTGCTCTGTAGTACAGCTTGAGGTCAGAGATGGTGATTCCTCCAGAAGTTCTTTATTGTTCATGATTGTTTTGGCTATCCTGGGATTTTGTTTTTCCATATGAAATTGAGAATTGCTCTTTCCACATTTGTGAAGAATTGTGTTAGAATTTTGAAAGGAATTGCATTGAATATATAAATTGGTTTTTTTTTGTTAAAATGGCCATTCTCACTATATTAATCCTACCCACATTGTGTTGGAGTTTTCCTTCTAGTATCCTCTGTAGGGTTGGGTTAGTAGAAGAATATTGTTTAAATTTGGTACTGCTATATGTGAAGGTAAGAAAGATTCTGTTTGGAATGCAGGAAATACTTTATTGTGGCTCTTGGTGCTATCATGTTTCATGATTAAAATCAACAATAAACTACAACCTAATTCAGATAGGATGACAAATGGCATATACCCTTCTGGAATGAAGGAATGGGTTGCTCCTCCAGGAAAAGAACCAAGACCTGCTGATGTGCTTGCCAAGGGTAGAAGAAATGCAGAATGGGTAATAGAGGAAGGTAGAAATACAAGCTAAAGCCATGTGACCAATTGCAGAAATGAGGGTTATAATTGACATGAGTGTTTTAATCTTTTTTAAAAAAATAATGTATTTATACAGATATTTGTGTTTTCCTCAATTTCTCTATCATGTAACATCCATTGTGAAAATATCAGTGGTTATAATATTTAGGATTTCAGTTACTAAAAGAATGTCCCTCATGGGCATTGCCAACTATTCTAAAATTTATAATGTCTTTGAGGTAGTGTGAGGGATAGTTATATCATGTTAGGCATAATCATGACGTGGTTATTGTTTTTATTGTGAAATTAATCATAGCATTTAGAGATATGATTGTGTATTAAGTTGACTTGTGATGGCTATTTTGGTCATCAATTTGACAGTATGTGGAATTAATTAAAATCCAAGTGGCTTGGTATGTCTATGAGGGGTTTTTCTTAATTAAATCACTTGAAATGGGAAACACCTTTAATCAGATCTTTTGAGGTGGAGAAATACACCTTAATCTGTATTTGTTCAGATATTGATGTTTCCCTCAATTGCTCTATCATGTAACATCATTTGTAAGAATACCAGTGGTTATCATATTTAAGTTTTCAGATACTAAAAGAATGTCCCTCAAGGTACATCACCAACTTTTCCTGACAGCTTATGTGAAGCACATAAAGAAGAAAGCTTGCCTCCCTTGCCTCCTTGCCTTTGCTCTTACTGGCAGGTTTATCCCTTTATGGACATTAGAGCCCTACTTCTTTGAGATTCTAGTGCAAGCTAAGACAACCAGACTTGTGAATTATTGGACTTTAAGTTGGTAGACATTCATTGTTAGACCAACTGGACTATATATAGCCTATACACCATTCTTATAAATCCTCCCTCTCTATAATATTATGTATTAATGTATATAAATATAATACACATGTAAATATATATTTATGTTATTAGTTATCATCCTCTAGAGAACTTTAACCAATGCATGCTGTAAGTGGTAAAATTATTATTTTTATGCAAAGCACACTTTGTATTCTGATATTAAAATCAGAATGAATGATATTTCAGTCTAAAGTGCAAAGATTATCCCTGGTCCTCATCAAATGTTATATTTCTATTACAAAATATCTCTTAATGTAATTTTTGTATATATTATTGGCAACTATTATTAGTCCTTAAGACTGGCTACTAGCAAATGGAGTGCAGAGTTATAATGGTGCCTCAGGTCCCCAACTTCACTCCATTTGCCTTCTTGTAGTTGGCAGTCTCATAAGGCACTTAGGCAGCTTGATACCTTCATTCTGACCCTTTAGAAGTGTTATCAGCTGATGGCTATTGAAAAGATTTATGTTTCAGGTGCCATCATGAACTTATTAATAAATAGCAAAGATTAATTTTCTAGTTTGGAGTTGCTCAAATGGGATAATGAAATGGGAAGGAAAATCCAAAGTATTCGAAAGGTATCAGTAGTGCAGGCACACATGCAACCTTTCCAAAGAACACTAGTTGAATTGGCATTTTAAAGTACACACAATGTACATATAAAAAGTATAAGGAACTTTTCTAAAAGGTCAAATGGAGAGTACAAGATCATGCATCAGATATAGCAGGAATATCCAAATATCGAGTTGGATTCAGAGCTCATTCAACCCATTTTGAATAAATAATTTCTCAAAGGTGATAACTAATATATGAATATGTGTTATTAGTATCCATTTCCAATGAACTGGGTTATAAGTCACTGTATACTTAGGTTGAACAAAACAGGACTAGGCACCTGGAATATAATACTTTCAATGCAATGATAGCAGCTTCCAAAGTGCACTAGCTTACATAACACGAGTTTCAATCTACAGCTGGAACATCATAATCTTTGTTGAGATGCATGTAGTGTGACAATTGCTTCTTTGCAATTGCTGGTTGAGTGCTCCATACACCATAGAGAATGCCTTCAGTATTTGCCGAAAGAACCTGGGAATGGAACTGCCATTGATTCTCTTTATACCACTGGGTAGGAAATAAGTGAGCCACGTAGATGAATTTAGATGGCAAAGCAACTTCCAGGAAGTCTTTGTGGTCTCTGCAGAAAATTCCCAAGTTTCCTACATGGTGTCTTCTTATAACCCCATTTTTTCTTTTTCTATTATCTTGACTGCTTTTTTCTTGACTGCTTTTTAAAAATACTTTTGAGTTTATACTTATATTACTTTTCCTCTTCCCTTTCCTCTCTCTTATCCCTCTCATTCACGTTCACTCCTTGTTCTTTCCAAATTCATGACCTGTTTTTCTTCCATTGTTGATTATGTATGTGTGTGTGTGCCTGGGCATGTGCGTGAATATATACATGTATTTCTGTATAGCATCCAGTAGGCAGACTTGGTGCTAGAGGAGCCAAGAGTTCTATATCTTTATCTGAAGGCAGCCAGGAGGAGACTGTATCACACTGGACAAACTTGAGCATATACATGAGACCTCAAAGCCCTGTCTCAATAATGACACACTTCCTCTAACAAGTCCAAACCTCCTCCAATAAGGTCACACCTCCTAAAAGTGCCACTCCCCCTGGGTCAAGCATATTCAAATCACCACAGTAATTGTTAATAAATAGCACCATACTGTATTGTCCATTTGTTAGTGATTTATTTAATGTAGCATACTTCAGTATGGGCTAATTCATAATGTTGTAAATGACCTATTTTCTTTCTTTGTTTATCCTTGACTCAAAAAACCCACTTGTATTCAAGTATTATGAGTTATACTCCATAAATTGTTTCAATTGTTTGTAATAATAGTTATTGTTAAATGCCATTTTACATTATTGTTTAACACACTTGTTCTAAATGAGCCAGTCAAAATTATCGTGAAGAAGATCACTAAAACAGATTAAATGTTCCAGAGTTTCACTCTGGTTACTGTTTTTTTTTTTTTTTTTCTTTTTTTTTTTTTTATAATCCACTTCAACACAATGTTGGATTTAAGGTGAACCCATTGCATAGGATTTCTGTAGGAGACACAGGACACTATTAAATACATTGATTCTCTGCCTCCTGAAGGTTTGTCTTCTTATCTGATGCTTTATAGACAGTTCGGCTCAAGCATCGGTCGTGAGCACAATGTAGCTGAGGTTCATTGATCTGTTCATAAATTTTAGCTTCTGTGGTTGAAAACATACAGACATATATACTTATATAATCATTTTCCCTCCAGTCATTTTTAGTTTGCACTTTTGTCCAACAGATATTTCATCTTTGAAAGACATAAAACTAAAATAAAACAAGAAAATACACTTTTGAGTCAGAATGTAGAAACTTCAGGAGCTAAGAAATGTTTTATGTGTGCCTCATGAACACAACTGGAATAGAAAGCACACAACATGGATGTTAATCCTGTGAATGTCACTTTATTTTAAAGTACTGCATATAATTAAGCTGTGCAATGAAAACATAGAGTGAGAAAAGTGTTAAACAATAATCAATACCCTAAGGTCTCCGGGTTTTCTATCAATTCCATATGGTCGGGCCAAAGCAGCACATTAGAATTGCTGGCTCTCTTGCCTTTGAACAGAGCACATACAACTCACAAACAGGGCTGAGGGACAGACACTTCACAATAAGTATTGTCAGAAATACAGACTTGAGCATTAATGCTTTGAAATCTATGCCTTGCTCAGATTTGGATACAGTCAACATGGAGCATTGACACGCATATTCATAACTCTATCTATCTATCTATCTATCTATCTATCTATCTATCTATCTATCTATCTATCTATCTATCTATCTTTCTTTCTATCTATCTATCTATCTATCTATCTATCTATCTATCTATCTATCTATCTATCTATCTATCTATCTATCTATCCATCTAACCATTAAAAAGAAAAGAAATTGATTTGAACCTAAGGGAAGTTTTTTCCTGGTATGTTATGTAAGCAGTAAGTAACCAGAGAAGTTTCATCTGGTGCCTATTTACTGCTGGAATGCCTGACAAATTTTTGGGCAATTTCTTTGCTTTTTTTTTTTTTTTTAACCTCAGTGAGTGTAACACATCTCTTTACAACCTCAGGCTCTTGAAGTCTCCTTTAAAAAAAGCGGTTCCATTTAATCAGGACTCATTTTTCCCACATGCTTGGTCTGCTTGTCCTGTCTGTTTCTCCTACATGTAAAGTTTCCTAATAATGTGAATTATTCAGAGGTTCTAACTAGAAAAAAAAAGAATGGCATTCAAATCTGAGCTATTGAGAAATATAAAAGCAAAAATACTTAAAAATACACTTTTTTATTTTTAAAAGGAAGCCCTCAGGTTTTAGACTTTTGAATGCTTTTCATAGTTTAGCACTGGCATTGTGAGTGATCTGTCAATGTTGACAGCTCTGCTTAAGCAAGATGCATGGAATAATAACAATCATCTAGTTTTAGCTTTCGGGAAACAAGACTCTTGTTTGTTGGTGCCAGTGAAAGTATCAAGAAAAATCACTTTCTAATATTCCTACAAACTATTCTACCTTCTCAACGAATATCTCAGCAATATAGCTTTTGGACATTGGTCACATTTTTAATATGGAAAATATTTAAAGATAATTTTCCAGAGTTTCTGTGAGCGATTTTTATATCTACTCTGTAGTAGGATATGTGTGTGATGGACGTGCAGATGAGTAGGTAGTGAAGGTGGAAACATGGTGTGTTCACACATATCATAGTAAATATGAGATGATATCTATCTAATTTATAGTATATAGGTATGTTTGTTTGTATGTTTCTATCTATCTATCTATCTATCTATCTATCTATCTATCTATCTATCTATCTACCTATCTATCTATCTAAATATTCAAATATTTGGATTCATATAACATCTGTATAATTTCAATTGTTTGTTGACTTGGGTAACAAAACATGTAAACTAATGCATATGTGTCTCAATTTGTGAGGCTGACAGAAGACAATGTGGGCAAGTTGATTTTCTCCTTCTGCCATGTGGAGTTATGGTAGTCAGACTTAGCTGCAGGGGTTTTCACCTGCTAAGCCATCTTGCCAGCTCTTTATATGTAAAGAATCTTGGTTTTGTTCTCTTAAACTAAGCTTGAATCTTTAATTACCTATAGTCTTATCACAAGTAAATCTTTTATGGCTTTAATCAGTGCCAGAATATTTTAACGGTCATGTAATGAGTTGCCGCTTTTTCGAATATTTGTCATAATGCTAGTAGTAGGAGAAAGACTTTGAGCACTTTGGGAAATCACTTTTGACAAGGAAGAGTTCTCGGGTCGCAGGAAGGCAATGCAATGTAAAATACATTATCTCCCATGACCATTCTACAAGGCTTCTCAGCACACTCTTATTCAGAAGCAATTACAGAAGACAGACTCACCTACCTGGACAATTGCTGAATATGTTGTATGTGTTGAACATTGATCTTGAGCATTTTGTTCATAAACTCAAGGAAAGTGACATGCCTTAATCTGATAGGTGTATTTTTTTGTCTTCTATTTTTATTTATTTATTTTTTTGAGCATTACATGTGTTATCTTTTTGTACCCATGGCTCCCCCTCCCAGAGTTCTTCACCCCATCTCCCTTCCCCTTTGCCTCTGAGAGGGTGCTGCCCTCTTCCCAGGTAACCCCCTTCCCTGGAGCATCAAATCTATATAGGAATAGGCACACCTTCAATTGAGGCCAGACAGGGCCATTCTCTGCTTCAAATGTTCTTGGGGTGGGATGCTCATAGAAGCTCATGCTCTTTGACTGGTGGTTTTGTCTCTGGGAGCTCCCAGGAGTTATCTGACACTGTTGTTCTTCCTATGGAGTTGCCATCCTCTTCAGATCCTTCACTCCTTGCCTTAACTCTTCCATAGGGGCCTTTGACATCAGCCCAATGCTTGGCTGTGAGTATCTGCATCTGTCTCAGTCAGCTGTTGGCAGAGCCTCTCAGAGGATTGCCATGCCAGGCTCCTGTCTACAAGCATGACATGGTATCATCAATAGTGTCAGGGTTTTGTGCATGCCCATGGGATGGATCCCAAGTCAGGCTGGTCACTGGTCTGCCATTTCTTCAGTCTCTTCTCCATTTTTGTCTCTGCATTTCTTTTAGACAGGAGCAGTGTAAAGTATTTAAGTCTTAGACAGATTATGTGTACTGTATCTCCTCCGTTTTAACCTGATGAAGACCTACTAACCCTGGCTGATCTAATCAAGAAAGTTAGGTACTGGGCACCTGAAGACTGACTATGTGAGTCTTTAGACATTATTCCAACACCGTTCTTATCTTTCTGAAAGTCAAACTAGCTGACACATCATTCTCCTCCTTCTTTCACCCCATTTGTTATCATTATCATCATCCTCTCTTTTTCCCCTCATCTCTCTACATCACGGAGGTTATTTTAGAACTCACTATGTAGACCCAGCTAACCCTGAATTTAGAGATCCACCTGCCTTTTGTGTGCTGGGATTAAAGGCTTACACCACCATGTCCAGCACAACATTCTCTTTTTAAATATTATTTCCCATCATCTTCATACTTTAGTTTTACAGACATTCTCTATGTCAGACTCTTCAATCACAATTCTGATACTGTAGTACCTTTGGACTTTCTCGGTATGTACATGGGATTCCATATGATCTTCCTTAGGAAGTCCTGTGAATCTTCCACTGGATTGCTGAAATAATTTTAAATGATACATATTTTAATTATCTTAAGGAACATCATATCATTTTTATTAATGTATAACCTGGTAATACATTTTACTGAAATATCGGTTTTTCTTCACAGAGACTGAAAATATCTAGACCTTACAACCAAATTAATAATGAGCTTTGAGTTTATTTAAAACTACTCATCATAGTATCTTATTGTACAGTCTGCATGGTGGTTAATCCACCTTTTAGAGAACAATGTAAACAATATTACTGTATTTTTTATTTCCCAATCAACTTTACAACATGAACTGAATGCATGGCTTTAATTTTAAGTTATGTATATTTTTTTATGCTTCTGGCCCAGAAAAATTTACGTGAATATGTGTGTTGTAATAATTTGCAGAAAGTAGCAAACAGATTAAAAGTGTCCTTAAACAAAACAAGTATCCCATAAATGTTGGAAGCAACAAATGAATATAGGTTAATAATGTCTATAAGTTTGAGTGCTATTCTGGACTGTAGTTAGTAAAGTAACTTCTTACCTTGTAAAGCATTGTTAAAGAGTCTTATTTAAAAAGTATCATGCGATGTTATTAAGAATGTAAACCAATGGGACTGGAGAGATGGCTCAGCTGCTAAGAGCACTGACTGCTCTTCCAGAGGTCCTGAGTTCAACTCCAAGCAACCACATGGTGGCTCACAATCAACTGCAATGGGTTCCATTGGCCTCTTCTGGTATGTCTAAAGACAGCTATGGTGTACTCATATACATAAAATAAATAAATAAATCCTTAAAAATGTGAGCCAAAATAAGTACCATATGTTTATTTCTTATACAATATTTTATGTACTGTTAAAAAAAAACAGAACAAAGACTTTTGTTAGGGACAGGCAAGAACACACACACACATACACACCACAAGGCAATGAGGATAGAATATGTACATACACACTTCACAGGTAGAGTACAGATAGGCCAGTAACCATAAAGTAGAAACAAATGAAAGACACAGAGAGGAATAGAAAATCCAACTTTGTTGTCAATCTTATCAATTAATCCAAGAGGAAGTTTGTATCTTTATTCCTTAATGCAACATTGGCACATTTTGGTGTTCCCAGAGGGTTGTCATTAATGTGTTAACCAACATACATAATAATAATAAAATAACTTGTCATATTATCATTGAACAGATACCTGGATATTTGAAATATCACACATAAAGTTTGAGTGATGAATCTAGTACTTAAAAATTATTTAGAAAGAAAATTGGAAACTAAGACAAATATTTCTTAAATTTTATATCTATGTACTCTCTTAGTGTATAATGTTTTGTATTAAATTTACCATTTTCATCTGCAGTATAAGAGTCCCTAAAGATCTCTTTATGAAATAGTTAGTTGAAAATATTTATTAGAAAAATATACAAAGAGTATTGAATTGGGGAGTAAAAAAAGGGATCCCAGGGAATATGAACACTGAACCTATGCTAGGATTAATGCCACTGTAAGGAGAGTAGTCATAGAGTTTGATTATTTTGTCTCTCAGCCAAACAAAGTTGCCAGGAGGTGGACCTTCAGTAGACTCTGGGTTTGTTAACATCTTAATCTTAGACTTCTCATATCTAGAACTCTAAGAAGCCAATGTATGTGGCATTTTGGGATAAAAATAAAACTTATTTTTATTTTCATTTATATTGCTATGATGTAATACCTTGACAGAACCCAACTTGGGGTGGGGGTGGGGGCACGTTGTAGTCTCTCGTTGTGAATAAGACAGGGTAGAAATTAAACATTTCTTGTCATATCACACCCACAGTCAATAGTAGAGAGAAAGGAAGCCTTCATACTTGTTTGCTTGTAAACTCTTAGCTTGATTTCTCCACTCGAATATAGCTAGGAACAGTCTGTCTAGGACATGGTACATCACATAGTGTATTGCATTTTCCTGTATCAATTAATTTATTATGACAACCCCCTCAAACATGCTCACAGGACAAACCAATATGGATAGCATCCATTGAGATTTTTCTCTGCAAGAGATTCCAGGTTGTGTCAAGTTGACAAAAATAACTATCACATAGTCTGAGCAGACTAATTTGTGAATTTGTGACAGAGTCACCACCTAGTATTCTTGGGGTTACTGTAAAAGAATAGTATAATACTTGATGGTGTTCAAACAGTAGAACTGTATTCTTTCACATTCTTGAGGACACCAGTATGACATACTTGTATTTACAGAGCTGTGCTTCCTGTAAAGGCCCTTGTAGATATTACATCCGTGGCATCTCCTAGCTTCTGGTAGCTGTAGAGATTTGAAGTATACACCATTAGCAGCCCATACTAAGCATTCTCTCTTGATGAACATAGAATATCTGGTTACAATGAGATTAACCAAAACAGAGTGTTTTAAGAAGAAAAAGCAATGTTTTGGAATCTAGTTTTCCAAGCCACAAGTTTCTAGTTAATTCTGAGTAGCTGAGCTATTCATGCTCATTTAGGAAATTCTGACTTCCTGTCCTTTTACACTTATTGCTTTCTTTTTCTTTTTCCTTTCTTTTTTCTTTTTTTTTTTCATGTATTCAATACTGTTAAAATTTCAACTCCCATTTTAACTCTTACTGAGAAACTCTTAGGTATTGCATTTTGCTCTAAGCTTTTAAATAAGCATTATCGTGTTTAGTATTCACAGCAAACAGTGACCTGCAGAGGCTAAGTGTTCCCATTCCATTGGATTCCATTTCTTTCACTCCACAGCTCAATACCTTTTGCATATTTTTCTACAAGATGATCCTGGAAAGGCAACGTTTGACAAGGCAGAGGGAAGGCACATGATAAGCTGTTGGTGGGTGTGGCCTAAGTAGTTAGTTCACAACCTAATGTGACTGATCTTGTAGCTATTGAGAGCAGAGATGTGGCTTGGTCAGCCCTGTACAGTCTAGTAACTTTGATAAGAGCAAGTGTATTCTTGAGTTTGGCCTTGTGTGTGAGGACAAGAGTGGGCTCAAATGTCTGGGATCTTGAGTTTGGCCTGTGTGTGAGGACATGAGTGGGCTCAAATGTCTGGGACCAGCTGAGGGTAAGGGGTGGGAGGAGGAACTTACTACAAAAAGATTCCTCATCTGTAGCTGCTCCCAGCGGAGGTGACGAGGTGACCTGTGTTGGGAGGTAAGCTGCTGTGAACAAGTGGGTGGTCATTTGTTTGTAGTATGTGCCAGACTTAAGATTTCTGTTTCTGGGAACAAGTTCCAGCTGGTGGTCATATAGGATGGAGCCCACCCTGCAGAGGTGAAGCAGGTGGGGACCAGATTGGGTGGGTAGTAAAGGCTCAGGACCAGATTGAGTCACAAAGGAGGATGTCATGAACCCAATCATGACTGGAGAGCTGCCAAGTGTCAAAGTGTGGGGAGCTTTTGGCAGTGGACCTGGGTCCACTCTTGCTTGTAAATAAGCAGCTGTCTGTGGAAGGTATAGTAACTGCCACTTTTCTGATCTTGTTTCTCATTTCTCCACCACAGCAAAAACTGCATAATTCATAGTCTTCAAAACTAATTTTATTATTATGTGAGTTACAGGATTTAGCTTTAAAGCATAGTTATTTTATATGGCCTCAGTAATTTTGGTTCACACAATGTAAGTGTTTTCACATTCTATCCCCTTTCTCATATAGAGATTTGAGGATCAATAAGACAGTATACATTCTTTCTTGGGAAGAACGCTGTGTAATATAAGCAACCCTGGGAAGAAGTTGAAATGGCATAGAATATCAGACTTTCAAAGCATGAAAAACCACTGATTAGTTATGGTAAAAAGAGAAGGCAAGAGAAAGCCCATACTTCATAAGAGTAACTTAGCTCTCTCATGCTTTCTATTATGTATTTGTTCATTTTACTAAAACTTTTGACCAGAGATTCTGATATGATAGTTTTTGATGTCGGTTTTCTACTCAAGTATAATTCTCTCTATCTCCAGTTTCTGTCTCATCTCCAATTGAATTTCTATCTCTTCTCAAATAAGGAAGATTAACCTAACACTTAGATTGTATTTTGTATTTCTCAGAACAATAATAGAGATATGGAATTATTTATTTGCTCAGGTACATCAGTATCCCTTTTCCCTTTGATTCTATTTACTACACCCATGTAGGTAGGATATGATTATAATAGTGGCAGAGAAATAATAATACTAGGAACAGTTCATGGGCTCCATCCTATAAATGGAAATTCAGAGAAAATACAGTTTCTTAACTGGTTTCATTAGGATGAAAGAAACAGGAAAACATGAAAATTGAATAATAATGAAATTTCTGCTTCACTTCTCATCAGATCCAAGGATATCTTCCTGGACATTCTGATCTCACTTCTGTAAGATGGTTGAAAAGAAGGCATTATGAAGACATCAAGTGCACAGATGGGTTCTTTCAGAACTGGCAATGTGCACATCTTCATGAGACATATAATTATAGGTGCCGTAGAATCATGAGGCAGGATAGAGCGCTGGCTAGATCCTTGGAATTATTTCTCACCTCACTCTTTGTTGATATTATAAGATAACTTTGGCAGTGCTTGTAGGGGATCAATCCCCACAAAAAAATTGTAATTTCTACTCTTAAAATTAAGAGGGAAAAACCTACAGATTCAAAATTAGCTGTGTTGCTGTTTTTGTTATCTTAGATTCAGACATCTTGAGTTTTGGATTCAAAGGACCTAGATATACAATGAAAAAAATTAGGGTCAATAAGATCTTTATAATATAGGATTTTAAATGTTTTAATCCTATAAGTCTTCTCATGACATGTCAGATCCTGGCTGTACCCAATTACTATCTCAAAGATGATGATGAACATAAATATGGACTTTGCTTTGTATGTGGCAAAGCTAGCTGCTGGGCATAAAACTGTCCTTGCTTCAACTGCTGACAGCATGCTGTCCAAACCATGGACAAGAAGGGCACAGAAGAAGTCAACTGCCAAACTTTGCCAAGACAAAGTAGGCCAGTCCTTTGTAATTCTAGCTTCAAAAAACCCTGTCACATATTCTGGGCATATAGGCTGAAGATGGATGCTTCAACACTGAAGAGGAATCTTGGGCGACTGTCCAGGCAGCCAGCAGTCTGTTATTTCCATAGTGTTGGAAACTGCTTGCTCTGCACTTTCTGTTTATTCAAGTAATATTTATCCTTCTCAGGTCTCTGATTGTGGTTGACGACTAGATAGTTACAGCCTCAAGTTAAGCTTAAGGTGTTGATGATTTAAGAAAGTGTTTTAAGGTCTAAAAAGATGTTTTAAGGCTGATAAATGCAAGATATGATATAAAGTGCTTTAGGGACAGAACCTTGAACTCCCTTAGGTAGGAGTAGAATATTTTCTCCAAGGTTTACAAATACCAATGGACTGGATTTTGTGAATGTAATTTTTACCTGATAGTTCTCATCATTTTTCTTATTATATATAGTTTGTTGTTGTTAGAGAAAGAACCTTTTATTGGATCAAAAGGGGAAGATGCTGGGATAATCTCTTGTATGAAGCATTTCCTGTCTTAGTGATTTGCAAATGTCTTCTCCCCCACATTCTGATTGGTTTAATAAAGAGGTGATGGGCCTATAGCAGGGAAGGAGAAGAAAGCTGGCACATCCTGGCAGAGTTAGGCTCTCTGGGAAAGAGTCTGGGATGAGAGATTCACCGGCCAGACATGGAGGAAGAAGTAAGTGCCAGTACCCAAGAGGTACCAAGCCACAAGGCAGTACATAGATTAGTATAAATGGGCCAATTTATGTACAAGAGCTGGTGGGAACAAGCCTAAGCTAAGACCAAACTTTTATAATTAATAAAAGATTTCTTTCTGTGTCATGACTTGGGTGGCTGACAGACCTAAGATTATCTGGTGGTACTTGTCATTGGGAGTAAGACTGTATTTCTCACTCAGCATTCTTTAGTTGCCTGTAGATTTTTTTGTGTATCCATGCATGCATGCATGCATGTACACATATGTGCACATATGGATAATATGTAAACAAACATAATATATTTCAAAGTAGACATAATATATTCGTTCTAAGAAAGTTGGTCAGAATATACTCTAAAATGTCTGTGGGTCTGACACAGTACTGGTCACTTTGCCAGGTTAAAATTGCAAATTGAGTGCAAGAAACTGTTTATGTGAAACAGACCCACAAATGCTCACATTTCTCCCCATGAGTATTGATAACTAAGAAAAGGAAAAGAGAATAATAATATGGTACATTCTCGACAAACACTCCCTTTCCTTCCCTTCACTAATAGCTCTCGCGGTGGTCTTATTTTTTTAGATTAAGGGTAGCCATATTTTATAATGATATTTTCAGCAACAGACAGAAATGAGTCTCCTTTCTTATTTGTGTGGTTCTCTTATTCTGTTGTAAGAGAATTCATAGTTTTGCACTAGATGATATAATTTACTTTTTATTCATGTACCAATTTTCTAAAGCACCACAACAAAATATCACAGCCTGGGTGGCTTTAACAATAGAAACCTATTTCTCAGCTGTCTGGAAGCCAAAAGTCTGAGATTGAGGTGCGCGTTGGGGGGTGCTACTTTCTGAGGATACCCTTCTCCCCCATTTGACTGTCAGGTCCCTGCCTTCTCTCTGTGTTTTCACACAGTCTTTTCTCAGTGTGTGCATTAGCTATGTTTCTTCTTCCTCTTAAGAAGGACACTCGAGATCCTGGTAGAGACTCTCTGCCATTGCAAACTCTTTACCTTAGTTACTTTAGTTACATTGTCCCCAACTACAGTTCCATACAGACATGTCAGTATTAAAGGTTAAGACTGTAACATGAGTCTTGAGGGAACACAATTCCACCTGTAACAACTGAGTCATTTCTAGTCACTGTTGTACAGGACATGTATTTTTTTTCTCTTTTTTTTTTATTATGTATTTTCCTCAATTACATTTCCAATGCTATCCCAAAAGCCTCCCACACCCTCCCCCCACCCCCACTCCCCTACCCACCCATTACCATTTTTTGGCCCTGGCGTTCCCCTGTACTGGGGCATATAAAGTTTGCCTGTCCAATGGGCCTCTCTTTCCAGTGATGGCCGACTAGGACATCTTTTGATACATATGCAGGTAGAGTCAAGAGCTCCGGGGTACTGGTTACTTCATAATGTTGTACCTATAGGGTTGCAGATCTCTTTAGCTCTTTGGATACTTTCTCTAGCTCCTTCATTGGGGGCCCTGTGATCCATCCAATAGTTGACTGTGAGCATCCACTTCTGTATTTGTTAGGCCCTGGCCTAGTCTCACAAGAGACGGCTATATCATGGTCCTTGCACCAAACGCTTGCTAGAGATTCCACCTCACACCAGTCAGAATGGCTAAGATCAAAAATTCAGGTGGCAGCAGATGCTGGCGAGGATGTGGAGAAAGAGGAACACTCCTCCATTGTTGGTGGGATTGCAAGCTTGTACAACCACTCTGGAAATCAGTCTGGCGGTTCCTCAGAAAATTGGACATAGTACTACCGGAGGATCCCGCAATACCTCTCCTGGGCATATATCCAGAAGATGTCCCAACCGGTAAGAAGGACACATGCTCCACTATGTTCATAGCAGCCTTATTTATAATAGCCAGGAGCTGGAAAGAACCCAGATGCCCCTCAACAGAGGAATGGATACAGAAAATGTGGTACATTCACACAATGGAGTACTACTCAGCTATTAAAAAGAATGAATTTATGAAGTTCCTAGGCAAATGGTTGGACCTGGAGGGCATCATCCTGAGTGAGGTAACACAATCACAAAAGGACTCAAATAATATGTACTCACTGATAAGTGGATATTAGCCCAGAAACTTAATATAGTGAGAATTAAGGTACAATTTTCAAAACACATGAAACTGAAGAACGAAGACCAAAGTGTGGACACTTTGCCCCTTCTTAGAATTGGAAACAATCACCCATGGAAGGAGTTACAGAGACAAAGTTTGGAGCTGAGACAAAAGGATGGACCATCAAGAGACTGCCATATCCAGGGATCCATCCCATAACTAGCCTCCAAATGATGACACCATTGCATACACTAGCAAGCATTTGGTGCAAGGACATGTATGGTTAGAGACGTTTGTTCCTTTTGCTTCTTCCTGTGTCCTAAGAACCTTTATCACTGCCTGAACAGTAACAGGCACCAAGTGGATACTTGTGGATGAGAAAAATGAATGAATCAAAGAATTAAACAAATAAGTCAAGTGACAAATTTGTAAATCCCAGTGTTCTCTGTGCATGGCAGATGCCACACGTGCAAGGAAAGATCATTTATACTTAAATTAGTAAGATCTGAACAGCCTGAGTTATGCTCATCCTGGCATATGGGCAAGCCGGTAACATTTGTGGATAAAGTATGTATTTAGAAATAAGTACCAAATAGAATGCATTGATGATGTCACAATAAAGGGTGACATACACATCAGCTGTGGAGCAGAAACCCGCACGAGTCGCAGTTCTTTTAAGGCAGCGAAACTTTAAGGACAAAGATTTGTAATTAGAGCTGGAGTGAATTTAGTCTTTTCTGCTAGTCACCTTTCTGCCATTAGCCTTTTCTGTCAGCCTGATGGATGGCAGATGGCGCAGAGGCATGGTCAGACTAGAGCTCCAGCATATGGCACGATTGCAACAAACACAGTTTCCCTTCTGTGGAAGCCCTGCCTTTCAGAAGCTCATCCCCCTCTTTCCTTCACACGTGGAAATTGTTTCTCTCTTTCTTTTTGTTTCCGTGAGACTGATTACAAGAAAGCATTTCATGTACATGGAGCCAATAATGCATTTGAGGATTTACTTTCAACGCTGGAGGCACTTGTTTAGTGTGTGCATGGCCCCGGGTGTATACTCAGCTACACATTCCGACATTCACATGTACACATGTGTGCACACACAGAGAGCTGCCACCAAAAGACAGACAGAAAGGTGGGAGGAGGAGGAGGAGGAGGAGGAGGAGAGAGAGAGAGAGAGAGAGAGAGACAGAGACAGAGACAGAGAGACAGAGAGAGACAGAGAGACAGAGAGACAGAGAGACAGAGAGACAGAGAGACAGAGAGAGAGACAGAGAGAAAGAGAGAGACAGAGACAGAGACAGAGACAGAGAGAGACAAACACAGAGAAAGATAGAGAAACAGGTGGGCAAAGAAACAGGCAGAGAGGTAAGCCAGACAGAAAGGCAAAGAGACAGACATAGAGAGACAGAGATGGAATAGAACAATTTCCATCAAGAAACAGCATACCTTTTCATTAGTTTTCTTACAGTAACTATGGAACTAATTGAACATATATCAAAGTAATAGTCTTCTAATTGTAGATTTGTGTGGGAATGAGGAGGGACAAATGTAAAGTATACTTATGGCCCTACAAGAAGAGGTATGGAAACTTACTTCCACTCTCTGCCACCCACACAGGAGGACACAAGGAGAGGATAACCAGCTGCAAACCAGGGTGAATGTCCTGCCAAGCAGCAGAAGGGCCAGCACCTTAACTACAGGCCTTTATACTTCCAATGGGAAAACACAGTTCTGTGTTCTAAGCCAAACAACTTAGAGTATTAAAGGCACTCTAACTAAAACATGTACTCTAATCAATAACAGTGAAGATAGAACAATTGAAAGATTTTTTTTTAAATATGAACAAAAATGCCATGCCTTTCTGGAGAACGTTTAGATGATTAGTATATTCTTATCTGTTACTTTCTTTTATAGATCCTTGTTTCTTTTAGTGTGTCAATCATCAGTCAGTCAATACATCTTGCCATCATTTCGGTAACTTGTTCAATATCTACTGCTGACTCTCTAAGAGCAGAAACTTTTCATTGTTAGTTACTTCAGCTTTATTACATGGTTACTACTATTAAATTGTAAACGGACAAAAATAGTTACTGTATATTTTGAATAATTAAAAGGCACTTATTTAGTGCACATCTTAGTTTGAAGCATAGATATATTTTTCATCATTTAGGACTGATAACTGACAGGTCCCATAATGACATGATACAAAAGTAGGTTTTAAAAATTCAGTGCCAGGTTTAATCCTGTGGACTTGATTTGGATTAGAATCACACATAAGACTTTCTGTACCATTTTCTTTATTTCCTAGAGTTCTTTTGGTATCTAAAGTTTCTACACACACACACACACACACACACACACACACACACACACCACAGACAAAAAGGGAAAAAAGTCAGCTTCTCTTGTACATGGAAGACTTAATAGCATCTTTCCCTAAAGATGCGAGTGCATTTATAGAGTCTTTAGCTTTAAATAATATGTGTAGTAATAATTCATAAGTAAGTCATAGTCTAGGTATGTGTTCAGCTTAGTTAGTAGGAAGGGAGCTGTAGGAATTCCTACTGTAAACCAGAGCATAGAATCACTCTGCTTGCAGTCAGACACTTGATCACATGTCTGACCTTGATTGAATCTTATACAATCCACACTATGCTATTCTGTATCTAATTAAAGTTATGTTAGAAACACAAGAACAGAATGATTTCCCTTGAAAGTAGAGGTATGTGAGTGAAAACAAAGATTTACAATTTTAATCAAAATAATTCTTGCTTATTTTAGTATGCAAAGGAAACAATTCAAAATATGTTGTATACATCAGACAAGTTGTAAGGATATTTTATCTACCTATAAATCTACCTAAATCTCTGTGTGTCTGGCTGTTTATTTCTGGCTGTCTGGAACAGGAAGCCCCTCCTCTTTTGACAGGAATGTCAAGTAGGCTCCTTCCTACTGAGGGAAAGAGATGGATGCTTTCCCAGATCTCTGGGTGAAGTGGGTGCCCTAGCCCTGGCCTTCACACGTTGCAATTAAGTGAAGGTTTTAAGTTAGTGGTAACTGTGTAGTGAAGTCATGGGATGCAACAATGTGAATGAAGATGCTCACTCAAGTAATGTTGGTTCTGAGATGTAGTGATTTCCATCGTTGTTGCCTTCTTGCACCTATCCACATTCTGACAGAGCTTTACAGTCTTCTTGTGAGTGATGTGAGATACTGGACATCTGCAGTAGGCACATGCTAACACGCCAACAGTGTGTCTTGCCTTAGTGATCCCTGCTCTCTTGAGTGGTCTTTTCTCCTCGGACCTGTGCTGGATGCATTCACTCACTTCTAACAGAAAATGACAAAGCTATCAAGTATGGCTTTTGATATTAGGCTAGAAAGAGAATGTGCCCTTCATGAACTCTGGGAGGAAAATCAGCTGACATTTGTAAGTGTGTAAGGATGCCTATAGGGCAAGAAGCTAAAGTTTGAGCCCTGAAATGACTTCTGACCCAGTCTAAACCTTGACCATAGTTTTATGATAAGACCTGAGGCAAACTACCAAGCTGAAGAATTCTGGGTATCCTAAACTACAAGCTATGAGAAAGCAAAACAAGTTTTTGTACTCAATATTAAAATTTTCATAGTTTATTACACAGAAATACAGGACCAATAGAATGTCCATTCAGAAAATCTCTTCTCTAATTTAGTAAAGCATAGTAGTTTTCTGTTGATTGCAATCAGCAACACATATACTAACCAAGTGGAAATAAAAGACCTTGGATATGATAGGATTAAAAAGCAATGAAAATATTCTTACATTTTAAGAAAAGACCTGGTAATAGAAAAGTCATTTAAATTTTACACGTTATCAACTTATAACAAAATGTCCACTAAGGTGTTTAGGAGATGATTTAATTAATAAAGTTCTTGCCAACCATGCATGAAGACCTGGATTCGGACTGTGTAACCAATGCAAATAGTCAGGCATGAAGTGCCTGCTTGCAATTCTAACACCAAGGAGCCACAGACGGTGTGAACCCTTGTCCCCGATGACTAGCTAGTCTGGTTAAATATGGGAAATATCCTGTCTTAAAAATACAAGGTAAGGAGTAATTAAGGAAGACAATGTTAGCCTCTGACTACTGCACAGATCTGCACATATACAGTCACATGTACAAACATGTACATGACCATATACCTAAACATGCAACACACACATACATCGTTGAAGACAAAGCTTTCAAAAATATAGTCCACTGTTTTAGAAAAGGAGAATTGAGCACTCGTATGTAGCGCTGGTGATCAGGAAAGGGTGGAATGAGGAGAAATGCCAATGGTGATAAAGGTGAGCGAGAATGAAGTGAAATGGTCTTGGGGAAGAAAGCTCCACATAGAGAAAACAGAAAGTGCAATGATTATAAAGAAAGCATTGACCTACATTTGGCAGTGAGTGAAGGGGAGATAAGGGGAGCTGCAACAGAGAGTTGGGGGGGGCTTCATTTCAGACAGAGTTAGGAAGCAGGCACATGAGTTTGTGAAGGGGTATGGCGGGCCCTGATTCATATTTTAAAAGGATCACCATGGGTGTCAGATCGTGAACACACCACACAAACAAGCAGAGAACATAATTGCGGTGACTAAGATGAGGACTGAGGATGGGAAGGAATAGGTTAGTAGGACAGGATGTAGTAAGAACCACTCACTCTGCATATATATTTACAGTAAAGCCAGAAAAAGCTTTGATGATATGGATTTATTGTATAAAATGGAGAGGGCAGATGAAGGCTTCTAACTTTCGATTAGATGGAGAAGAACATGGGAACCATACTTTGGGCTGGAGGAATTATAAAAGGAGGTGGATGTTCAGAGAGAAAATAAGAAATGGAGTTGCCCAAAAGTGGCCTCTCCAGGTGCAAAAGCATCCCCGTCAAAACCAAGGCTATGAGGGGAAACCACCACTGCTTGCTACCTGTGAGAAAGAACGGCTCTCCCTAGCAGCTGCCCTCCACTCTTAATACATGCAGATATGTAGAGATAGATCTGAAATGATGTAGATGGAAGGAAGAAAGGAAGAAAGAAAGGAAGGAAGAAAGGAAAGAAGGAAGGAACAGAAGAAAGAGCACAATGATGAGGAAGAGGCATTCAGTGACAAGCGCCTTGCTTTCAGAAGAGAGCACTTGGGTTAGTATGTACAGCTGGATATTTAAGTTAAAAACAGGTTTTTAATTATATTTTTATCACCTAAAATCTGTTTTTTTGGTTTTGTTTTATTTTGTTTTTCGAAACAGGGTTTCTCTGTGTATCCCTAGCTGTCCTGGAACTCACTCTGTAGACCAGGCTGGTCTTGAACTCAGAAATCTGCCTGCCTCTGCCTCCCAAGTGCTGGGATTAAAGGCATGCGCCACCACTGCCTGGCCTAAAATCTTCTAAAATTTAAACATATTTGATCATATTCTTGCCCTCCTCCAAGTCCTTCTAGATCCTCTCTCTGTCCCTGACCATCCTAAAAATAAAGAAAAACCCAACACACACACACACACACACACACACACACACACACACACACCAACATACAGAGACAGACAGACAGACAGACATGGTTTTTAAAAGCTACAGTACTCATTTAGAGAACTACAAACTGACATAATTCACATTTACAAAGTCTTTAAAGCATCTAATGCCGCTGGTTCCTGTGGAATTAACTCTTCTAATGAAAGACGTGGGTCCACATTTCCCTTGTTCTGAATCTCACGTCCCAGCTTTCTCTTAATTTGGACCTTGTTGTCTTATTAACCAGGTGATATGTTTTATTTTCAGTTAAGATCCTGCACTGGCTTTTCCATGCTCTGAAGAAAAAGCAATAAATCATATTACAAGGATTTACAAACTGAAAGTCAGAACTAATCTAGTCTAAAGTAAGGGTGTTTTGGAATGAGTTCAGATGCCAGCCTGTAAGCCTTGTTAAAGTAGTCCACTTATGGGAAACTGGACCACGGAAATAAAATCACAGTAAGAGCATGGGTATTTTGTGATATCTTGGACTACATTGCTAATCACAAAACTAGAAGAGAGAGTCCTGAGGCACGTGAAGAAACACATAACAACCCACACTGAGATCGAGGGTGCTGCCATTGAGAGAAGTGAATTAATTAAACTGCTCATTTTTTAAGAAGTTCACAGAAATATATTCATGGAGACTTGAAAAGTATGTGTGGATAGATTTGTTTTGTAAATAGTATGTCATTATATAAGGTGAATTGATTTTTAGAAGGAAACATTAAATATTATATGTTTATGATACATATGTTTTGCAAAAGAACAACAACAAAAAAAACCTTGGAGTCACAATTTAGAAAGTTGACTTTTCCCCATCATTCAATGCAATAAATAATTATTAGATTGAATCTGTGCACAGCCCTCACTCAAATACAGTCATGCTCACTGATACTCTGTGTCTCACAAGATGATCCAGTCTCCTCTTTTCCCTTTCACCTTATTTTCCCCCTTTCATTTTTTTCTTTTTCTCCCCTGCCTTTTCTTTTATCTTTTGCTTTTCTGTCATTCCTTCTGAATCACTTATTTTTCTAAAATGCTGATCAATACTAATTATGTACATCATAGTCGACAGGTTGACTGAAGTTCATGATTTGAAATCACATTTGGAAGGCACCCATCATGCAACCTACCCCTACCTCTTGGCCACCATGGACTTTCTTGTTTTGTTCAAGTAGCACACAGTAACATCTATTTCTTATTCATATCAATGTGTTGGTTTATTTGTGGTAAGAAAACCAGTGTGTAACACGGTCCCTTATTACAGGCTCCAAATTGTTATAATTTGGGGTAGTGCCTAGAACACAGTACACTTCACAATGGTAGTCATCAGTAAATGACAACCTATTTCTACTTGCAGTTGCTTAGTTCTTTCAAATGTAGTGCAAGGTGTACCCTTTGAATTTCCAAACCTTTCTGTGTCTGAGGAATAGATGAAACAGAGTTATTTAGAATATACTTTATAATGGACCTTGACAGGCCAAGTGTAGTGACAGCTGCCATCACTGCCATCATTGGGAACTGGGGGCAGGAGTATTGTGAGTTTAAGTCTAGCCTGGGTTATGTAGTGAAACCTTCAAGGGAGGGAAAGAGGGAGGAACTGGGAGTGGGAGGGAGGAATGTTAAAATGCATGTATAAAAAAACATCTGCTACAAAAGTATCCATGGCTTAGGGTCTGACGATTTAGTAGCTTTCACATTCTCACAGATAATAAAGAAGAAAACTTCTATTACCTTAAGGTAACATTGAACTTGAGCCTAATTTCATAATTCTCAGCTGACTGTACACTGACTTTAATGGCCATCTGTGAAATGCAATTGCAAATTGTCAGCGGCCCATCCAGTGCCCTGGCTGCCTGTCCTGGGTGCACTGTCATTTGCAGTGTGAATAGACTTCCTTCTGGGACGACAGACAGTTTTAAACTGTCACCAAGAAAGCAAAGTACTCTCAGACTAAGTACACTCTCTTCTCCTGGTTCCTGTAATTTTTGATGATGGGAATGTTCGGAAAGCATTACAAAAGTCTAAAATGCCTTTAAAATTTTATTTCTTGCATTATGCTATACCAACCTTTACATTCTTGTGTTTTAAAATGTCTTTGTGAAACCATGTGGAAGTCCTTTTTCTTCTTGCATTAAGCATTCTACAATGAGTGTTGAATGATGTCATCACTGTAAATGCTCTTGAGTGTAAATGATACAGGATATGTAGGACAAAGTAGGTCCCTTTGTGGTCACTACCACTGTCAAAAAGCCAGAGTCAACAAAGCTTCCAGAATACCATAAGGTATCGACCAAGGAATGTGGTTCTCTGGAGGAATCCTAAGAATTAAGGGCCAAAGGAGGAGCGACAACACGTGTGGCGTCTGCATTCTTGTCATCCCATGGAGATGATGTCTTGGCTTACTAGAACAAACAGAAGCAAAATAGATTTATATTTGTGTGGATGGTCTTCATTCTCCTGACACCCAGGCCTCAGTGGGGGAAATATGAGAAAGGCACTGTCTGAGCATTCAACAGTCCCAAAGCAGCCTCGATTTAGAAAGCAGCTATTTGCATGAATTATCTGGAACATAGTGACAAGTATCTCAAAAAAACAGGTATTTCAGATGGTCGATAGAAGGTTCGGATCCAGGGAGGAGGAGTCATTAGTTGCAGGAAGAAAGCATGGCGGCCTCTGTCAGCTCACATCAGAAAGGACTAACAGCCATACCACTGTTGGTCTCACCTCTGCTCACAGAAAGCTGTACAATGTTAGATGGACCGTTTGTTCCTCCAGTCCTAGAAACACGGACGGGGGTGGGGGGCAGGGGGGGCGCACACCCTGTGTGTCTTCTCCTCACTTCCTCCAGTAGATCCATTTTACTTTTACTGTCTCTTTACCTTCTTCCTGAATGATATTCTTAGCAAAAATATTTTGTCCATGCATGAACATGTTTTCTTTCAATATTTCAAGGATGTTTTACTTATTTTATTTTGAGGAGAAATTTACTCTCGTTTTGATTTTTAGTCCCTTGTATGCAGCATGATTTTTTAAGTCTGATTTTGAAATTTCTGCCTTATAACTTGTCTTTGAATCATTTGATTCTGACCTGCTTAGATGTAGCTCTCATGATATTTCTGTGGTCACTGAGACAGGGTCTTCCTGAATAGTTCTGGACTGATATGAGCTCAATCCGTCTTCAGTCTCATGTTAGGAGACTACAGGTGTGAGTCACCCCGTCCAGGTTTTTGTTTTGTTTTGTTTTGCTTTGTTTTATATTTCTTGAGGATCTGAGGTCTGTTGAAACTCTGAGATCAATGAGTTGATAGTATTCCTCAAATTTGCAAAATTTTGGAATACTATTCTTCACTTTTTCTTTCCCCCATCCACTCACCTTTTTGGTGGACTCTGACTGCATATGTAGTAGTTTTCTTTAAGTCATCTTACACTTTAATAATAGTGTCTTTTTTTCTCTTGTGAATTTTTAATTATTATATATTTTATTTTTTGGAGAGTGTATCTTCATGGTCACAAATGTTTCTACTATAATAATTAAGCTGTTATTAATTTTATTCATTATATTTTATCTTTGTTAAAAATGTATCTAGGTACTTCGTATGGACCTTTGTGTGTGAAAGTGCACATGTGCTCATGAATCCATTTAAATATTACCAAGGATAAAAGTTCATGATAAGACAATGCTGGGAAGCTTCCCTCACGGATGTTGTTTATTACTCGAGTTTATAAATGTTTCTTTCTTGTAACTTTTTTTATTGGTGATGATTAGGGTGACGACTTAAAATGTCCTTAAGAAATTCTGCATTGGCATGATTTTACTGATTATACATAGACACTGTAAATGGAGAACCTTTAAAAGTGTTTTGTTTTTTTGTAAAGTGAATACAGGAAGCTTATCTTAAGTTATTATAGAAGAAAAACTTTAACATTTATCCATAATGAGAACCAAACAAATATTAGAAAATTATCATTTTTAAGGGCTCTTTGAAGGTATAGCCTTTCTGAGTATTTAGTCCCCTAAAAACTATTGAGGAGCCTGGAGATAGAGGTGAGCACATAGCACAGTGATGGAAAAGGTAATGGAGAGAATGGTAGGGGAATGATAACAAGTAGAATGATACCCCTACAAGAGTTGTTAGGTCAGTGGAGAGTCACTATAAGCTTGTTCTCAGACTGGAGAGAAGGAAGCCCGTCCTCCACAGAGAGCCAGTGTGTGAGTCCCGAAGAAATGAAGAGGTGAACATATGATGAGAATACTTGAATGTCTGACACAAGCAGTCAGACCCCTGGTATAACAATCAGAGTCTAAAGGGAGGGAAATATAGTCAAATTAAACCAGAGAATCCATACTCAAAATTTCATTTCATGTGCACAAAATCAAGCACAAGAGTGTATCTAAGTACAGCTTTACATTTCTTTTGCAAAATATCAGAAAAATATCCGACTTTTGAAAACTATCAGAAAACATTAGATGGCTTACAAAACAATGTAAACAAGAATCCCCAGACCTCTTCATCATGAAAATGCTATAAAATGAAATCAACGTGAATAATTCTGGGAAGAGTTGAAGTGCTAAATTTTCCACTTAATCAAACTGTCTCACATTTTTGAGCAGTACAAATTCTGAAGCGCTCAGACAGTATGTCTCATGTATAAATGAAATAAAAGTAAACATTGGCTCAAGAAATATTTCAGAAATAAAAGGCAAATTGAATAAAAGTGGCAATTATTATAGATTGAGTGTCCCTTTAATCACTGTGACATGGATTTGCAGTCCAGATCATATAGTATAGCTTTTGTCAAGCAGCAGTGAGGTTCCAGGTGACTTGACCACATACATTTGGAGAGCCTAACAAATTATTCAATAACCAATATCAATCATAAACCTTGTCTTAATATTATCTTATATGTAGGAGTTTGAAAAATTTCCCAACAACACTTAGAAGTTTAGATTGAGATATACTAAAAATGTAAGCAAATATACCTGAATAAAATATTGTAAGGTACTAGCTAGATCAATTCACCTAGACTCTAGGTCCTAGAGCCACGAATGACTTTGCTTTATAAAACCAAGCTCCATTCAGATTTTCAGTTGCATTCTATCTCATTATGGGATGGAGGGTACTTAGCATAGTGATACTTCTCACTGGGGAGATTCTCAATGGTCAGGATTCATGCTACATCAGTGTTAAGGTCATAATAAATAACTACTTTGTGTTAATACGCTGTAAGCAATTCTGAGAGATTTATAGAAGTTATTTATTAGCTCTCGGCTATTTAATAAGATTGCTATCCTTCTACCATTTTTTAGAAGAGATTTATTTTAGTTTTGCAGGAGAAAGCTAATTTTACCGTTTTAGACATTAGGACTAGGGATACTATTAGGGATATAAGAAAAGTACCTAACCAGTACCCCCCAGAGCTGTGTCCCTAGTTGCATATGTAGCAGAGGATGGCCTAGTTGGCCATCAATGGGTGGAGAGGCCCTTGGTCTTGTGAAGATCATATGCCCCAGTACAGGGGAATGCCAGGGACAGGAAGCAGGAGTTGGTAGGTTGGGGAGCAGGGCGGGGGGAAGGGTATAGGGGGCTTAGGGGATAGCATTTGAAGTGTAAATGAAGAAAATATCTAATTAGAAAAAGAAAAGTACTTAATGTTGGTGTTACAATGTCCTACAACAATGATGGCATTGCAGGAAGTTGTGAATCCAAACATCACATGTAAAATATCAACACTTACTCCTACTTCTCTGTGTTGGACTTAAGAATATTGATTCTGAACTTGTCATACACTCTATGACATAGAGAGTCTCCTTTATACTTATGCTTATATTAAATTAAATTAAATTATAATGCTTGATTTAGCCAGCTTTTCATTCTGCATCCATGGGGCTCTATGCCCACTAACTTTGTTTAGCCAGTGTGGTTTCCAGTTCTGGTAAATAATTCACTATCCCATTATGTACAACCAAATGAAAATTCTCATTTACTCCATCCACGAGAAACTCAATTCTCTTCCGAAGTCATTAAGAATAATTAGAAAATTGAAAGAACAATCAAAGATATTATTTGTTACTCTTTAAAAGATTTACAGTTTGTTATTCTTCCCATGAAAGAGATTTGACATTTATATGCCTGTAAGCTTCCGTTTAACATATGCTGAGGTTCAAATGATCTTCATTGGTTCTCAACAAGCCTCCAAATATGAACTAAGTTCATGGTGTAGTGTTATTTCATACATATGATACCACGTAAATATGAACAAGACTGTACTCAGGACAATTTTTAAGATATAACAGGGCTATTTAATCATTCCATCCACTTCAAATTCTAAATAATTTATTTGTTAAGAAGCCTAATTTATTTTACTCATGAAAGAAAATATTTCGGGAACAAAAGCTTAAAGAGAAATGTGGTTGTGCTTTTATCAACAGAAGACCAAGAATGCTTGACACACCTGATTCTTCTAGCAGGGAACTTCCCGCTCCTGTACTCACATCTCACATCCTTTCACACTTTATTATCTTTACAAACGGAAGGAGACAACATACAAATTAATTTAAGTAAAGGTCTGCATTGCAACTGCAAGCCATTAACTGGCAGCCGTTTACCAAAGCAGAGGCAAAAATCAATTTTAATTAGTATTTTTGGCTTTAATGAAAAGTGATTACAAAATTGGCATTTTAGCTAATACTGTGGAGATTTATGTTGAGGGGATACTAATTAATTTTCTGTTGAAATATCTCGAGTATCCGCAGTAAAATCCTATGCTCGCTGATACAAGGGCTGCATCGGCATTTTTCAAATTTTACAACAAAAGCCATCTTAGCACTTTGCAGGTATGCTTTGCACAATTGCTTCTAGGCTATGGTAGGATTATTTTTTTCTATAAATGACTGTTATAGGCAATCAAATTTCATACCATTTTATAAATTAAGCCCATTTTATTTTAATGCATCTTGAATGCAAGCCAAAGAACCTTTTATTTCAAAGCAAGCTTTCTTTTGTCTAGGTACATGCGGGGAAGGGGCGGGCGTAAGATACTTTAATTGGAGAACATTTAGTAAATGTTTTCCCCTTCCTCCAAATTTTTCTCTTTTCTTGGATATATGGATGCTAAGTTGGCTTTTGTGCCTGACTCCATGTTTCAGATGCACTTGGAAGAAGGAATTAAGGCAGAGTGAAGGGTTATAATCCCCTCTCCTGAGATTGGACCTCTTCACCCATTTCACTTGGAATTCACTCTTCTGTTTTTAAAAAAGGCAGCAAACATTTCCAAAGGCTCTAGAAATTGTGTAACATTTACCCACAGGCTTCATATCTGAAATGTCACATTGTTTCTGACCTGTGATTGGAAGGCCATTTTGCTCAGTGGTTGCCGCTAGCTGTCGTTGGCAGACTAACCTGTAGTCCCAACCTTCCCAATGTGAGGAGTGTTGAATACAGCTCTTCATGTTGTGGTGACCCACAACCATAAAATTAATCTTGTTTCTGCTTCATGTCTGTAACTTTGATACCTTTATGAATCATACAGCAAGGGTATGATATGCAGGATATCTCAAATCATCATATGATTCTTTGATACTTGAATGAGACCCCTGTGAAAGGGGTCATGACGTAAGGTTGAGAACTGCTGCCTAGACTCAGTTAAAAGGGTGGTCACTGCAGATGGAGGACTTGTGAAGGAATCTTGACTCGATCTCCATGTCGATGGGACTTGATTAGGTTGCTTCAGCACTTTAAGCACCAGTTTTCTTGAATATGATATAAAATAACTATGATCATCTCACAAGGATGCCATAAAATGTGACAATGGTTTTAATGTAAAGCACTTAATAAAAATAATATTTCAGGAAAAATATTCTCTTGGTTAAGGCTTCATCTTATTGCATACAGAGAAACACACATATGTATGCACACACACACATACACATGCACACATAGGCACACATACATATACATGTGCATTCACAAACACACACACATACAGGCACACATTCACAATATGTGCCTGGACACAGATATACACACAGGCACAGATTTATGTATACACACACATCTTTTCTTTACCTCTCCCAAAACAAACAAACAAACAAACAAACAAACAAACCAACAAACCAACAAACAAACCCTTCTTTAACCATATTTAATTGGAAGCTCCTATCTTGGGCTCATAGGTAGGAGTCGTCCTTATGTTTTAGATCCACGGAAGCCCAGGCCTGCCTGGGTTTAGTATTCAAGTGTCAATGGATCATGTGATGACAAATCAGAAAATGGTACCTTAGAAAACGTTTGTGTCCTTGCTTTGCCAGTGAAAAGTTTGAAGTGCTGAATAGTCTAATGCCTGCCATTGCCTCTCAGTGAGTTAGAATGAAGCAGACCTGGGAGCTACAGTACAGTGGCCTAAGTCAGTTCCGTGGTACTTCCTTTGTTCCTTGTCTTTAATTCTCTAGAAATAACGTAAACACTGTTTATTATGTGGACATACATTATCTCCTTATTTGTATCACAGTATTCATGTTTCCATATAATGTATTTTAAGACAAAATTATCTTTTAATCTCTTTTTTGCTTGTTTTGCTTTGGTCTTAATACACAACTCTTACTGTAATTACACTCACTGATCTAGAACTTGGTATAGAGAAGAGAATGGCTTCAAATGTGTGGTAATCTTCCTGCCTCTTCCTCCCAAGCATGGGGACTACAGATACTTGCCACCACACTGGCTGAGAAAAAATGATCTCCAGCAGGGAAAATTGTGAAGTCAGGTGCCTTTCATGAGTGCTAAGGTGTAGATGGGCTGAGCTGGTGAAAGGAATAACTTTGATCCTTACTGACTTTTCTTCTTTTGTAGCACAAGAGAGCTTAATAAGTGTTTCAGAGTCAGGTCTTTCTTTCTTTCTTTCTTTCTTTCTTTCTTTCTTTCTTTCTTTCTTGTCAATCCAATAAAAATGTCCTTAGGTAAATGAACAATATTGAAATATAATAAGAAATCTAAGTTCTTTAAAAATATATATGATCGAGATATATAATGCATACACATATAATACATATATAATATATACATATATACACAAATTATATATGTATAAATTATATAAATTTGTATTGTATTTACTGTGTTGCATGAACACAAAATTCCATTCCAGAGAGTCCTGGCATGTGAGAGTTCAAAGAAAGAGTCACTGCATGTCAGCAGTATACCAATACAGATGTGGATGCTCACAGCCAACCATCATCGGTCTGAGTATGGAAACTCCAATGGAGGAGTTAAAGAAAGGACTCAAGGAGCTGAAGTGGTTTGCAATCTCATAGGAAGAAGAATAACATCAACCAACCAGACCCACCCCCCCAAAAGCTTCCAGGGACTAAACCACCAACCAAAGAGTATACATGGAGGGACCCACAGCTCCAGCTGCATATGTAGCGGAGGATGGCCTTATCTGAATCAATGGGAGAGGAGCCCCTTGGTCCTGTGGAGACTTGATGACCCAGGATAGGAGAATGATAGGGAGCTGAGGCAGGAGTGGGTGAGTGAGTTGGGGAGCACCCTCATAGAGGCAAGGGAGGGGGAGTGAGTTGGGGAGCACCCTCATAGAGGCAAGGGAGGGGGGTGAGTTTGGGAGCACCCTCATAGAGGCAGGGGAGGGGGAGGACACAGGGATTTGTGGAGGGGAAACTGGGAAGGAGGATAACTAACATTTGAAATGTAAATAAATAAAATAACCAATAAAAAAGGAAAAAAATAAAAACACAACCTTAATAAGACAACACAGGACAAAAAAGATATTGTGTTTTTTTGTTCTAAGCAGAACTTCTTTAGACAGGAGAAAGATACTAATGATGTTATGGAAAACACAAATGATCAAGAACTCTATGTATATTCTTCTTCACTCATGCTACCTAATGGCTTAGGCTGAAAGCGACAGTGTAGAATGGAAAGGAGAGAGAAAGCCATGCTTCCTTTGTCTTTGTTGGTAAAACACACATGTATGAAGAAATAGGAATACAGCCAATTTTGTGCCATTTCCCCTTTTCTTGCAAGAATGGAAGGTACAAATATACATATACTATGAAATATAAACTGTATCATTTAGTGATTTGCAAATAAGTTAATATATTTGTGTTTGCATCTAAAACACATGTTGCATGTTGCCAGGCTAAATAAAATTCATGTTAGTGATTTAAAAGGCCACTATTGAATAACTTAGGGAGACCTTAAACAGAGGATAAAAAAAATACAGCCTGCTATCAACAGACTGGGAGAGAAGAAGTCTTATTTTTAGGTATCTCGAGTGGTATATTTTCTCACCCTTTTGGCAAGTAGCCTCGCTTTTTGTTTTCCTATGGAGTACCACAAGTTATAGATCTAGCTGTGAACTCCTTATGGTCCATAAAAGAGCAATCTATATCCTGCTAGAATTGGACTGCAGGATTTCTTCATGCAGGACCTCTGTTTTCTTGATTGCAAACATGGTCTTCCTTCTGTTGACAAAAAAACCAAAACAAACAAAACACTTTATTTTCTTAAGCTTTATTACAATCTCTCATTTTACCAAATAGAAGCCTAACCATGTTTTTTTTAGGTTAAACTCTGGCCTCAATTATGTTTTAGTTTAGTTTTGAGTTGATCTTCAAGTTTCCCTTTGGAAAGGTAGTTAATTTCATTCTATCCTACTTCACAGAGCTTTTGTGAAGGGTAAGTTTGTTCAACAAATATGTATCAAACAGTTGTTATATGCTAGGAACTCTCCTAGGGACTCAGTCAGAGGAGAGACTAAGGACCAAGTACACTCTGTAACTCCCATCTGAGACCTGAATGTAGAGGCAATGTTCTGAAATTAGAATGTTCTAGGTACAGTAAAAATCACAAATTGGGGCTCATTCTTATGAGAGGCTAACCCTTCTATTAGCTGTTCTTAGTTGCCTGAAGTTCTTTGTATAGGGGATGGATGCTATGGAATTCCCCCTGCACCTAAACATGTCCTTCCATATTGCTACTGTTCTGGTCTTGTTTACGCAGCCATTTCTAGGAAAGGCTATTTCACAGTAGATTTTGTAGTATTATGTCTCTTACATTCTTTCAAACTACCTCCCAAAATGTTCCCTGAACCATAAATTAAGGCATCATGATATAAATGCAGGTGTTGGAACTGGACTCCCCATGATCTATTGATCCCTGCATTGTATGCAGTTGTAGTTTCCTGTGATGGTACCCATTTTCTACATAGGGAGGCTTTTTTTTTTCCTTTTGATGACGGGTGGTAGCTACACTTACTCTTTTATTCATTGGCCAGGGCAGAGTGGATGGTCAGCCATGAAAATGACTATACAAACCACCAATGAAAATGAACTCGTTAGGTTGTATTTACATATAGCTGTGTGCACAAGCGTATGTAACACCCATATGCAACTATAATAATAAAAGAAAAGAGGCTACGAGTTTAAGGGTAGGTGGAGAGGTTCAAGAGAAGCTGGATAGGTGGAGCTAGAAAGAGGAAATGGATAGGGAAAGTGACATGATCTATTACAGTTAACATATATTAGAAAAAAAGTTATAACAGCTAAATACAACAAATACTGATTTAATGCATTGAAGGTAGCTCCCTTCTCCAAGAAAAAAAACCTAAGCAAGTAAACAAACAAAAAAATCGTACTTACCAGATTTTTTTCCTGTATTTGGAAGAAATAGCTTTCACAGATGTAACTACTGTTCTAGAGATGAGAGTGTTATTTGTTCGTGGGTTTAGCCTTTAGTCTAGTGGAAAATGATGTTATGACAAACAAGAGGAGGTGACTCTGGGAGGTATCAAGTACAGTCTGGAGTTAAATTGTTACAAGCTAAGGAGCATGCGGAACCACCCACCATCAGGCAGGAAGGGAAAAAGAGGAGATGTTCCCTCGCTTCTACAGACAAAGCACAGTCCTGCTAATATGTTGATTTTAAGATTTTTCCTTTCATGGTGCATCACGATATATTTTGTTATTTTAAGCCATTAAATGTGTTGAATGTGACCATGCAAAGAAGGCAGAAAGGAGATTAGAGAAACAGCAGAGGCAAGCCCTCACAAGGTGTTGGGAAAACACGTATGAGTCTTGAGTTAGAGTACTATTCAATCTACAGTGTAGACATTTCATGAGTGAGAGATAGAGAAAGACAGTGGAACAGAGAGAGACAGACAGACAGAGAGAGACAGAGAGAGAGAAACAGAGGGAGGTGGGGGAGGAGGAAGGGAGAGGGGTTGAAAATGTCTTCAAAAAAACTAGAAGAAATGCAAGAACTATTTTGTCTAAAGACTAATTTTTGCCCCCAAAGCCTGAAAATCTGGGCTTAGAGATGCTCTTTCTAACCCTTCTGCATTTAATCACTAATGACTCTGGCAGAAAGAGAAAGTGTATCTTTTCCCCTAACATAGATAATTGACTATTGCCTAATTAAATTAATGGCAGTAGTTTGATGCCATAGAGACTAGTGATATATAGAAGGCCTGGCAATGATGCTTGTGTAAGAAATTAGTTAATGCAGAATGAAGGGTATTGGGCCCGGAAGCTGTAGTTCTGAGAAGAGTCCTCCATTCTCCTTTTGAAGTCTGGGTCTATATTTTTATTTAACAAAATGGAACTATCTTTTGAACTATGTTCAACTTTTTATCGCTCTACCATTATTACTTTTATATTTAATTACTTTAGATTGCTAGAATTATTTCTGGTTGAGAATGAACTATAATCTTATTTCTGTCTGATCAACTTAGGGAAGGCTGTACCTCTGGCCACCTCCACACTTATCATTGCATTTCAATAAATGTGAAACCAATACCGAAAAAGACCAGTGTACCATATACTATATCAGTTTAGTCTCATTTTGATTGTACTCAGACATACCTATCCATGTTTTATATGTTGTGGTAACTCTTATGGGAAATACACTTAATATAGATAGTGACTTGGAGAAAAGTGACTGTCTTGGTAGTGTGTTACTGTGTTACAGAAAGCTCTTTGGTGGAACATGACAAGATCACAGTCGTGTGAAAACTTTCAGGTTGATAGTGAAGGTAGATAGTCTTTTTCTCTCCAGAATGATAAGACAAACATTTTAAGTCAGGTAAGTATAAAGAATAATTTAGAAATATGGAACTATACTTAGCTAAGGGCACACACACACTCCTCTCCAAACATGCGCATTGCAACCCGTTAGCTATCTAGTGCCCCTATTTGCACTGAGTTATAGATAAGGCTGAAACAAACAATGGTGACAATTACCACTCCCCCCATGATGTTTTGATAACACTCATTCTACTTAAGTACATCCTGGAGTATAGCCTGGTAAACTATGCTCAATGCAGGCTCAATAAGGCAAAACTTCAAGTGAACATTATTTTCTTTATTTTTGAGACCTTTATACATGTATTCAACAAACTACAAGTATGTCTACCCTCCAGTTTCTCCTTCTTCCTTCCCATCCCACATTTCAAGGGCATTGCTCAATACAACATCCATCTGAACTTCAAGTGCCACTGTTATTCTGATAACCCACTAAGTCCAGTTAGTGTTTGTCTCTATCTACATGGATGGGCAAACATCTACTAGAGCTTGTGAAACCTACCAGTGGCCACATCTTCAAAACCAAATAAGTATATAAATAAATAGCCTTCCCCCCAGCAGCTATCCACTGTCAATAGTGTCTCAGTAAAGGGTGGGGCCTGGAGAACACCCACCCATTCTCGGTTGGAATTTCAGCTGGTTTGATCGTGTGGGAGTCATCTGTAGTAGCCAAGGCTGCTGGAAGCTCATGACTATGATGGCCATGCAGTAGGTAGAAGATGATATTTTACAGCATTCCTACTCGTTTTCTGGCCATTAATTCTTTCTTTCTTTCTTTCTTTCTTTCTTTCTTTATTTCTTTTTTTTTTTTTTTTTTTTTTTTTTTTTTTTTTTTTTTTTTTTGAGACAGGGTTTCTCTGTATAGTCCTGGCTGTCCTGGAATTCAATTTGTAGATCAGGCTGGCCTCGAACTCAGAAATCCACCTGCCTCTGCCTCCCAAGTGCTGGGATTAAAGGCATGCGCCACCACTGCCCAGCTAAATTTTTTCTACATCCTTTTCTGTGGTAAACTCTGAACTTCGGGATTGTAAGTCTCTCTCTCTCTCTCTCTCTCCTTCTATCTCTCTCTGTGTGTGTACGTGTGTATGTGCGTGTCTCTGTGTGTGTGTGTGTATGTGTGAAAGGGGGGGGTGGTTAATACATATGTGCCATTTAAATCTTAGTGTTTAGTCTCTTATTAGCACTTTGGTGAGTTATGTCGGGTGAGTTTTTATAGAGTACCCTACTTTCTATGTTGATGTCCATGTATAATTGGGCATGCATATAATTAGAATTAGACATGTGATGGGAAGGGACATGTGAGTAGAAAAAAATAGAAAATGACCTCCTGTATTGATCAAAATAGAGAGCCACCATGAGTATTTTCCAAAGTAACCAAAATTTTCTCCCTTTAGACCCCATAGATAGACCCCATAGATAGTAAACCCAATTCTTGAACGTCTTCACTAATACGGTCAGTTTTCCATCTTTAATGCATTCTAACAATTCCTCCCCTTTGCTTTGAATGTTGTTCCTCTGTACTTTGTAATTTGTATGAGCTTTTATTTCACCCTTGAATAACAGGGAAGGAACTGAAAGCACTGTCCAAGCTATGACCACTAGCAACATTTCATATTATTTTAAAAATTAACCTAAGGCTTTTGCCTCAGGATCCGCGGGAACCATCTTGGTTCCAGGACTCTGCAGAAAGTAGTCTGCACAGGTGAGAGTGTAGACTGCAGAAGCTAACAGCTTCTGGGACAGACGAGAGCCACAGAGCTTCTGAGGCATCGCCCTTTTTGGGCTCCAGACATCCAGCCACTTTCCCGGCCAGAGGACAGGTGTCTGCCTGGCCTGGGAGGCTTTTCCCTCAGGATCTGGGGGTGGGGTGCATCTTGGTTCCGGGACTCCGCAGAAAGTAGTCTGCACAGGTGAGAGTGTGGACTACAGAAGCTAACAGCTTCTGTGACAGGCCAAAGCAACACTGCTTCTGGGAAAGGTCCTGTTTTGGGCCTTCATCTTCGGCCAGAAGGAGGTCCAAATGCCAGATATCTGTGCACATTCCCTGTAAGAGGAGAGCTTGCCAGCAGAGACTGCTCTGACCACTGAAACTCAGAGGAGAGAGCTAGTCTCCCAGGTCTGCTGATAGAGGGTAACAGAATCACCAGAGGAATAATCTCTAAACAGAGACAGCTATAACAACTAACTCCAGAGATTACCAGATAGTGAAAGGTAAATGTAAGAATCTTACTAACAGAAACCAAGACCACTCACCATCATCAGGACCCAGCACCACTACTTTGCCCAGTCCAGGGCACCCCAACACACCCGAAAAGCTAGACCCGGATTTAAAAGCTTATCTCATGATGATGGTAGAGGACATCAAAAAGGACTTTAATAACTCACTTAAAGAAATACAGGAGAACACTGCTAAACAGGTAGAAGACATCAAAGAGGGAGCACAAAAATCCCTTAAAGAATTGCAGGAAAACACAACAAAACAGGTGATGGAAATGAATAAAACCATCCAAGACCTAAAATGGGAAGTAGACACAAGAAAGAAAACCCAAAGTGAGGCGACACTGGAGATAGAAACTCTAGGAAAGAAATCTGGAACCATAGACGCAAGCATCAGCAACAGAATACAAGATATGGAAGAGAGAATCTCAGGTGAAGTTCTATCCAGAGCAATTAGACAACAAAAGGAGCTCAAGGGGATACAAATTGGAAAGGAAGAAGTCAAAATATCACTTTTTACAGATGATATGATAGTATATATAAGTGACCCTAAAATTCCACCAGAGAACTCCTAAGCCTGATAAACAGCTTCAATGAAGTAGCTGGATATAAAATTAACTCAAACAAGTCAATGGCCTTTCTGTAAACAAAGGATAAACAGGCTGAGAAGGAAATTAGGGAAATAACACCCTTCTCAATAGTCACAAATAATATAAAATACCTTTGTGTGACTCTAACTAAGAAAGTGAAAGATCTGTATGATAAGAATTTCAAGTCTCTGAAGAAGAAATTAAAGGAGATCTCAGAAGATGGGAAGTTCTCCCATGCTCATGGATAAAAGAACCTCTGGTGGAATCACCATGCCTGACCTAAAGCTGTACTACAGAGCAATTGTGATAAAAACTGCATGCTACTGGTATAGCGACAGACAAGTAGACCATTGGAATAGAATTGAAGACCCAGAGATGAACCCATACACCTATGGTCACTTGATCTTTGACAAGGGAGCTAAAACCATCCAGTGGAAAAAAGACAGCATTTTCAACAAATGGTGCTGGCACAACTGGCGGTTATCAAGTAGAAGAATGCAAATTGATCCATTCCTATCTCCTTGTACTAAGGTCAAATCTAAGTGGATTAAGGAACTCCACATAAAACCAGAGACACTGAAACTTATAGAGGAGAAAGTAGGGAAAAGCCTCGAAGATATGGGTACAGGGGAAAAATTCCTGAATAGAACAGCAATGGCTTGTGCTGTAAGATTGAGAATCAATAAATGGGACCTCATAAAGTTGCAAAGCTTCTGCAAGGCAAAAGACACCGTCAATAAGACAAAAAGACCACCAACAGATTGTGAAAGTATCTTTACCTATCTCAAATTGGATAGGGGACTAATATCCAATATATATAAAGAACTCAAGAAGGTGGACTCCAGAAAATCAAATTAACCCCATTAAAAATGGGGCTCACAGCTGAACAAAGAATTCTCACCTGAGGAATACAGAATGGCAGAGAAGCACCTGAAAAAATGTTCAACTTCCTTAATCATCAGGGAAATGCAAATCAAAACAACCCTGAGATTCCACCTCAAACCAGTCAGAATGGCTAAGATCAAAAATTCAGGTGACAGCCGATGCTGGCGATGATGTAGAGAAAGAGGAACACTCCTCCATTTTTTTGTGGGTTTGCAAGCTTGTACAGCCACTCTGGAAAGCAGTCTGGAGTTTCCTCAGAAAATTGGACATAGAACTACCGGAGGATCCTGCAATACCTTTCCTGGGCATATATCCAGAAGATGTCCCAACTGGTAAGAAGGACACATGCTCCACTATGTTCATAGCAGCCTTATTTATAATAGCCAGAAGCTGGAAAAAACCCAGAAGCCCCTCAACAGAGGAATGGATACAGAAAATGTGGTACATTTACACAATGGAGTACCACTCAGCTATTAAGAAGAACGAATTTATGAAATTCCTAGGCAAATGGATGGACCTGGAGGGCATCATCCTGAGTGAGGTAACCCAATCACAAAGGAACTCACACAATATGTACTCACTGATAAGTGGATATTAGCCCAGAAACTTAGGATACCCAAGATATAAGATACAATTTGCTAAACGCATGAAACTCAAGAAGAAGGAAGCCAAAGAAGGACACTTTGCGCCTTCTTAGAATTGGGAACAAAACACCCATGGCAGATGTAGCTGTCTCTTGTGAGACTATGCCGGGGCCTAGCAAACACAGAAGTGGATGCTCACAGTCAGCTAATGGATGGATCACAGGACTCCTAATGGAGGAGCTAGAGAAATTACCCAAGGAGCTAAAGGGATCTGCAACCCTATAGGTGGAACAACATTATGAACTAACCAGTACCCCGAAGCTCTTGACTCTAGCTGCATATGTATCAAAAGATGGCCTAGTTGGCCATCACTGGAAAGAGAGGCCCATTGGACTTGCAAACTTTATATGCCCCAGTACAGGGGAACGCCAGGGCCAAAAAGGGGGAGTGGGTGGGTAGGGGAGTGGGGGTGGGTGGGTATGGGGGACTTTTGGTATAGCATTGGAAATGTAAATGAGCTAAATACCTAATAAAAAATGGAAAAAATATATTATATATGGTTTTACATAATACTGTATTTATATATACATGTATATATTAGTCATATAAGACTATATGTCAATGTGCCTAGTATTGTTTCCAGTATAATAAAATATCTATATTATATGCAATGTAAAAAAAAATATATAGTTGTCAATCTTTAAAAAAAAAAAAGGAGTTACAGAGACAAAATTTGGAGCTGTGATGAAAGGATGGACCATCTAGTGATTGTCATATCCAGGGATCCATCCCATAATCAGCTTCTAAACGCTGACACCATTGCATACACTAACAAGATTTTGCTGAAAGGACCCAGATATAGCTGTCTCTTGTGAGACTATGCCGGGGACTAGCAAACACAGAAGTGGATGCTCACAGTCAGGTATTGGATAGATCACAGGGCCCCCAATGGAGGAGCTAGAGAAAGTACCCAAGGAGCTAAAGGGATCTTCAACCCTATAGGTGGAACAACATTATGAACTAACCAGTACCCGGGAGCTCTTGAGTCTAGCTACATATGTATCAAAAGATGTCCTAGTCAGCCATCACTGGAAAGAGAGGCCCATTGGACTTGCAAACTTTATATGCCCCAGTACAGGGGAACGCCAGGGCCAAAAAGGGGGAGTGGGTTGGGTGGTAGGTATGAAGGAATTTTGTGATTGCATTGGAAATGTAAATAAGGAAAATACCTAATAAAAATAAAAACTATTATAATAAATAAAATATTTTAAATTTAAAAATTAATCTAGAAATTTTAATAATTATATTTTCATTTTCTTTCCCCCTTTCAATCTTTCTAATACCCCTCCTTGCTCACATTCTGATTCGTGGGCTTCCTTTTGACTGTTATTACATGCAAATATTATAAAATTATGTAGCTTACATGGTTTCTTTTTTTTTTTTTCAAATTTAGATAATTCATTAGTTGTCATTTTGAATAGGACAAAAATATGACGTGGGTGGGAGAACTTGATTAGAAGAAGTATGGCTTCCTATGTCTATGTGATGTGTACGTACAATTTTGCTGTATCTTCACACCATGAATTTTGGAATCCATTTACACTTAGTTGAGAACTGGGAACTTTAATACCCATTAGCACTTACTGGCAAAACATAATTGGCAACATATCTGTATATACATTTAAAATTTATGACAAAATATATTTGCCAAGTGGCTGGATAACACTTAAAATGGATGAGTAATTATGAGATTATAAGAATTAGAATTTTACAAATGTATTGACGATGGGGCATTAAGAATATTTTCCTGGATCCATCTTAAATCCATAGGGAAGAGGGATGCTTCTTTAGTTTTGATGGGGCCATATTCTGATAAATATGGCCTAGCTTTAAAACATGGTGAATTGAAAATGCATTAGCTGGCCTAACACAGAGTATCATACACCATCACAGTATGCTGTAGACTATGAGCCTTTGCCCATGTGACTGCATGGTCAATTTTGATTTGTGGCTTATTGTACTACCAGCCAGGCCTTACTGCCCCTGCTGGAAATTAAAAGAGAGGGTCAAGTATAGTTTCTACTGAAAGCGTATGCCTTGCCCTATAAAATGAAAGATTTGTAAGTCAAATTGAAATGTGTGGGTATTGCAACAACCACTACATACAAATGTGTATGGAATATCTGTCCTTAGATGCTAAAGGTCAAAGACCAGAGATACAACTCAGTCCAACTTTAGACTATTGGTTGAGAGTTATTATCTCAGAACTTTAAGATTTTGAAAAAACTTTTTTGTTTAATAGCAATTTTCAGATGATAAAGAATATTTCAGCTTTTAAATGATTTTAAGTTTAAAAATTGAAACAAATGTAGCTATAAAATCATATAACTTTTCTATATTTTGCCTTAAAGGACTTCAGCGATCCACATTATTCTTATACTTCCTGTGTAATATAGACAAAGCACTGTCTACAAGCAAGATTTAGCTTCAGTAATAGTTGTCAGTGATACAGTTGAGTAATCTCACCACTAGGGCATGGATGAGAGTTTTTCAATATTTTGCAGAAACACACTGTCGTTCAGTATTGTCATTCAATGAATCACAATGAGTAAATCTTGGAAAAAGTGACAAATCGATGTGAAAAATTTTATAATGTTTGTCTTTATCAATCAAATAAATTGTGTAACACATAGACAAGTTTTGCTATGCTGACAATATTGAATTTGAGACCAGTATGCTCAGATACACGGAAATATGACTTAGGAAAAAAAAAGATATTTTATTTCAGTGTACATTTCAATTCTAATGGTTTTAGTTTATTAGAGTTGATAAGACAAAATATTGTCAGTTGTGTGGTTTAAACTATGGAAGCTTATGTTTCCATAGTACTGAAGGCTTGGAATCCAAGATCAAGGGGTTGGTAGAACTGGCTTTTTCTGAGGCTTCTCTTTATAGTGGGCAGATGTCTGTCTTCTCATCCTTTTTCTCCTGTTCATTTTGTACGTGTGTAAACATCCTTGATATTTCTTTGTTTCTTTGATACTTCCTCAAAGTGAGGAAATTACACCATCAGCTGTTTTAAGCACCAATCTGATTTCAAACTAATAACTTCTCAAGCCAGTGAAATGGCTCAGTGGGTAACAGCTTTTTGCACCAGCGTGGTGACCTGAGTCAGATTCCCAGGGGTTTGTAAAGGTGGAATGAGAGGATGAACTACTAACCTCTACACCTGAGGCATGTGATACCTTGCCCATGCTTACACATTGTACACACACACACACACACACACACACACACACACATACACACAAAGAGAGAGAGGAGAGAATAATAAATACATTAATCAATTAACAATTTAATTGATTAATAAATTAAAGACCTTAACTTGAAACATAGTTACCTTTTACAATATTGGCAAGGAAAGCTTCAGTCTGAGTTTTAGAGGGAACACAAGCCAGTCTTTAACATCAGCATAATTCTATGTCTACCTGTTTTTGTAGTATCTCTATTAGGTAGTTCACTGACCAGGGATCAAATGACATAGTGAAGATGGGATCTTTTCTTCCATGGAGCTAACAGTTGAATGTAGGAGAAAACAAATTGAACAGTGTGTGACCAAACAACAGTTAGTACAAATATTGCTTGTAACTAACAAAGGGATAGATCAGAGCTGTGTGACTGGAGGAAGTTACCCCATTTAACCTTACTACCATCTTTGGGAAGCACTCCATAGAACATTTTTTTATTAAGGGTAAGAAGTGACTGTGTTTGAAAAGGCAAAAGGAGACAGGAGGATGAAGTCAATAGATAAGAAAAAGGGAAATTATATCCACGGGAGGTGATCAGATATTTGGATTTTTATGTCTTTTTAGGCTATGGGAAGAAGTCTGAGAATTGTTGAATTTCATTGTGCAGCTCTTGAATGTTTTTAAGTGAGACTGCTGTTACTGTTTTAAAAATCTTACACTGGCTATTATGCCACAGATCAGAAGACACTGTAGAGAGAGGGAACCCACTTAAAAAATGCTTCAGGAGTTCATGGCAGCAGTTATAGTTAATTGGTCCAAATGACTAGCACTATAAATGTGTGAAATATAATGCTACAGTATTTTAAGGGTGGCGATGACAGGACTTGAAGATAGTTGGATTGCAGAGTTAGGTTCAGGCTCCAGAGTCTTGACAGTTAGTACAGTATGTGTCAGCAAAATTTATTGTGAAGGAAATGGGAAGGAGGCATAATTTACACAGGGAGCAGGCTGAGGAGTGTGGAGATGCAAGATGGGTTTATGGTGTTGATTTTGGGGTGCCCAGTGGGTTATTCTAGAACGCTGGTAGGGATTTTAAAGTCCGAAGTTATTATGAAAGCAAAAATAATGTCATTTAAAGTTGTAGTGAGAAATACCCATTCATTAATGATCACCAGTGGCACAAAGTATGAATTGCATCTGTAAGGTTAAATGATACACTTCTAAATTGTTCTGACTAAACGACAGTCCTTTTCCCTTTATGATGTAACATGTGGAAGGCATTGTCAGGAGGCATAGATTCTAGGGCGACACAAAGGGTTTCATGTTTGTGCTTGGTTGAATTTGAAGGTGCTCTGATTGAGGATATGCTGGAAGGGTAGTGTCAACTTAAACTGATGGCCATTGTGCCCGGTTTTCATGTGTGAGGGAAGAGTGCCTTAGAAAGCCCATGGAAGGGACAAGCAAAGTGTTCTCAGTGTGACTGTGCAAATTGTAAATCTGCCGGGGATTCTAGGAGCGTTTGGCTCCTCTGGCTCCAGTGATTTAGTAATTCGGTGGAGAGTCTGTGTTAACAGCTTCTTAAATATTTAATGTTTTAGGCAGAATGATAGGTTGATAAGATGTTTGCTCTGTCTGAGAAAAGTAAATCACACAGTTCAACCCCCAAACTACTGGACTCTGTAAAGGAAGCTTGGTTTTTGATAGGAAGAAATGGCTTTCTGTTGCTTGTAAGTTTCTTATAATTTTGAAAGTAATTTTCTTTCGGGACAGGGTCACAATCCTGTCAAAACAGGACTGCTGGGATTGCAGAGTTGTAGTATCGTGCCTGGCTTGAAAATAATTTTTAATGAAAAACGGTGAAGAGGAAAATACAAAAGGTGGAAGTTCATCTATCTCTGAGCATCTTAGACTTTATTAGGATTTCACCATGACTTTCAAGTAAAGAAAACAGAATTTACCTATAATGCCATTATCAGCTTTCCTGAAGATTTTTTTCCCCAACAGGAGAGGACTGTTTTTAAACACTTAAATTGTTCTTAAGGATAAACTAAGGTTTACCAAGGGAAATTCATCACTACATTGATCAGCAAAATCCCTGGTTTTCTATATATTAGAGGCCAATCCTAACTTAACATACAAGAGACCCACTATGATGGAGTTATACGTGGCAACGGCATTAGAACAATTCTCTCCAAAAGATTGGGGCAGGAAGTGAAGACTGTCATGGGCAACTAGACCTTCAGGAGGAGAAAGATGTAATCATGCAAAGTAAAACTTGGCAAAGAAGGATAAATATTTTTTTTCTCTTGCCAAAGAACCACAGGATCCTTACATCACCTAATCTGGCATCCCAGACACAGGGTGCTATTTATTGACATGCTGGGACAGCAGCTCTCCACTGACCTCAGAAGACATTCTGTTGCTCATAGAACTGCCAGCGCCAGCAGCAACCAGAGCATCTTTTATTTTTGTACATAATAAGTTACCTCATCGGACATTGTTTAATTTGTGGTAGACAGGGAACAAATATCTTACCTTGGCTTCACTGTCAATTACAATAATTTAAAAAAACCAAGTTCTGTTTTTTTTTAACCTAGTTCCAACCAAGTCAATGTTGTCTCACATGAGATGCAGCCTAGGCATCCTTGGATCTACAGCTTGTGTATGTTGAGCCTGAGGACATACCAGAGGATATCAACTCATGGATGCTGATCTTTTGATCTTTTGTTGATCACAGCTGTTTTTTTTTTTTTTTTTTTTTAGCCCCAGATAACCAGAATCAATTATGCCAGTAAAGCAAAAGTTTCATCTATATGATGATGAAAAAGTGCAAGTGATTCCATCTCTCTGGAAGAAAAGAAGCTACAGATTCTTACTATGTAAATGGTCCCAGTAGAATCTTTATTGCCTTCTGACATGTCCAAACCTGGCATCTGTCATCCTCACTGCTCTCAGGATAATTTTCCAAACTCCCACAACAGAAGCTCATTAGACTCTGAACACTAATTTGATTATCCAGCCCATTGCCCCCAAGCATTTCCACTGGACTTAAAACAAAATGGTCAGGTCTTTTGCAGCAATACCTCACTCCTGATACTGATTTCTGTTTTGGTTTCCTTCTAAATGCTGTGATCAACACCACAGGAAAAATTAAAAATAAACCACAGGGTTTATTCAGCTTACACACCCCAACCACAGTCATTATCATTATTATCATTGAAGGAGACCCAAACAAGAAATTACACACAGCAGAGACTGAAGCAGAGAAAATGGAGGAGCGCTGCCTACTGACTTGCTCCCCTCTGGTTTGCTCAGCCTGCTTTCTTAGACATCCATGGTGCACCTGCCTGGAGATGGGATAGAGAAAGGTGTGTTGAGTCCTCCTATATCAAGCAGCAAACATGCCCACAGGCCAATCTGATACAGTCAATTCTTTAGTTGAGGCTCCTTTTTGGGGTATGTTGACAATGAAGATTAGCCATGAGAGCAGGCAGGCTTCTCCTGTTTTTCTACTCTCTTTTCTACCCAATAGTTCCCATCTTCCATTCCCAGTGATTTTCTGAAATATCTATTGCTAAGTCTATTTCAAGTTAATACAAAATAATTTTGAATAAAAATAATTATTTTGTGTAAGTATCTATACTGTCCTCTATTTGTGCTAAGTTTATGGTTTTATTATTTGTGTTTTTGTCCCCTTTTCTTCATAATTCTCTCATAGCTATTCATGAATGATAATGTGTCTGGGTTTGCTGGTGTCCATTTATCTTCTGTTTTATGTACTTCTAAGAAATCCACGAGATGAGAGTGATACATGCAATTCCATCCCTGGCTCAGACACTCCAGGATTTATATCATATAATATGTAATTATCTATGTTATATCTCTTCCAAAAATTTTTACTCTGAATTCTTAATTCCAATTTATCATTACTTCCAAGTAGGCTTCTCAGGAAATAATTAAGGTTAGATAAAGTTGGGAGGGTGGAACTCTCTTTGGATGATATTAGGGTCCTCTCAAGGAAAGATCCATGGAGCCTGTTGCTCTGTTTACACAGAACAAACACTCTCTGAATACACACTGAGAAGACACAAAAAGAACCTTATTAGACACTCATTGTGGCAGCCCTTTTATGATTGATTTCTGTCCCTCAGAACTGTGAAATAAAATACATTTCTGTTGCTTAAACCACCCAGTCTAGGCTATCTTGTTATAGCAACAAGAAAACACTGATATACCTGGTCAATTCAAATGAGCTGAGTAACCTTCATTCGGATCTCCAAATTTTCATTTGCATTTTTAAAGCTTCCTCTGAATACTCCAGGTGCAATCTCCTCATGATCTCGTGGCTTGCTGCTCACTTGTGAAACTCAACCTTTTCTATCTACAAAAGGACGTCTCTATCTGTACTCTGAGTCAGAACCCTAGGAGTTGTTCTTGATGTCACATTCTCCTCACGCCCACTTTAAACCCTCCTCATCCCATTGTTTCATTGTCTTTCATATTTTTCAGTGCTGCAGAGGAACACATTTCTATCATTAATGCACCATGCTCAGACATCACTTCAGTTTTGGGAATCATGGCTAGGGATGCAGCCTGCAGAGGAAATTAGAGGACAAACCCCAGAAGCAGATGCTACAAAGATGATGTTACAAAGGGGGAAAAAAATCAAGTTTCAGAAACTTTTCAAATGTTTCAATGTTCAAAAATATTTACACAATGAATAAACAAATCACAGACCTTGTGTGAGTTATTGTAATAAGAGAGTCCCAGTGGCTTTGATGAAATTCAGAGGACACACAGCAAGCCCAGACCCTGAGAGTCTTAATGAAAGGAAGAGGTACTTCACAATTCTGCAATGCAGGGAAGTAAGACAATGTTGGGTTTAGAAGGAGATGCAGAGGGACTAATATGTCACATAAATGAGTGAAAACATTTCTCAGAGGAGACAGCACTCTCAACTTCTGTGTGCAGACATTAAAATTAGGTTGTCAGACAAGTAAAATGAAAATAGCAGGGTCATGTTAAAGCCCTGCAGTGCTGATCTTGAGATGACAAAGAAGATTTAGTCTAAACAGTTGTGGCTGTAGACAAGGATGGGACAGAATAGAGGCAGTAAAAAGAAAGGACTTTCCACATCCAGGGCAGCAGTGGCACTGAGGCGGAGGATGAGTCTGACGTAGGTATCAGTGAAGGTCTAACTCTCTAACAGACACAGATTTTGGAGGGATAAGAGCACTTTGTAGGTCTAACAAAGTACTCCTAAATCAGATATCTGGCATAATAAAAAGAATGACACAATCATGTTTTGCAGAGCATGGTGATTAAAAAAATAATGGTTACAAATAATAAATAAAAATATATATTTAAAGAAATGGAATATAGATTCCTGGGACAATATGGTGCACACAATTGAAATTATCCCTGGCCTGGGGTATAAGGCAAGAGAATGAAATGGTTGGGTAACATGAGGATTGAACAATGGAAGTAAACAAAAATGAAAAATTACCAAACAGCAAAACTGACAAACAATGGAACCTGATGGAAAAGCCACCTTATCAAGTGGACGTGGTTGAATTATTTTGAGTGTGAGAAGTGACAGGGCTTCTTGTGGGAGCATCACAGAGCATCCAGGTGGGGATACTGATTTGGCAGGCAACACACACTTAAAAAGGAAAATCCATGCCCAGAATTTTAAAAAAGTCAAAGAAAAATGAAGCCTTCATAGAGAATCATAAATCTTGATTCCTTAAATAAAAAAAAATTCCTATTAAGCCTACAGGAAAAACAAAAACATAAGAAGAAAAAATATTACTTACTGATAAAAGCATCTCAAAAGTTATGGTTGAACTCAAATATAATTCAAAATATTGAAAACTAGCATGGATCCTAAAAATGTCTAAAAGAAAATCAGCAAAAGTGGTTTTATTATTAGACATTTCCTTACAGTCCTGAGATGGTCTTATGATCTCTGGACCCTTGAGGAGCAAAGAAAAGGGAAGAATACAGATGAACAGAGTTCCCAAGTCTCTCCGTTCATAGAGGAGAATCCTGGGAAGATGAGAGAAAAGGATGGAAAGATATGTCAGTAGGAGAGCGAGTTCTTAGCTAAGATTCAGGAAGCAGACTGCCAAACTTTTCTTTTAATTTATTAGTGAAGATATATTGAAGACAAATAGCACGGCATCAATTAATTTGAAGTGGCTATCATTGTTGATGCACAGTTTTTTTTTTCTCTCTGGGGAAAAATTGATTTAAGAGGAAATCAATCATGTACTCTCGGGGTAAAAATATGAATTTGTCAGAAATGCACCCAGATTCTCTTTCTTGGCTTTGAAGTGGGTGCTTCTGTAGAGCCAGACTCAAGCCTTGTGCATATGCAGCAGGTACCCTCCCCCACTATGCCATCCTCCAAGTCCACTAATAATTTATTTCAGTGATGTGTTTTAAAAAAAATATCCCTCTTCTTTTCTCACAAATTCTCCAAACTTAAAAAGTTTCTAATACTTTTTTTTCAACTGCAATACTTATCAGTTTGTTTTTGGTGCTTTATGTGCAAAAATGCAATGGTCAACGCAAACTACATTAAATGATTTCTGCAAAATGATTAAAACTATCAAGATTAAACATGGATTATGATTGTCCTGTTTGTTCATTGTTCTGTAGATACATGTGATGGTTAATGGCCAAGCAGAAAAACTTGCCCTTTGAATACCATGAACCCAGACACTGAATTTTCCTAAATGTGATTTTGAAAAGTCTTTGTGTGTGAACGGAAATACCCACTCTTCCTAAATTTTGCAGTTGCCAGTTGCCACAATGAAATTCAAACCATCATTTATTCTGTTTCTCAGCCACCTGTACTTGGCCTACAACTACACTTTCAATATTTTTGAATTTTCAGCTTGTCACTTGTAGATGTTATGTTGTTCAGGCTCTCTCTCTCTCTCTCTCTCTCTCTCTCTCTCTCTCTCTCTCTCTCTCTCTCTCTCTCTCCTCTCTCTCTGTGTGCATGCTTGTGGGTGTGTGTGTGCCTGTGCATGTATGTATGTGTAATGACATCATGGGTATCTCATCACCCTTTGCTTTAGGAACACAAAAGACTCATGCATTCACAAATGCACATGCATACAAACTCCTTCTTTTTGTAGTCAATCACACCCACTTTTGAATTCAAGCTAGAGTTAAGAGCCCTGCATCATAATGGACATGGCTAACTACTATCTGTCTCCTGTGAATATAGACCATATCATTTGTCTTTGATTTTCTTAATCTAACTACTCTGATTATTCCACAACAGATCCTAAAATGTTGTAAGGCAAATGAATGAGTTTAATGAGTAAGTGGGTTAAATAGATATCCTGGCGTTCTCAGTTATAATGCACATAGTTCAGTCAAACACATGTAAGAATCAAGGAGACAGGGATGCTATACAGAGGGTCAAGAAATTGAACAGAGGTATGTAGCAATGGGGGATGGGGAACTAGGGGTAGCCACTAGAAGGTCCCAGATGCCAGAAAAGCAATAGGCTCCCAGTACCCAACAGGGGATGACATTAGTTGAAATACTTAACAAAGGGTAGGGAGAACCTGTCAAAAACATATCCAGAGGTCAGGCAAGGTCTCCAGTTGAGGGATGGGGCCATGTACTCATCTCCAAATGTTTAACCCAGATTTGCTTCTGTCTAAAGAAAATAAGGGGAAAACATGTGAAGGAAGGGCCATCCAGAGACTTCCCCACATAGGGATCCATTCCATATACAGACACAAAACCCAGACACTCCTGTGTATGCCAAGAAGTGCTTGCTGACAAAAGCCCAATATAGCTCTGTCTTGTGAGATTCTTTGCCAGAGCCTGACAAATACAGATGCGGATGCTCGCATTCAACCATTGGACTGAGCACAGGGATCCCAATGGAGGAGTTAGGGCAAGGACTGAAGGAGTTTGAAACCCCATAGGAAGAACAATATCAACCAACCAGATCCTCCAGAGCTCCCAGGAACTAAACCACCAACCAAAGAGTACACATGGAGGGACTCTTGCTCCAGCCGCATGTGTAGCAAAGGATGGCTTTGTCAGACATCAATGGGAGGAGAGACCATTGATCCTGTGAAGGCTTAATGCCCCAGTGTAGGGGAATGCCAGGGCAGTGAAGTATGAGTGGGTAGGTGGATGGGGGAGCACACTCAGAGAAGCGGGGGGGGGGGGGTGAAGTAGGGGGTTTGCGGAGCAGAAACCGGAAAAAGGGATATGTAAATAAATAAAATAGCCAATAAAAAATAAAAGAATCAAGAGATCATGATTTTGGGACTTGACATTTTGTGCCAGTCATATAAGTTCTACCATAATGAGATAATGAACACTGTGTTATTTAATAAGTAGAGAATTCTAATGAAACATTGAACTCCTAGAGATTGCAATAAAGAATGCATCGGTGGAACAACAATATGAACTAACCAGTACCCCCAGAGCTCGTGTCTCTAGCTGCATATGTAGCAGAAGATGGCCTAGTCAGCCATCATTGGGAAGAGAGGCCCCTAGGTCTTGCAAACTTTATATGCCCCAGTACAGGAGAACGCCAGGGCCAAGAAGTGGGAGTCGGTGGGTAGGGGAGCAGGGCGGGGAGAGGGTATAGGGAACTTTCGGGATTGCATTTGAAATGTAAATAAAGAAAATATCTAATTAAAAAAAAGAATGCCGATGAAGCCTGGGAGAAGAACCATGAAGACTACTGCTACATTCAATTTCTGAGACCCTTAGAAGAACACCCGTGTTTCGGCGATTGACCATTTATCATTCAGAGGCACTTAGGATATGTGAGACTTAAGACAAATTTGATAGACTATGAGAGACCATGGCACTTTCAGTTTTCTTGGCAGGGAACCTTCAAAAGAAGTTCTGGTTAATTGTTTGAGGGTATTAAGAAATGCATTAAAAAAAACTTTTAGCAAGAGTGCTGTGGTGGCACATAAGAAGATTTGGAAGACTGTGGCTGGTTATAATGCATTGCTGTTTAGCATAAGCAACCATCCAATTTAGCTGCTTCATCAGCAAATTTAGAAGACGGATATTCATTAAGTCTCAATGTCCACCTCTTCTATAAACTTATAGCAACTGTTGATAGAGAATTTATGAAGGGTTTTCACATTGATTACTGTTTCTAAAATGCGGCCAGTGGTAAATTTATTTGGAAACTTCTAATTTCTTTTTTTCAGGCTCTCAAATTATAATTCATGCTTCTCAGTTATATTTCCCAGTGAAGTATTGGGTTATACATTTCACTTGTGCTATTAAAAAGCTGGGAAATTATGCAGTTGATTTCCAATGCTATTTCATAAATATTCAATGTTTATTTTCCTGTAAACCTATATTTTCAGGCTGGAAATTACTCAATCTTAAGAAGACTCTTCAGCAATCTTATATCTTTTAATCACATGCATAATTTTGTACTTAATTCATAAGCTGCAGGATGGGGATGGCTTTTAATCTAATTTATACTTGATTATTTTATTTCAGTGTTATTTGTTTTTAATAGAAAGCTGTAGGTATGTATATGAGAAAGAGAGAGACATGTGCATATGTGTGTATGTGTGCTCATGCATGTGAATGCAGACACACATGTGCCATGTTGCATATGTTGAGACTGGAGGACAACCTGGGTACCCATGGTTAGTCTTCCACCTTGTTTAAGACAAGGTCTGTTTATTGTTCAACTGTGTAGATGGTGATCTAGGTTGCTCATGAGTTTTCGTAGAACTTCTTATCTCCACTTTCCATCTCACTATGGGAGTTGGACTTTATGTGGATTTGGGGATTAAAAACTCAGTTCTTTGTATTTGTGAGGCAAATTCTTTACCCATGGAGCTGTCTCTCCAGCACTAGAGTCATTACACATTGTGTCAGGGCAGTACTCTTGTAAAGGTTTTGTCTAAGAGGGAGAAATTGTTAGTCTGGTTAATACAATACTCATCTTGTCTATATAGAGAGATACTGTCTATATCTTTCTTGATGAGTAGAGGCTCAGTCTTTGGGATCTACATTTCTATTTAATCTGATAATAAATCTATGTGCATGGGTGCTAGGTACTACTTAATGCCAAAATTAAGCTTTCCCCTTATCATTTCATGGCATATATTCTACAATTCTCTTTAAAAACCAGGAATACTTTTGTCTTAATGTTTGCTGGTCTGGATTTGGTAAGAACTTTATTAGGCTTTTCAATGATGTAGCTCAATAAAGAAGTCTAATTTTAAATCAGTTGAACCAGGCTACAGAGCTATGTAGCTGAGTAGTCATCTGGTAGCAGCCATTAAGGTATTTAGTCTTTAAAACATTCTCAAAGTATTAAACACAGTTTTGTAAAAATGTAAGTCTGATTGAAAAACAATTTTGAAGACTGCTGATTAGTTAGAAGTATTCCTTTTGAAGTGAAAGTAATTTCTGTCACACTGCTTTTAGTGACCAACATTAAAAGAACCACTTACAGTTTGTCATTTGAAATGACAGTGAGAAAGAGATTTTGGACAGCATTCCACTTACATGGATGCAGCCCCTTTACTGAAGGAGTTGACAGTGTCAAGCTAAAGGCTTTTCATCCCAAGGCATAATAGTAAAGAGGGCCAGCAGAGAGGACTGAAAGGATATTAGAAGTTACGCTGAATATTAGGACATTTTAATTAACCTTTGATACTTATAATTAATATCAATTAGTTTGAAATTAATTACAAACTACATTCAGAATTCTGTGTATACCCACTGATGATCTTGCAATCAATTTCTTATGTTTTCTTTTTATTTTTCTGAAAATTTAAAAGAGAGATTGCTTTTCATTAATTGGTTTATTCTCTTTACACCAAAATCATAGCCCCCTTCCCTCCTTCCTTCCTCCTCCCAGCCCCACCCTTACAATTCTCTGTTCCTCACCCCCCACCTCCCACTGGTACCAATCTACCATGGCACATCAAGTCACATCAGAATTAAGCACTGCTTCTCCCACCGAGGCCAGACAAGGGATCTCAGCTACAGGAAAGGGAATACAAAGGCAGGCAACAGAGTCTAAGTCAGAGATAGTCCCTACTCCAATTCTTAGGGGACCCTCATGAAGCTACACATCTGCTACATATGTGTAGGGGGGGGGGCTAGGTCCAGTCCATGCTCTCTGTTTGGTGGTTCAGTCTCTGTGGACCCCCAAGAGTCCAGGTTAGTTTGCTTTCTAGGTCTTCTTGTGGTGTCCTTGGACGCCCCCCCCCAGCTCCCCCAGTTCTTCCTCTGATTCTTACAAGCCTCTCTCATCTCCACCTAATGGTTAGATGTGGGTCTCTGCATCTGTTTCTGTTAGACGATGGATGAAGCATCTCAAATGACAGTTATGCTAGACTTCTGTCTGTAAGCATACCTGAGTATTATTAATAGTGTCAGGGGTTGGCTATCTCCATTGGGTGGATCTCAATTTTTGTCAGTCATTGGTTGACCATTCCCCCAGTCTTTGCTCCATGTAGGCAGGACAAATTTGGGATCAAAGGTTTCAGAGGTGGGTTGGTGATACCTTCTCACGACTGGAATTCCCTCTTAGGTACAGGAGGTAGCCACTTCAGGTTCTATATCCCTTACTGCTAGGTGGCTCAGGTATAGTCACCTTTGTATCCTCTTAGGAGTCTCTGGCTCCTGTTGCATATGTAGCAGAGGATGGCCTTGTCAGACATCAATGGGAGGAGAGGCCCTTGGTTCTGTGAAGGCCCTGTGTAAGGGAATGGCAGGGCCAGGAAGCAGGAGTGGGTGGGTTGGTGAGCAGGGAGAGAGGTGGATGGGATAGGGGGTTTTCAAAGGGCAAACCAGGAAAGGGGATAACATTTGAAATGCAAATAAAGAAAATATCTAATAAAAATTTAAAAAAAGGAATCTCTCTAGTCCCAGGTCTCTGGCTTATCCCAGAGATACCCTACCCCATTAGCTTGCTTTCTAACCCCCACTCCCCATCTTGGCTCTTCAACACCTGATTCTCACCCCCGTTCCTCTCCTCACCCCTCTGCCAATTAGTTCCCTATCTCCATCAACGTTTGATGTCTATTTTATTTTCCTTTCTCAGTGAGATTCAAGTATGTTCCCGTGGGCCCTTCTTGTTACTTGACTTCTTTGGGCCTGTGGAGTGTAACATGGTTATCCTGTATTTTTTGGCTAATATCCACTTATAAATGAGGACCTATCATATGTGGCTTTCTGGGTGTGGGTTACCTCACTCAGGATGATATTTTCTAGTCCATCCATTTGCCTGAAAATTTCATGATGTCCTTGTTTTTAATATCTGAGTAGTATTCCATTGTGTAAATGTACCACATTTTCATTACCCATTCTTCAGTTGAGGGAAGTCTAGTTTGTTTCCAGTTTCTGGCTATTAAAAATAAAGTTTCTATGAATTTAATTGAGCAAGTGTCCGGGTGGGATGGTGGACCATCTTTTGGGTATATACCCAGGAGTAATCTACCTGGGTCTTGGGGTGGAACTATTCCTAATTTTCTGAGAATATATCACATCAGTTCCCAAAGTGGTATACAAGTTCCATTCCCATCAGCAACAGAGGAGTGCTTTCTTGGTTTCATATGCTCACCAGAATATACTGTCACTTGAGGTTTTAATCTTAGCCATTCTGCTGGGTATAGCTTGGGATCTTGATTTGCATTTCCTTGATGATTAAGGGCATTGAAATTTCTTTAAGTGTTTTTGGGGAGGGGCATTAGAGATTCTTCTGTTGAGAGTTCTCTGTACCCCATCTTAATTAGATTGGTTGGGTTGCTGGTGTCTTACTTCTTGAGTTCTTTATATATCTTGGGTATTAGCACTCTGTCAGATGTAGGGTTGGTGAAAAATCTTTTCCCAATCTGTATGCTACCATTTTGTCCTTTTGCCTTACAGAAGCTTTTCAGTTTCTTTTTTTTTTCTCTGTTTTTTTTTTAATGAGATATTTTCTTTATTTACATTTCAAATGTTATTCCCTTTCCTGGTCCCTCCCCTGAATCCCCCTATCTCAACCCCCTCCCCCTGCTTCTATGAGGGTGCTCTTCCACCCACCCTCCCATTCACTTCTGCCTCGCTGCCCAGGCATTCCCTTACACTGGGGCATAGAGCCTTCACAGGACCAAGGGCTTGTCCTCCCATTGATGTGCAACAAGGCCATCCTTTGCTACTTATGCAACTGGAGCCATGGGTCCCTCCATGTGTGCTCTTTGGTTGGTTTAGACCCTGGGAGCTCTGGTTGGTTGATACTGTTGTTCTTCCTATGGGGTTTAAAGATGCCTTCATCTCATTCATTCCTTTCTCTAACTCCTCCATTGGAATCCCAGTGCTCAATACAATGGTTGGAGTGCAGGTCATGTGGATTGAGCTACCAGATAGACATAAGACTGGTGTGGTGGGGTGAGCACAAATTCCAGGAATCTCAAAGATCTGAGATGGCAGGAGTGAAGCTGCCCCCTCCCTTCCGTCAGTGCATGCTTTGGAAGATGTAGTAGCCGTGACCCTCATCGGAGAGGACCACAGGCAGTCAGTCATGCAGTGTGCTACCTAGAATGCCTCTTCATGCTAATAAGACATCTCAATAGCCTTAGCCTTCAGCCAATGGCCTTCCCTTCCTGGATATTCTCACGCCCTATATAATCTCTGGCTCACTCCTACAACGGGACATGAACAAGCTAAGATCTTTTCAGAGAGCTGTTACATTAGAGATCGCCACCGGGAAGGCATTCCCTTAACATACCTGCAATACTTAAGACTCCCCAAGAAGGCTTTGTCTCTTCTGCGGCACTTCTGTAACCCAGGACTGGCTCTCAATTGGATGGGATCCTGTTCTCTGTGGCTCCTTCTCTCCTTCAGCAGTGCTCTCACACCCTGAAGAGAGATGACTCCCCATACTCTCACTGGTTCCTGAATTCTTCTCTAGGTAGTCCATTGGCAGTGCTTTATACCCAAAAGGAGAGTGGGGAACCACAGCATTTGTCCCAGACTTCGCTTTCCTATTCAGGTCTGACCCCCTGAAGGGAAACGCTGGCTCTGGACTCTGCCTTCTCCTTTCTGAGCTGGTGTACTGTAAGCACCCAGACACCACTGGCAAGGAGAGGTAGAACCTGGGAACCACACATTATATGTCATTTATTAATTGTTGATCTTAGTCAGTGAGTTGTTGGTGTTCTGTCCAGGAAGTTGTCTCCCGCACCAGTAAGTTCAAGGCTATTCTCCTTTCTTTTCATTAGATTTAATGTGTCTGGATTTATGTTGAAGGCTTTAATTCACTTGGATTTGAGGTTTTTTAAAGGGTGATAAATATGGATCTATTTGCATTCTTTTGCCTGCAAAAGTCCAATTAGGCCAGTGCCATTTTTAAAAATGCCTTTCTTTTCTCATTGTATGTATAGTTTGGGCTTCTTTGTCAAGAATCAATTGTCCATAAGTGTGCAGGCTTATTTATGCATCTTCAGTTTGATTCCATTGATCAACTTGTCGGTTTTTGTACCAATAGCATGCAGTTTTATTACTATTGTTCCATAGATCCCCAGTAGTTCTTTAATGGTACAGGATTGTTTTAGATATAAGGGTTTTGTTTGTTTTTCCATATGAGGTTGATAAATGCTCTTTCAAAGTCTGTAAAGAATCATGTTGGGATTTTTATGGGAATTGCATTGAATCTGAAGATTGTTTTTTGACAAGATAGCCATTTTTACTGTTAACCCTACCAATCCATGAGAGTGTGAGATCTTTTTTTTTTCTTACATTATTTTCTTCAAATTCTTTCTTCAGAGACTTGAAGTCCTTGTCTTATAGGTCTCTCAGTTGCTTAGTTATAGTTACACTAAGATATTTTATATTATTTGTGGCTATTGTGAAGGGTGTTGTTTCCCTAACTTTAATCTCAGCCTGTTTACCATTTGAATAAAGGAGGGCAACTGAGCAGCAGAAGTAACATTGCCAAATTCATTCTATGAGGCCACAGTCACCTTGATACCAAAAGCACACAAAAACTCAACAAAGAATGAGACTTTCGGGCCAATTTCCCTTATGAACATTGAAGCAAAAACACTCAATAAAATACAAACTGAATCTAAGAACACAACAGAATATCACCCATGACCAAGTAGACTTCATCCCAGGAATGCAGAGATGGTTCACCATATGAAAATCCATCAATGTAACTCATCATATCAACAAAATGAAAGAAAAACCACATGATCATCTCATTTTGATGCTGAAAAAGACTTTGACAAAATCCATCACCTCTTCACTATAAAAGTCTTAGATCAGAGTTACAAGGTTCATACCTAAACACAAAAAAGCAACACACAGCAAGCTGATACCTAACATCAAATTAAATAGTAAGAAAATTAAAGCAACTCCACTAAAGTCAGAGAAGAGAAGGCTGCCCATTCTCTCCATTTCTATTCAATATTGTCCTTGAATTTATAGCTAGAGCCATAAGACAACTAAAGGGGATTAAGGGAATATAAATTGGAAAGAAAGAAGTAAAAATATCTGTATTTCTGGATAATTTGATACTATACATAAGTGACCCCAAAAATTTTACCAGAGAACTCCTACAGCTGATAAACACCTTCAGTAAAGTGACTAGATAAAAAAAATGAACCCCAAGGAAATCTTAATCAACAAAAAGAGAAGATAAAAAGGAAAGAGAAAAAAATTAAGCTGGCAAGATAGCGCAGCACCTAAGGGTTCCACCCACCAATCTTGACAATCTGAATTTAATCTTTAGGACACACATGAGGGAAAAAGAGACCCTATTCTCACACGCTTGCAACTTCCCTGCTAGGTCTTTCACACGTGACATTGTATACACTCGTACCCTGCCAGTTGCAGAAATAAATAAATGTAGAACTTGAATCCCACCTCTTCAGTCAAAACAACACATGCACACACACACACACACACACACACAGAGGTGTACAAGGTCGCATTAGATATCATTATGGTATTTTTGCTACAAAACATGTTTAGTAGATTTTTCCTTCTCTTTTATTCCCACAGTGATGAGACTCTCCCTTAGTGTAACCTCCTCTGTGACCTTCCCCAAAATGATTTTCCTTTTTCCTATTGTGCTGTTTGGTTCATCCTATTACTTCCTGCTCACCTATTTTCACTTCCTCCTGTCTCTTTGCTAGCTTTTGTAGGCTTTACTAATATTTATATCCATTTACATACGTGTAATCCCTAGGCTCCATTCTGCATATGAGAAAGTACACATGGGTTTGTCCTTCTGAATTTGGGACATCTTGCACAGTATTATACCCTTTAGATCTGCTTATTTTCATGAAAATTTCACGTAATAAACATAGATATGCACCTCTGTGAAAGGACATGGGGTGGCATATCCACGTTAGATAATAGTTCTATTTTTAATATTTTTGAGAAATATTTTTATTGACTTCCAAATGGCTATACCACTTCACACTGCCACCATCAGAGATCAAGTCTCCCCCCCGTGCCTCATTTTTACATATTTTCCGTCATTGATGTCTTATTTCTTAATCATTACCTTGGCTATTTCTGTGATTGCTTAGGATTTTGGGGGATTTTGTTTGTTTGTTTGTTTGTTTGTTTTTTGTGGTTCCATTTTACTTCATGGATTTTTTTTTCTTTTTAGTTTTGTGAGGAGCAACATAGGTATTTTGGTGGGACTTGAACTGAAGCTGTGGATCACATTTAATTTAATCAGTTCTGTCACTTCAGGAGTATAGGATCGCTTTCTATAGTCTAATATGCTCTGAGGTATTAAAATATCACGAATTTTTCATTATTAGAGATCTTGAAATTTCCTTCTGTTTTATGTTCATTCCTAGCTATGTTCCTTCATTTCCTTGTGTTTTTCTACATGAGTTCTTTGCTGTTATGTGAAGGCCACTAGGTTTTGAATTTTGAAACTTTACTGGAAGTGTTTCTTAGATTATATAACGTCTTTAATTATAGAATCATATCATTTGCAAATAGGGAAAGTTTGAATTTTCTCTTTCCTACTTTATTCTTTTATTTTGTTTTATTTTTTATTTTTTAATTAGGTATTTTCCTCATTTACATTTTCAATGCTATCCCAAAGGTCCCCCATACCCACCCCCCAAATCCCCTACCCACCCACTCCCCCTTTTTGGCCTTGGCGTTCCCCTGTACTAGGGCATATAAAGTTTGCAAGTCCAATGGGCCTCTCTTTGCAGTGATGGCCGACTAGGCCATCTTTTGATACATATGCAGCTAAAGACAAGAGCTCCCGGGTACTGGTTAGTTCATATTGTTGTTCCACCTATAGGGTTGCAGTTCCCTATAGCTCCTTGGGTAATTTCTCTAGCTTCTCCATTAGGGGCCGTGTGACCCATCCAATAGCTGACTGTGATCATCCACTACTGTGTTTGCTAGGCCCCGGCATAGTCTCACAAGAGAGAGCTATAACTGGGTCCTTTCAGCGAAATCTTGCTAGTGTATGCAATGGTGTCAGCATTTGGAAGCTGATTATGGGATGGATCCCTGCATATGGCAGTCACTAGATGGTCCATCCTTTCGTCACAGCTCCAAATTTTGTCTCTGTAACTCCTTCTATGGGTGTTTTGTTCCCATTTCTAAGAAAGGGTAAAGTGTCCACACTTTGGTCGTCGTTCTTCTTGAATTTCATGCGTTTGGCAAGTTGTATCTTATATCTTGGGCATCCTAAGTTTCTGGGCTAATATCCACTTATCAGTGAGTACATATTGTGAGAGTTCCTTTGTGATTGGGTTACCTCACTCAGGATGATGCCCTCCAGGTCCATCCATTTGCCTAGGAACTTCATAAATTCATTTTTTTAAATAGCTGAGTAGTATTCCATTGTGTAAATGTACCACATTTTCTGTATCCATTCCTCTGTTGAGGGGCATCTGGGTTCTTTCCAGCTTCTGGCTATTATAAACAAGGCTGCTATGAACATAGTGGAGCATGTGTCCTTCTTACCGGTTGGGACATCTTCTGGATATATGCCCAGGAGAGGTATTGCGGGATCCTCCAGTAGTACTATGTCCAATTTTTGAGGAACCACCAGACTGATTTCCAGAGTGGTTGTACAAGCTTGCAATCCCACCAACAATGGAGGAGTGTTCCCCTTTCTCCACATCCTCGCCAACATCTGCTGTCACCTGAGTTTTTGATCTTAGCCATTCTGACTGGAGTGAAGTGGAATCTCAGTGTTGTTTTGATTTGCATTTCCCTGATGATTAAGGATGTTGAACATTTTTTTCAGGTGTTTCTCTGCCATTCGGTATTCCTCAGGAGAGAATTCTTTGTTCAGCTCTGAGCCCCATTTTTTAATGGGGTTATTTGATTTTCTGGAGTCCACCTTCTTGAGTTCTTTATATATATTGGATATTAGTCCCCTATCCGATTTGGGATAGGTAAAGATCCTTTCCCAATCTGTTGGTGGCCTTTTTGTCTTATTGACGGTGTCCTTTGCTTTGCAGAAGCTTTGCAATTTCATGAGGTCCCATTTATCGATTCTTGATCTTACAGCACAAGCCATTGCTGTTCTATTCAGGAATTTTTCCCCTGTACCCATATCTTCGAGGCTTTTCACTACTTTCTCCTCTATAAGTTTCAGTGTCTCTGGTTTTATGTGGAGTTCCTTAATCCACTTAGATTTGACCTTAGTACAAGGAGATAGAAATGGATCAATTCGCATTCTTCTACATGATAACCGCCAGTTGTTTCCACTGGAGGGTTTTAGCTCCCTTGTCAAAGATCAAGTGACCATAGGTGTGTGGGTTCATCTCTGGGTCTTCAATTCTGTTCCATTGGTCTACTTGTCTGTCACTATACCAGTACCATGCAGTTTTGATCACAATTGCTCTGTAGTAAAGTTTTAGGTCCGGCATGGTGATTCCACCAGAGGTTCTTTTATCCTTGAGAAGAGTTTTTGCTATCCTCGGTTTTTTGTTATTCCAGATGAATCTGCCGATTGCCCTTTCTAATTCGTTGAAGAATTGAGTTGTAATTTTGATGGGGATTGCATTGAATCTGTAGATTGCTTTTGGCAAGATAGCCATTTTTACAATGTTGATCCTGCCAATCCATGAGCATGGGAGATCTTTCCATCTTCTGAGATCTTCTTTAATTTCTTTCTTTATAGACTTGAAGTTCTTATCATACAGATCTTTCACTTCCTTAGTTAGAGTCACGCCAAGGTATTTTATATAGGTAGGGCGAGTATAGCCTTTTGTAGAAGGATCTGATGGTGTTTTGGATTTCTTCAGGGTCTGTTGTTATGTCTCCCTTTTCATTTCTGATTTTGTTAATTAGGATTTTGTCCCTGTGTCCTCTAGTGAGTCTAGCTAAGGGTTCCTACTTTATTCTTTTCTTTTCTTTTCTTTTCTTTTCTTTTCTTTTCTTTTCTTTTCTTTTCTTTTCTTTCTCTTCCTTCCTTCCTTTTTTCCTTTCTTTCTTTCTTTCTTTCTTTTTTTTCTTTCTTTCTCTCTCTCTCTCTCTCTTTTTTCCTTTCTTTCTTTCTTTCTTTCTTTCTTTCTTTCTTTCTTTCTTTCTTTCTTTCTTTCTTTTTCCTTTCTCTTGTATTATTGCTATGGCTAAGACTACAAACACTATACTGGATTCACTAAAGTATAGTAAATAATATGTCTGATTTCATCTCATGTTTGATTTCAGAAGAAAAGATCTCAACTTGTAAATAACTTTCATTACTTTAAGGTTTGATTCATCTACTCCTAAAGTCTCCAGGACTTTTGTCATGAAGCACATTGATCACATTGTTAAATACTCTTTCTGTATTTGATCCAATGCTAATGTGTTGTCTTTCTAAGCTTATTTATATAGTTATTGATAGGCACTATAGTTAAGAAGTATGATATTCTTAATTCTTCTCTGAATTCAGCTTGGAATATTTTGTTGAGAATATTTGTGGGTATGTATATCAAAAACGTTGGTCTGCAATTTTCTTTTAGTTACAGTGTACCAATTTAAATTTATTTTTGCAATAATTTTATTAAAACTTTATTCTTTTGATAATTTAAAATATTTTTGAGAATTTTCTGTGTACTGTATTCATTTACTTTCACTCCTTTCTCCTCTATGTCTAACTACTGGCCCTTTCTCCTCCAAGTTCATGACTTTGTTTTAAGTATTAGTGTATAGTTTTCCTTTTTATTGTGTTAGTATATGGTTCTGGTATTGGGAAAATTTTGGTATTACTAAATGAAGTTGATAGTATTCTTTCTCATTTTATTTTGTGGAACAAGGTAAGAAATGTAGGTATTAGACTGTCTTTTAACAATTCCAGGAAACTCTGGGTCCCCTGGAGTTAAATTCTAGTCCTACAAGGAAGTTAGTTTAGAGTAAAAGAAATTGTTATTTAGGTATAAATCACAGACAATGAAAATTCATGCATAAGGTAAAACAGTGACAGATGGAATTCCACCTGTCGCAGAGCTTGTCACCACCCCCCCCCAAGGGTAAAGATTTTCAGTAAGTTAGCTAAAAGATTTTTAAAATACCCGATGGTCTTTTAATTTTTAACGAAGGCTTTGTTGGAATTGATTGTATAATGGCTTTGATAAAATCTTATTATCTTTAAGTATTTTGTTGTTTTATTTATTATTAAATTTGGTGTTTTGATATATAATGACTAAGCCATCACAGATTTTATCAGTGCATAACCTCTTCAGTGATGGTTGTATAAGAAATACTTTGGGTGTAGGAACCATTGCAGGCTATCTCAGTCTGGACCAGGAAGTGCCAACTACCATGAAAGTTTCAACAGTAAGATTAAGGTGGAAGTCTAAAAAAAGTGTCAAGCAACCAGTTAAAAAATTGACATCCATAAAATAAATAAAAATTTCAAGGGCAAGTGAAATTGGTTGCTATTTGAACGATGTCCCAGTAGTTTCCTCTTAAGAAGTGCATCAGCCGCAGACTGTCTGAAGGAGCATCTTCAGTCATCATTACCATCTGTGGTTTTCACTGATAACATATGTTATGGAATGAAATCTTTATGTACATCGAGTGATTATACTAAATTTACTCAAGCTTTCAACAAGATACTATGTTGTTTTTTTCTCCCATTGACTACTACCTTAGGCTAGAAAAAAAAATCCCATTTCCTTCATCTTTTTACTTTGTGAGTTGTAAGTAAGGACTGATCAGTCAGCATTATTTATCCCAAATTAAAAAGTGAATTAATCACAGTGGCATTTCAACTCATTTTTTTTTTCATAGCTACTTTTTAAGTAGAAAACAATAGTTAAGATATAACCCAGGCTAGCCTTGAATTCGTGATCCTCCTGCCCCTGCCTCCTTCAGCAAATCCTACCAGTGTGTGCTAGCATTAAAATTTACTTAATTAGCTGTCCCAAATTCAGACACTTCAAAATAGGTAATATGTTTTTAATGATTTATTATCTATAGGTGATTTTTCAAATAATTTCTTTAGTGTCACATGTTAGCTTATTTAAAGCTATTTGCAGATTCTTGTGATATAATTTATTAAAATATTTTGATTTTTAAAGAATAAGGAGTGACAAATAAATCTTAGAATGTGTAGTGTGGAACAACAGATTATTTGACTTCCTTTGATATAATTTTGAACTGATATCACTCATAGATGAACAGAGACTGATGCATGATGCAGAGAATCTTTGGAGCATTTTGGTTTGTGAGACAAATGAATCTAATTATTGCTGAATGAATCGTTGAGATACTGCCCATCTTATGGCTGAGAGAATTGATTATGTAGAAAAATAACTCCTATTTTTCTAATGACTGTTTCACAGAGAAACTCTCTTTTATCTGGAAAGAAATCTTAACAGACTGTGGACGCAGCTCTTAGGATAATGAGAAATCATTGCTAAGAAACTTCTGACTTAGATACAGTTACCTGCCACATAAGAAAATCTCAACAGAAATGATTCTGTCTTTCCAGTGCTCCCATCTTGGCCTTCTATAACTGTCTATTCTATTTCGCCTTTCTGTGGCAATCTCTCCCCACCCCTGCCAGTCCTTTACTCCATCCCTAACCTCTGCTCTGTTGTTATATGGATGGTAGCTGGTTTATCAAAGACTCAACAGCTAACATACCCATAGGAAAATGCATATTTGCCCTTTTGGGTCTGAGTTACCTCTCTCAGAATGATTTTCTTCTTGCTCCATTCATATACCCATGACTTTCATGATTTTATTTTTGAAAGTTAAGTAATATACCATTATGTAAATGTATGATATTTTCTTTATTCATTCATTCATTGATTGGCATCTAGGCTTTTTAAATTTCCAATACTATGGATAGAGGAGAAATAAACATGTTTAATAAGTGTTTCTATAGAAGCATATAGAGTCCATTGGATGTATGTCCAAGAGTGCTATTGCTGGATATTGAGATAGATACATTCTGAGCTTCCTGAGTAACGGCAATGCTAATTTCAACAGTAGCTATAAAAGTTTGCACTCCCACCAGCAATGACTGAATGTTTCTCATATACTGGGTCCTCACCAGCTGTCATTTGTTTTATGAATCTTAGCCATTCTGGCAGGTGTAAGATGAAATTCAAAGCAGCTTTAGTTTGCTTTACCCTGAACGCTAAGGATATTGAACATTTCATTAAGTGTTTTTCAGCCATTTGTGTCTCATCTTTGGAGAACTATCTGTTTAGATCTATCCCTCATTTTAATTAGGTTATTTGTTTTCTTGATGTCCATTTTTTTAGTTATGCATTTTGGATATTAGTCATCTGTTGGATGTGTAGGGGGTTAAATTTTTTCTCATTTTGTAGCTCACAGTTTTGTCTGATTCACAGTATCTTTCTCTCTACAGACGCTTTGCTTACCTTTTTTTCTTTTTAGATATTTACTTTATTTACATTTCAAATGCTATCCCCTTTCCTGATTTCCCCTCAGAAAACCTCATTCCCTCTCCCCTCCCACTGTTAACCCACTCACTCCCTTTTCCTGGCCCTGGCATTCCCCCATACTGGGGCAGAGAGCCTTCACAGGACCAAGGACCTCTCCTCCCATTGACGACCAGGACTAGGCCATCTTGTGCTACATATGCAGCTGGAGCCATGAGTCCCACAATGTGTACTCTTTGGTTGGTGCTTTAGTCTCTGGGAGCTCTGGAGGTACTGGTTAGTTCCTCCTATGGGGCTTCAAACCCCTTCAGCTCCTTGGGTCCTTTCTCTATGTCCTTCATTGGGGACCCTGTGCTCAGTCCACTGGATGACTGTGAGCACCCACTTCTACAGAGGCTATTCAATTTCATGAGGTTCCATTTGTTTGTTTGTTTGTTTTTTAATTAGGTATTTTCTTCATTTACATTTCCAGTGCTATCCCAAAAGTCCCCCATACCCTCCCTCCCCACTCCCCTACCCACCCACTCCCACTTCTTGGCCCTGGCGTTCCCCTATACTGAGGCATATAAAGTTTGCACGATCAATGGGCCTCTCTTTCCAATGATGGCCGACTAGGCCATCTTCTGATACATATGCAGTTAAAGACACGAGCTTCTGGGGGGGTACTGGTTAGTTCATATTGTTGTTCCACCTATACGGTTGCAGATCCCTTTAGCTCCTTGGGTACTTTCTCTAGCTCCTCCATTGGGGGCCCTGTGATCCATCCAATAGCTGACTGTGAGCATCCACTTATGTGTTTGCTAGGCCCCTACATAGTCTCACAAGAGACAGCTATATCAAGGTCCTTTCAGCAAAATCTTGCTAGTGTATGCAATGGTGTCAGCGTTTGGAGGCTGATTATGGGATGGATCCCCTGATATGGCAGTCTCTAGATGGTCCATCCTTTCGTCACAGCTCCAAACTTTGTCTCTGTAACTCCTTCCATGGGTGTTTTGTTCCCAATTCTAAGAAGGGGCAAAGTGTCCACACTTTGGTCTTCATTCTTCTTCAGTTTCATGAGTTTCACAAATTGTATCTTATATCTTGGGTATTCTAAGTATCTCGGCTAATATCCACTTATCAGTGAGTATATATCATGTGAATTATTTGTGAATGGGTTACCTCACTCAGGATGATGTCCTCCAGGTCCATCCATTTGCCTAGGAATTTCATAAATGCATTCTTTTTAATAGCTGAGTAGTACTCCATTGTGTAAATGTACCACATTTTCTGTATCCATTCCTCTGTTGAGGGGCATCTGGGTTCTTTCCAGCTTCTGGCTATTATAAATAAGGCTGCTATGAACATAGTGGAGCATGTTTCCTTCTTACCAGTTGGAACATCTTCTGGATATATGCCCAGGAGAGGTATTGCGGGATCCTCTGGTAATACTATGTCCAATTTTCTGAGGAACCACCAGACTGATTTCCAGAGTGGTTGTACAAGCTTGCAATCCCACCAACAATGGAGGAGTGTTCCTCTTTCTCCACATCCTCGCCAGCATCTGCTGTCACCTGAATTTTTGATCTTAGCCATTCTGACTGGTGTGAGGTGGAATCTCAGGGTCGTATTGATTTGCATTTCCCTGATGATTAAGGATACTGAACATTTTTTTCAGGTGCTTCTCAGTCATTCGGTATTCCTCAGGTGAGAATTCTTTGATCAGCTCTGAGCCCCATTTTTTAATGGTGTTATTTGATTTTTTGGAGTCTACCTTCTTGAGTTCTTTATATATATTGGATATTAGTCCTCTATCTGATTTAGGATAGGTAAAGATTCTTTCCCAATCTGTTGGTGGCCTTTTTGTCTTATTGACGGTGTCTTTTGCCTTACAGAAGCTTTGCAATTTTTTGAGGTCCCATTTGTTGATTCTCGATCTTACAGCACAAGCCATTGCTGTTCTATTCAGGAATTTTTCCCCTGTGCCCATGTCTTCAAGGCTTTTCCCCACTTTCTCCTCTATAAGTTTCAGCGTCTCTGGTTTTATGTGGAGTTCCTTGATCCACTTAGATTTGACCTTAGGACAAGGAGATAGGAATGGATCAATTCGCATTCTTCTACATGATAACCACCATTGATGTGCCAGTACCATTTGTTGAAAATGCTGTCTTTTTTCCCCTGGATGGTTTTAGCTCCCTTGTCAAAGATCAAGTGACCATAGGTGTGTGAGTTCATTTGTTTTTTAATTGATGGGGATTGTGTTGAATTTGTAGCTTGCTTTTCGCTGGGTGACCATTTTTACCATATTAATCCTACCAATCCATGGGCATGAGAGATCCTTTCATTTTCTGATCTTTTTCAATTTCTTTCTTTAATATGTTTAATGTTTTATTATATGTCTTTTACTTGCTTTGTTAGCTTTACCCCCACATATTATTTTTGTGGCTACAATGAAAGGCATAGTTTTCCTGATTTCTTTCTCAACCCATTTGTCATTTGTATATTGGGGGAATATTGATGTGTGTTAATTTTGTATCCTTCCTTCTTGCTGAAATCGTTTATCAGGTGTAAAAATTTTCCTGTAATGGTAGTGAGTTAATCTGCTCTGAACTTCCTGGCAGGTGTGCATGCGTCCTCTACACCCTCCCAAAATGTTTGAATCCCCAAAGGACAACAGTTCCATGGTCGAATTTTTGTGCCATTTGTGTATAGTAACATATCATCTGCAGATAAGATACTTTGGGGCAATGAGCTTTTCAAAGCTGTCACAGTGTGTAAGAATTTCTAAGCCAGACTGTAATTATTTGATATTCTTAGAGGTTCTGGTGGATCCTATAAAAGTTTAAAGACAGTGTTGGAATGTAGATGAGATTATGTATATGTTGAGACATTGCAAGAAATGGTAGATGACCTAGAAGGGAATAAACGTATTGTATTTCCTTGTGCTTTCTAATACGTTGAATTCATTCTAAGGTTCTGAAAAGATCATCGATAACTTGTGATGCATGCTTTTAATTGACAGTATTATTAAATATTTCCCTGAAATTCTTTAAAATTTTCTCATATATTCTATTAGGGTTCTCTACATTTTTCTGCTTAAAAGAATAAAACATACATAATAATACTAATCCACTTCAGCGAAAGATAAAATAAACCAAAAAAAGTCATGCACATCAAAAAGGATTTCCTTTCAAAGTTTATATGAAGTTTCTCTAAATTTCAAAGCGTGTTGCTTGTGAGAGTAAGAAGAGAAGGAGAATTAGGAAATTTACAGAATGAGTGGAAAGCTGGCATATCAATGGATACCAGTCCTGAGGAGTAGACATGATGGAGCGTCTGAACAGGACCCTCAGTGGTTTGACACAGTGGTGGCTACTCTTAGAATGCTCACAGTCTATCTTCTTAAGTTCAGGTGTAACACCAAGGAAGAGAGTCAATTGATTATATTTGAAAAATTAACAATTTTCTTGTATACATGAACTGCGAGGTGATATTCAGTGTTAGTTCTGATTTAAAATAACAAACTCTACTTACTGTGTTCACAAAGAAAGCAGAGGGCTGTCCTTTCCATATGTTAAGGCAGAATCCTTCAGGTAGCTTGTGAAATAGACAGTATGTTCCACAACTCCAGAACGACTATAGCTCTGACACGTTACACTGCTGAAAGCCATGTAGTGGACATGAATCCAACACTAGGTGTGTATTCAGGCAGCACGTGGATCAAAGCTCATGTGCACTTTGCCACATGACTTCTGCTTGTTAGCACAGATGAACTGATATGTAATTATCTTATATTATTTTATGACTGATATGTTACATGAGCAGCTCATCAGATAGACCATTTTCCTTTTATCTTCTTAATTCACTTTTACTCAGATTTCTGGCCAACTGTTTTCTCAATGATGGTGAGTATAAATAAAAGTGTCGCTTTCATTCTCTCAGATGAAGAGTTGAGATGAAAGCTGTACCCAAGCTTCATGAATACATGGCTTGGGCTGAGTCCAGACCACTTCTATCTAACTATCCCCAGGCCTAGACTTGGAGGCATCTATCCTCCATACAATCCAATCTTCTGCAAACTTGGAACTTGAAGGCTTCAGTTTCTAGCCTCTATCTTCTAACCTAGGCCTAGAATGCTTCAGCCTCTAAGACTTAGTGCTGAATAAACTCATCCTTTCTAGCTCTGTGTGAGTTCTGGCTGGCTGGTTCAACTCAACTATTCTGGCTTGAACTCTTCTCCAAGCTGACTAGGGCTTCTCTTAGCTTCTGACTGAATTTTTCTGCTTGGAAAGACTGCCTCTGAACTGGTTCAAATTGAATTGAACAACACTGAATTGACTTCTTTCTTCCTCACTGCTCTTTAAATGGCCCCTCTTTTCTGCCTGTTCTTTTGAGAGTTGGTCATATCCAATCTTTGACTCATTCTGTCAAATCTTTCTCTGATTCATCACTTTGCCTTTCATTTAGAAGTCACTATTTGGGATTAAAAGTGTATACTAAAGACATGTATGTATTCCAGTCAGAGGGATCAAAGGTGTGTATTCTACTCAGAAGGATTAAAGGTTTATGGCATGTCTGCATTTCAGCTGGATCATATCTTTGGATGAAATTAAGCCATGTTGCTGGATCACAATTTTTCTATAGATGAGAAATTTAATTTCTTATTCACTGACTGTATTATATAGCCCTGAACAGGTGAGTTCATAGCTGCTGTATGTAAGGCTAAATATACATGTGTACATAGAACTGTGCATACAAATGTATTATTTTTGTCTATATAGTTTTAATAAACATCAATATTGATCCTTTCTCTGTTCCATGTTGTATCGTGAGCTATTGACATGTAGAGATTTTACTCTCTAGTATATCTTCGTGGCAGAGTTAAGGTTTTGTTTTACTAGAGACACAATTGTGTGAGATTTGAGGGCTGAAAGGGAGATGAAGCTATGTTCCTGCTCCTTTGTTTTCAGCAGACTCATCTGTGAGCTTTGGCAGGAGCAAAGCTTCCTGTGCCCTCTGGACATTCCAGTGTCAGACAATCTGCTTGTTGCAGGAGGCAGACATAAGTGTTAACTCATTTGAAAGCTGACTGTCACCTGAAGATTTGGGGCCATTTTTTTTTTTTACCTTCAATCCTGTTACCATTACATGAATTTTTATAAATAGTTAATTTCTTGCATCAGGATTCCATCTTAATTGAAATACTAGGCTTGTCTTCTGTTTCCTGAGAAACGTGGGAGGACTCGCTTTACATGCATAATCAATTCAATACTTTATAAAATGTCTCTTCATAGAGAGACATCACTCTCAAAGTAAATCTCCATTTTATTCACCAGGATGACATTTAAAGACAGAGCTCAGCAAATATTTATCTGACTTCTAACTCTCTGCCTGCAACCTGTTTGATTTGGTGGCATACCTGTTTCTGTTAGAGTTTTCCCACGAGTTTATAGTAACCTGTCTACCCGACTCCTACATTTGTCTTCTCCTAACTGGCTCTTATTTTCCCAACGTGCATGGATACAGTGGCCTTTATATTCAGCCATAATTCCCTTTCTTTATGAAGTGCTCCTCAGTTTACATCGTGCAGAGTGATCTCATCTACCTTTGAATGCTGCCCATTCATGTCATCCTTTGACATTTCTTTAAGTGGTTTGTTGTCACTTCTTCCTATGGGTGACTTAAAAGTAAATTAATTGTGAGTGTTATGATGGGTAAAGATACCACGAATCTTAGTACTTCTCATTCCTCTGACACAAATCCCTGAATGTGAGTTGCCACACCGCAAAATAGCTCCTGAGATTTCCTATGACACCTGTGAGAGATGTTCTTCTAAGTTCAGGGGGTAGAATGCCAATTATATGTTTTGATAGGTGGAGAAACTAGGAGATCCTTTCCTTTACTTCTACCTTTAAGTTCACTCACTTTTCCTTAGCTAAATGTTTTTTTCAACTCTCATGTATGTTGAATTTTAAATGTGCCAGCATTTTCAGACTTTGCATGATCTCCTTTAAGGTTTTGTTTATATACCCTAAAGAAATCTTTATCTTCTCTCATACAATACACCCTGACTGTAGTTTTCCATTCTCTACTCCTGCTCCCCTTCCCCCATCCCCTCTCCCTTAGATCTGCTCCTCCTCTGTTTCCCTTCAGAAAAGAGCACGCCTGACAGGCATATCAAATGAACACAGCATAACAGGAATACAATAAGCCTAGGCACCAGCGTTCATATCAGTGCCAACCCAGTAGGTGGAGAAGGGTCCCAAGAGCAGGTAAAAGAGCCAAAGACACCCCTACTCTCACTTTTAGCATCTAACAAAACCACCATGCTAACAACCATAACATGTATGCAGAGGGCCTAGTGCAGACTCAGGCAGACTCCGTGACTGCTGATTCAGTCTCGGTGAGCTCCTATAAGCCTTGCTTAGTTGAGCTAATGGGTCATGTACTCTTGGGGTCCTTGACACTTCTGGCTCCTATAATTGACACGTCTTAAGAAATCTTTACATGCACAAAGCCTGGTATTTACCACTACTAATACATCTAAAAAAATTCTCAAATACATTTATGTTGAAATGCTACTTTTTGCATGCATGTATATGCACATGTACATGTGTGTGTATATGTGCAAGGAACTAAATGTAGAGGTCAGAAATTGATACTGGATATCTTATTTAATCCCTCTTCAAGCTCCTTTTTGAGACAGGATATCTCATTCAGTATGGAGCTAACCAATTCAGCCATACAGTATGGACAGGAAGTCTGAAGGATTCTTCTGTCTCCATTTCCCTAGTATTGGAATTATAGGCTCATGCTGTTGCACCCAAGTTTTAAGTGAATACTATGGATATGAACTTGGGTCCTCATGGTTATGAGGCAAGAGCTTTACTCACAGAGCTATCCACATAGCTCTTCTTTTTTTTTTGCTAGAATTTTCTAGTTATGAATATGCACCTATTTATGAGGTACTATGGTGTTTTCACACATTGTCTGATGTCAGAGTAGCCATGTTTATCTCCATGGATGTGCATTGTTTCTTTTTGGTGAAAACATCCAGAATCCTTTCCCTTAGTCCTTTTGAAATATAGTGCACATTGCTACGGAGGTCCATCTCCCTGTGTAATAGAATAGAACTTTCTGCTATTATCTAACTGTAGCTTGATACCCATTTACCAACCTTTCCTGGCCCCTCCCTTACCTGTGTACATATCAGCCTCAGGTAACACTTATTTTTATCTTTAACTTCTTTGAGATCAAATTTATATTTCACATCTGAATGTCTTTTTTATTCCTGTCTAACTTCATTCCACGTAGTGATCTTCAGATCTATTCAAATTGTGGCAACTCAAAAAGATTTCACCCTCATTCTGAAAGGCCAGATGATAATTCAGTGTATACTTGACTATTCCTGAGGCTCCAAGTGCAGTACAGCTTTATCAAGGCAGCCTCACGTGACCCTGAAGACTGAGCCCCCTGGCTTCAGTGCAAGGATATGATACAACTGTTCATTTCTTCATTCTTCATTCTGCTCACACTGCTAGCTATTTCCCCCTCCTCTTCTCTCTTCGCTTCAATTTTCTCTTTCATTTCTCCTACAATTTAAAAACATATGTGCTGATATTTAATGATACTGTACCACCAGTGAATTTTAAAGACACAGTTTAAAGACCACTTTGTCTTCTGTTCCAATGAGTAGAAGTACTTTCTTCATATTCTATATTGATTAAACCATGTTATTCATACAGTGATGTATATGATAAACTCTCTAACCCATTTTATTGGTCTTAGCATCTGAAATATGAAAGCAACACACAGAATATCATAGCATTTTTTTGGCTTTTAAATGATTGCATGGATGTATTATGTATTTTGATCCCATCTTACATTATTTCTACCAAACTGTAATTTATTCTATGGTTTCAAATAAGATGTATTTTTACATCTTATTAAACTATGTAATACATGCTTACTTTCTAAGACATCATCCATATTACAAATAAAGAAATAAAACCCCTTTAATCCTCCAGTAAAGCAAAGGGGATGGGGTGGCCATTTGCAAACAAGATAGCTTACATTTATTACAAACGGAAGTCAGATGGACGATTTTATCTTGATGAGCCAAACTAAAGGAAGCTTCCAATGTAAATATTTATGAAAAATTTTAAGTGGAAGAGAGTTGCAGAGTAAGAGGTTGCAAGATGAATGAATGTCAGCAGTGAAAAATGAATCCACAGTCAGTGTCATTAGAGAAAATACTTAACAATTGATCCCAAATAATGATGGCCACTCAGAATGAACATTGAAAATAAACATTGAGCAATGACCTTGTCAGTGGCATACTGATTAGTTATAATTCATGGATCCCTTAAATGCAACAGTGCACTTCAGTACACTTGAGCACAAAGTGATTAGAACCTAGAAGCTTGATGTTACACACACAAGACCAATGAGGACTTGGTCTCTAAAGGAATGGAATCAAAGACTAATGCTAGAAAAAGCAGGTAAATGTGCGACATGTCCCTTGAGGAAATGCTGGACTGTCAGGGATTCCCACTTATATTGAAGTAAAGAGGCTGCTAGTCAATAGAGTCCAAAAGAAAGCTGAAAAAAAAAACCCACATAGACAATTGAGAATGATTTCAAACACACATACTTGCACCCCCTATACTTATCAAAACATTAAATGGCTATGAGATTGATATTTTATATATAATATTGATTATGTTTACATATTGATTGTATTTACAACAGTCATTTTCTACCAGTTTCATGAGCTTTTCTTTCCTTTCTCCCCATCCTTCGCTTTCATCTTCATTGGTTGTGTGCTAGAGATTGAACATGATACCCCACACGTGCTAGGTAAGTGCTCTACACCTGAGCAGTATACCGGCCTCTTCTCACCTAGAATTCCTATAGTGTCTTATGTTTTATTCTTCCTACTTTTCTCCCTATTTTCTGACTTCTTTTAGTCAGCTTTAGAAACATTTTAGAACTAAGTGTGTAGGGAATTCCTTTTACTAGCTAAAAGATATATAAATATACTTGACAGTCATTAAAAAGATGCCCGATTTGCATTTGAAATATAACCATGTAACAAAATTGAAAATATTACAATACTAAAAAAGGAAAGACAAGAAATGAAGCCAGTAGATATATTTTCAATAGCATAGTATATTTCCAGTTACCACATTTTTTTGCTGATGTTTGTACTTAAATGTATATTAAAAAGTTTCTTATCCCAAGTAAAGAGCATTACTAAAATTACTGTGTGCCACTCTGAAAGATGAGAGAAACCCATATTCAGTTTCCATAATGAAATCCATATTTGCTTGGTTGTGATCCAAATTGTTTTTGAAAAGTATATATTTAATTGAGGCAGATGAAGTGGTCCAAAATTTAATAAGTATTAAAAAAAAGGAAAATTTAAAGAGAAAATTTCCAATTAAAGATGAGTACCTGATGATTGCTCAGGCCCAATTATTAATATTGATTAATGTTTTGTACTTTAGCAGGTCTTTCCAGGACAGAGATGCAAGAGTGTAAACTCAGCATCATACAAAGCAGTTATGCTTGCATCTTTCTCTGATGGGATCAAAGCCCGTGGAAGCAATTAATAAGTTGAGAATTCAGTGGAGCAATGTTACCACTTTAGGTAAATAAGTTCTTAAAACATCTGGATTATCATTGTCAGTTTCCCAGGAAATTCCATAAAGATCCTTCTACTATCTTATGAATCTGCTGTAGGTCCCTTTACCTGAATATTTTCTAGGCCTGCTATTCATAGTGACCGTGGGACACTGTATATTGAATGCTGGCAGATTTAAGATGGATTTTAACTGTACAAAGAAACATTTGTTATTGGCAAAATATCATTTTCTTCATCAGTGTTATGTTGCTGTGAAGAGAAAACATGATGACAGCAACTCCTATAAAATAAATATTTAATCAGGGCATGATTATAGTTTCAGAGATTTAGTCCCATTATCATCAGGGCAGAAAGCATGGTAGTAGGCAGGCAGATGTGGTGCTGAAGAGGTAAGCTGAGAGCTCTACAACTGGATCCACAAGCAGAAGGAAGAAAGAGATTGGATTTGGCATGGCATTTTGAAACCTCAGTGCCCACCCCTAATGACACACTTCCTCCAATAGAGCCACACCTCTATTCCTTCTCAAGTAATACCATCCCCTGGTTACTAAGGATTCAAATATATGAGCCTATGGGGGCCACTATTATTTAAGCCACCACCATAGTCAGTCAATAAGGTCTGAGTGATGAGTAGGTATCAAATAGGTATCTATGAAGTAGGTATCTATGGAAAATATGTAAATCGAGGTCTTCTTTTATTTTGGTTTATTTATAATTTCTCTCATCTGTGTTTGAAAGGGTTATAAAGTTATTATCAATATTCTTTCTAACTAATCACTTTATTCTTCTATATTCAAATGATATCCCCCTTCCCAGTTGCTCTCCACACTCTCTCCATCCTATCCCCACTGTAGGCCTCCCCTTTGCCTCTATGAGGATGCTCCTTTCCCACTTATCTACTCCCACCCCACTGCTCAAGCATTCCCCTACTGGGGCATAGAGCCTCCAGAGGACCAAGGGACTCCACTCCCATTGATGTCAGATAAGGCCATCTTCTGCTACATTTGCATCTGGAGCCATGGATCATTTCATGTGTACTGTGTGGTTGATGGTTTATTCTCTGGGAGCTCTGGGGAGGGGGGTCTGGTTAGTTGATATTGTTCTTCCTATGAGGTTGCAATCCCCTTCAGTTTTAAAGGGAGTGTTTATGAGCTATTTTCATTTTGCTGTGATCACAGCACAGACAGAAACAGCTTAAAGGAAGAGAGATATATCTTGGGCCACATTTCCAGAGGTCTCAGTGGTGGGGAGGCTATCCTGAGTTCATGAAGAAGGAACATGGGAATGCTTTCATCATGGCAGGGCAAGAAGCAGAGACAAGCTGTAGCTTGTACTCATCCCACTCCTTGTCATCCACTTGGAACAGCTGGACTCTGCGTCCCCACACTCCAACAGCTGGACTCACCAAACAGAACTCAAAGCACGAGCCCATGGGGATTAGTTCAGATTTAATCCATAGCAGGGCCTTTAAAAATTACAAAGAAGGGTCCATACTGATAAGCTCTAAAGAAATGCCTTTCATAGCTCTCCAAGTCATGTATTGATTTCATAGTCTTTAGGCCAAGTGGGACCAATCCCAACAATGAAGGCTTGAGGATAATAGTGAATACTTTGGTGATAGATACGCTTCTAGACTGTGTCTGCTGAGTAGAAAGACTTCACTCTTAGTGTATTGGAGGGACAAGAGCAGACAACTGAGATGTTACAAAACTCAAAGTAAGAAATTGGAGCTAAAAGCAATAGCATTAACTTCTTTGGCATAAGTTTCTGCTTTTTCATCCTGAAATTTGATTTTGGCACAAAGATAGCAATAACACTAAGCCTTCTACTGGAATCCAAGCAGAAGATAGATTATTTTGTCTTAAAATTTTCATTATAATGGACTAACAGTGGAGCAGACAAAAAGCACTTTAATTTAATGGCAAGATGTGTGCATACCAGAGGTGGGTAGCTTGTATTTAAGGTACCTCTTCTCTTGTAAAGTAGAAATACTAAGTTCTAGCCTCATAGATCATACAACTGAAAAATTAACAGGAAAGTATATGATATTTTAAATTACAAGTTTTTATATAAAAGTGAAAAATTAGAATGACAAAATTTGACATTTCTTCTGTTTAAAAACAAGGAGATTTAAAGCCTGTACACTCTATGCTTTCATCATAGGGCTGCTGTTTAGAGAGATTACAGACCATGTGGAAATGGGCACCCCAAGCTCAACTTAGAATCCAATTTAGCTATGAGAACCAGGCAATGTACTGTATCTTTTAAGTTGAAAATTTATCCCTAAACACAGTGTCCTTACTGGAGCTCATGTCTTTGTGGTGATCATATATTCCAGTGGATATAGTTTGGGATTCAAACTTTAATGCTTTCAGGACTGACTATTCAGTATTGGATAACTGATTGTTCTACCCTGGGGACAACTATTTTTTTTTCCTTCTTCTCTCCATATTCCTTAGTTGCTTGCAGTTCTCTTGCTAGGTTTGATGCTTCCTGAGCTTTCAGCATCCACGTTAGCATATCTGCTGATATGGTGTCAGTTCACATTCATTTCCCTTCATTGGTGTAACTTCACAATCACACACCCACCTCCCTCCTCCTCTATAATCCCCATGTCCACAGTTTTACCTGAGCATCACTGCATTGGTGTTTTATAGATGTATCTTTTGGGATTTATTTATACACCTCTGACTTTTGATTTACAATTATTCTATATCAGTACAGTGCTGGTTGTAAGTTCTCCTCTAATACTCATGACTTCACTAGTCCTTTGTTGTTGTTTAGCTTTCTGTTACCAGACATTATTTCCCTCTTGTTTAACAAGCTCTTTAGTCCAATTAAAAAGCTCTTGGTTACCATGCATACTTTTACTGCACTCTTAGGGTAATTGCGGCATGTAGTTCATAAGCATCATAGCTGGACTAGACTGCTGTTTCCTTCCTTCTTCCTTCCTTCCTTCCTTCCTTCCTTCCTTCCTTCCTTCCATTCTTTTTTCCTTCCTTTGGAAGCTTGCACGGTACCTATGGTTCCATGAAAGCCAGTAGTCACAGATGAAGCTCTCACATCAATTCCTGCTCTTCCTGTGTCCAATGTGTATGATGTCTTCAGCAACAGACTTACCTCCTAACTTGGGGGAAAACCAGTGGCAATAGCAATAACTGTAATGTTCTGGGAGTCTCCTTGGTCACTCTGATTAACTACTCCATGGCATGTGTTTGGTTTTTGGTATAATGTCTATGTATCTTGGTGGGAACATAGTCAGCAAAGATGAGAAATTTATATATTTATATATATATATACATATATAATATATATTATATATAACATATATTATATATTATAAAATGTAAACATAAAACTATTTTATATAGTTAACACTATGACTCTTTATGACTTTACAGACATCCTTGCTACTCTCTTACCCTCTTCCACCCCTCTTTTGAATTTATCTCCCTCCTCCCTACTTAATTAGAGCCTCTCATTTTTCCATTCCTCCTTTCAGATTACTTATATTCTGTTATTCTCTTATCTATTGTACTCCTTGTCTCCTAGCCCCTTGCCTCCAAACCCATTGCCTTCGCAATGGTCCCTATTAACTTTTCTGCTTAACCTGGACTAATTGTAGAGCCTTAATTTTATTTGTAGACCTTTGGTATTTTGAGGGAGACCAAGAGCACCCTTTAAAGAGCAGCTGAAAGTCAGCTACTTCTACTTGGCTACTAGAATAAACCCAGATCTGGAGGGTATCATCCTGAGTGAGGTAACCCAATCACAAAAGAACTCACATGATATGCACTCACTGATAAGTGGATATTAGCCCAGAAACTTAGAATACCCAAGATACAAGATATAAGGGATAGCATTGGAAATGTAAATGAGGAAAATACCTAATTAAAAAAAAGATACAAGATATAAGTTGCAAAACACATGAAACTCAAGAAGAACGAAGACCAAACTGTGGACACTTTGCCCCTTCTTAGAATTGGGAACAAAACACCCATGGAAGGAGTTACAGAGACAAAGTTTGGAGCTGAGACAAAGGATAGACCATCCAGAGACTGCCCCACCTGGGGGTCCATCCCATAATCAGCCACCAAACACAGACACTATTGCATACTCCAGGAAGATTTTGCTGAAAGGACTCTGATATAGCTGTCTCTTGTGAGGCTATGTCAGTACCTGGCAAACACAGAAGTGGATGCTCACAGTCAGCTATTGGATGGAACACAGGGCCCCCAATGGAGGAGCTAGAGAAAGTACCCAAGGAGCTGAAGGGGTCTGCAACCCGATAGGTGGAACAACAATATGAACTAACCAGTACACCCAGAGCTTTTGTTACTAGCTGCATATGTAGCAGAAGATGGCCTAGTTGGCCATAACTGGCAAGAGAGGCCCCTTGGTCTTGTAAACTTTGCACGCCCCAGTACAGGGGAAACACCAGGGCCAAGAAGTGGGAGTGGGTGGGTAGGGGAGCAGGGTGCAGGGAGTGTATAGGGGACCTTTGGGATAGCATTTGAAATGTAAATGAAGTAAATACCTAGTACAAAATTGGGGGAAAAAAGGAAGACCTCTTTATCCTTCCTAAACTGTTCTATTGACTGGAGACAAAGAATTTAGACATATGAAACTGTGGGCCTTATTCTCACTCAGATCACCACAATGTACTACTAAGTGGCAGTATATGACTTATGCAGTCATATTCATATTTTCAAAAGAGTTGGGCTGGGGATACAGCAGTTAGTAAAATGTTTGCCATTGCAAGTACAATAATCTGAGTTTTATCCCTAGAACCCTTGTCAAAAACTGATGTACCCTTATAAGTTCAGACAGCTGTGAGGAAGTGATAATAGAAAGGCAGGTGCTTGGCCAGATAACCTACCATTCTTGGCTGGAACCAGGCAATGAGAGACACTGCCTAAAAAAAAATCATTGAGGGGCAATATCTAAGGAACAACAACTGTGATTGATCACTGGCCTCTAGGCACATGCATACACATGTGTATTGCTACACATGAGCCCACACATAAGCACAAAGAGTAGCTGTAGAGAACAAATTTTCAGAAATGAGAATTTCATACAGAATATATGGTGAGATTGCAAAGTCCTAGTCCAGACCACTTTCTGTTGCTCAATTCTGTTCCAGAGCCTGGTACTCAGAGCTTCTTCTGAGGGTGCAAATAATGAGGATAATGTCTGACTCCTACAAAAGCTTTGCTGCAATCAGTGGTTGCTGATTTTTCTAACGTGTGTGAATCATGAGCAAAATAATTCCAACGCTGCTTTACCAGGACTAGCATCCTCTTAGCAGAACTCCTAATCAAGCCAGGGCGTATTAGCCTGAAACTTCACAAAACTCTCTGCTTCCCTTTCCTTGTCCCATATATCAACACATCTTAATTCTTATTTTGGAAAGCACTGTCAAATGCAGCAAGTCTTTCTCATGTGTAATTTTCTTTATTGATCAGTACCACAAGTTAACAGGATTCTTCTTTCGCCTTCTTCTGCTTACACTTTCTATACTGCACTGGTCCATGCTACTGGTAAAGCTGATTTCTGTTTCTTCATTGAACATTTCTTCTATTGCATCAAACTTAGGGATGATTCTGCTGTGGGAACAATGCTTTCCTGCAGGCCCCTCCATGTTAGCATGCTTTAGCTTCAATATCTCATTAGTTGTAGACTTATGAGGGCAAGGTTCCTATCTTATCTCTCCTCTCTATTGGCTCTTGAAAGATAATTGTTGGCCTACTGAGTGATTTTACATGCAGGACACATTTGATGGTATCCAATAGTCTTTACTAGTCTCCAAAATGTTCTTTAATGTTCTTACTTTTAAACCCATTCACTTAAGAATGGTTCATATATTCATTAGTACTTGCTTAGTCCTTAAATTATAGCATTATTAGGAACACAGTCTAAAAGTCCTTTGCCTTTTTATGTAATTAGTAAATCTTCTTGAATGATCTGAAGTTCTTATGCCTTCAATTACCAACTGTAGGTCAATGGCTTAAAAACAACAACAACAAAAAACAACAACAACAACAAAAAAAAACCAACCCAAATTTACTGCTGGTATCTGTGATGGCAATTCTTAGTTGTCAACCTAAGTTCATATGGAATTAACTAAAACTCCAAAATAGATGACACACCTGTGAGGGATTTTTGCTTAATAACTGGGAAGGTCTACTTCTAATTCAGATCTTTGAGGGATGAAGGCACAACTTTAATTCATATCCTGAGTCCAGATCTAACTTCGGCAGAGTTTTATTTTGCTGAAAGTCTATATAAGGGCACAGAAGAAGGATGCTTAATGCTTTTGCTCTTTGCCTGCTTGCACTTGCCTTGAAAGCAGGTCCATTTCTTCACTGACATTAGAGCCTACTTTCTGGGATTCCAGTATATAATGAAGACCAGCTTTGGGAACTAAGTAATTACTGGATTATTGAACTTTCCATTCATAAGCAGCCATTGTTGTATTAGCAGAATCACAGGTTGAAAATCATTCTAATTCTAATAAATCACACATATATGTATATATATATATATGTGTGTATATATGTATATATACATATATATACATACATATGTGTGTGAAGAGAGAGAGAGAGAGATTCATTCTATAAATTCCATTACTCTAGACATCCCTAACGAATACAGCATCTGATTCATATTTTACACTCATGTGTTCATATTTCAGGTTTAAGTGAGGTCAACATCTCTTTTGAAACCACTTTACATTTTAAAAAATGTTATTCTTCCCATTATTTCAATTGATAGCACCATAATTTTTCACATGGTTAAACAAGCTAGTTTGAGTCAATGAGCAAGAATGCCAACAGAAGTGGAAACACTGATGGAATACAGAATGGGTTGGATTGAGTGAATATCATTTGCTGATAACCAGAGCTTCAGCAAGAAGTGGCTCCACTGCTGCTTTACTGAAGGGGTCAGCCAGTAAGGCATCAGTTGCCAGTGGCAGAGGAACCTTGTTAGACTATCACAGTGCTCCATTATCACTAGCATAGCACTGGTACAGTAGGTGATTCATCTGTGCCCAATATGAGCTGTCATAATAGTAGACTCTGTGAACCTAAGCTTTCCAGCCTGGAGCGACTGTTTACTGATGGGTTATTGGTCCCCTTAGCCCATAGGATGGCTGGGCAGAGACTTGGACATCTGGAGCTCCCAGGACAGTTTTGTTGGATCATTTATTCTAGCACTCTATACAGTGTAATTTTCCATGGTGCTATGATGAGATAAATATTGGGAAGTGCTGTGATTTAAGGAACCACCAACCATCTGCTAGATGCAATGCCAATCCCGTTGCTCTAATGTTACATACCAAGTGATGCCTCTTGTAATCTGAAAGCTCACAGCTCAGAGGCTGACGGGGCCTCCTTGGTGATTGACTGAGGATGTGACATAAAATCAGTTGGATTTGTTTCTGATTAGTCCTGTTTATACAAGTATTTTAAAATAAATACTTCCCCTGGAAGTGGAATGATGACCATATTCATGAATTTTGAGGTTGATTTCAGGTCCCCGCACACGTACATTCATGAACACACATATAGATGAACAAAAAAAAAAAAAGCAAACCTAAAATAAAATCAAAATAAATTCTGTGTTTGGCTTAATGCCCAGCGGCATTTACACTTTACAGAAATATGAAATTTTGTACTGTTTATGCTATTGTTGTTTATACATTAACTACAATTTGGTTTGAAATGGACTGGGAAATCAATTTTCAATGGATACCCTTTTCATTGCCACACAATCTCTGGAGCACACAGACATCTTATTTTAATTATTTTCAGCCTTATCTGATTTTCAAGATTAATTGATAGACTACATAAGTTAATTTAGATAAGAGTGCTTGTGTCCTAATTCATTTAATAAATGTTTATACAACATCAACTCCTTCAAAAATCTAGGATAGTCTGAGATGCAAAGCTGAGGGGAGAACCCCATTCTCCATGAGTGACTTATTTTGAGTTATACCAATGCACATAACTGGGAGGTGGTGGAGAGCAAGATGGACGATGCCTTCCAGTGATGAGATCCTCCTTAAAAATTTCAGTTTATATCCTTAGATTGTTCTCAAAAGTTTTTTTTTCTTGCAGATTCTGGTCTCAAAGTTATAATCTTTCTATCATTTGACTGAGTCTTATCCAGCATTATCGTGCAATCAGAAGCCACTCTTCCAGTAAAAGACCAAAGCGGCGTCTGATACTGGAGTGCTTCTAAGTTGTTAACAAATGCAAGCTAAAGAGGTCTTACATTTCACGTAATTTACTCAACATGGTTCCGGTCTAAGATCAATCATTCTTTTCTAAATACTTAACCCAGGATGTAATAGAACAACCTCTTCAATACTCAAATACAGAACAGCTCACTCTAAATTCCCCTTGTCTGTACCCCTCTCTTCTCTCTCACTTCTTTTCATTAGACCATCCCCCTTTCTTCCACAGCTGTTTCTGAGAGTGTGGTTTCTATACTTTACTGCATTCAGCATCAAGCAACACAAGGACCAGTTGGCTGCTCCAGAGAGCTATCTTCATTTTTGCAGTTCTTTACACGTATCTTTTAGGTTGACGCTCTGCAACTATGAAAGAAGAGATAGCTTAACTTTAACTCCGCATCTCTCTACCACTCTTTGATTTTTATACTCTATAGGCTTTTTGAATTCCACAATTTAAAAAAAATTATGAACCATGCATGTTTAATGCACACCACTCAGACATCCACTAGTGAAGCATCATCATGCATAGGCAAATGGACAGTGAGCTTTAATAATTCCTCCTGGCCTTTTAATCTTTTCTTTCAATCCCCTTGCAACCTCTATTCTTCACCAGGTACCGAACTATTCTCTGTTTCAAATCTTGATTTTTAGGTGACACACAATAGAAAACAGGCCATGGGGTGATGAGGCCTGATTTCTTACTTACCTCTTAAGTCATCTAACTAGTTGAGATTGATACTGGTTTAAGAGCTGCACGAAGGATAAATATTTATGCTTTTGCTGTTTATTATGTTTGTATTTTGGTGATGGTAAGGATCGAACCCAGACTTGTGTTGATCTGGAAGCACTCTCCTACCCACGTGGTTGCAGTATTATTAAGAAGTTGCCCCAGGTTAAGCTGATGAGATGTCAGCATGGTAGTTTTATAGAGGTGCCACGTAACAAACAGTAGAATAATGAAGGAGATAAATAGAAATGTATGTAGCTTTTAAAGCTCTACTTTGAGCATGGGAAGGAGCTTCAAGACACATAAATGAGTAGTCTTGACTCACAGATATCAGGTGTTGAGGATCATCTAGCATGCTTGAGGCAGATCAGCATCTAACATCTCAGACTCTTCACTTCTGAAAGGGTGGATTTCCTTGTAGAATCTAGAAGAGATAGGGCCAGAGATGAAACATGAGTGCTTTTGGATCTGCTGAAGTCATTTGCTGTATCTACCAGTGAGATTCAGAAGTTCAATGTTCCTCAGATGATGGTTTCAGGTTGCATTTTTTTTTCTTTTTAGTGAAGAGATGAAGAAATATTCCTCAGTAACTCTTGAAAAACCCTAAAGCCACAGGATTAGAGGCAAAATGTAAAGGTTTGAAGAATATTGTTCACAATGTGCTGATCTTATTATTAAGCATACACTATGGATTATGTTCTGTAAAAATTTATTTTTTCCTCAAGGACTAGCAACCCCTGTGTATTGGGAAATAATGGAGAAATGTTAGTAACACTATCTATGCTAATTTGTTTCCTGAGTATTTTTTTCTTTTTTCCAAATTTCCCCTTGGTTCTAATTTGACTTTTATAAGTCTATGAGCTAGAACTGTAGAAGGTCTAACTTCTCCCTCCCCTCTCTCCTATTTTAGCATATGTTTTTTTCTTTCTCCATCAATAGATGATGCTGACTCATACAAAATTTCTACTGTCATCAAAAATGAAGCTGGTCATTATTTGTACACTTATTTTTACTTAAAATGCATGTGAATTTGCATGTATACAGTGTATGTAAGTATGTATGTATGTATGTATGTACGTATCTGTATCTATGTATTTATCAAATGTCTACCCACCCATCTATATTTAAGTACTTTTCTACATTATGCATAGCTCTTTATACTTCTTGCAACTAGTTGACATGGTAAGAATATCTAGTGAATATAATGGCCTCTTTTTCTATCAATTCATCTACTCAAATCTTACCATATGTAAGAAAGTTGAAATTCTATGTTCAGCTAATGTCTTCTAATGTGATTTCATATTCTAGTATCATCACCATCAAGAAACTCAAGGTGCAAATTCCAATGTTTTCAAAACAGGCAAAATGGATTCACTGCCAACATTGTCCTGTCACCTTATTATAGGTCAGAGTATTACATAGCATGCCACTTGACACTGCCACTGCCATTGAATTTTCATAGTTGCATGGTAGAGCAACTAGGTTTTTGTTTTTGTTTGTTTGCTTTGTTTTCTTTGTTTTGTTTTGCTTTTTTGTATTTGTCTTCCATCTATCAAAGTATGAGTTCAGGAGTTTCAGAGTTTTATTACTACTGATAGGACTTAGTAAATGCTGTATGTATCTGCCTCTTCATGTATATTAGATAAATATATATTGTTACCCAAATGGATTATTCTTAGTAAACAGTTGCCATCTTTTTTGTATGGGTATATAATGCTTTATTTAAGAATAAGTTTTGTAATCTAGCTCATGTATCTAATTTCTTTCCCCCCTTTTTTCTTTTTATTAGATATTTTCTTTATTTATATTTAAAATGTTATCCCCTTTCCTAGTTTCCCCTCCTAAAACCCCCTATCTCCTCACCTCTCCCCTGGCTCACCAACCCACCCACTCCCACTTCCTGGCATTCCCCTATACTGGGGCATAGAACCTTCACAGAACCAAGGGCCTTTCCACCCATTAATGACCATCCTCTGCTACATATGCAGCTAGAACCATGAGTCCTACCATGTATTTCCTTTGGTTGGTGGTTTAGTCCCAGGGAGCTCTGGGGGTACTGGTTAATTCATGTTGTTCCTCCTATGGGTTGCAAACCCCTTCAGCTCCTTGGGTACTTTCTCTAACTCCAGTTTACTTAAAACTATCATTTTGCATTAGCTTCTATTCCTGAAGATCCTTTGTGATAAATAACTCTTGAAGTAAAGATGCTTAAATTATTTTAATTGAAATGATTAATTGTCCCTTTTTATTGTCATTTTTCATAACTAAAACAAAACTATATATGTAAGATGGACTAAATTCAACATTACTAATAAGCATAGACTCTTTTTCTTTACCTTTAAGATCTGTTAATCTTATATATTTCCTTATGGTCTCTGGATAAGATCCATAAACTCCATTAAATTTTTATAAAATATGAGTATTCTGCTGAAAATGGTAATTAATTTGTGCAGTTTAAATATAAAGTTAGCATATTGTTGCACCGTTTTCTGGAAGAAAGCCCCTGTGCGTTAGGAGGGCTAATTAAAACACCGTGCCAATGTCTTACAACTCAAAAGCCACAAAACTTCCCTACCAACACATTTTCTCCTTCACTCTCAGTATATTAATGGGCTACCTTTAATGCCAAAAGGTCTATCCCTTTGATGTGACTGTAGAAATAACATCACCAAAGGCTAGAACATGGTTGAAATAGCTTAGAAATGAAGAAGGTTAGCAAAAGAGACCATACATGTAGATTAGAATGAAGTACCACCACAGCTAATGGCTGGATAGTTAGAAATTCCATTCATCACATCCATGTACATTTCCTGCCATCCCTAACGGTGATGCTTCCATTAGAGGCTTATTCATTTACCAAGTTTAAGGTGTCCATCAATTTAAAGTGGTTTCATTAATCTCTTTATGTTTGTTGTTTGACAGAAAGCATCATGGTCTCTCTCATAGCCACATGCGCAGTTTAATCATTAATTAGTGTATGTACAAATTCTCTCAGTTCCTTTCGGATGATGACTTGGTTTCTCTGAGGTATTATTGAGATGGGTAGTGGGCTGTCCTCGTTAAATGCTTTGAGCTTGATATCTAAAGCATCTAACTGAGGAATGCAGTGTGAAGTTCCAACTCTTTTCTGAGCTAGATTACTTATGGAGCAAATCACAGGATCATGGGTATTTGCAAAGCAATGGTTAAATGTCACTTACAAGTCTATTATTTTTTCTACCTCAGGTGTTATCTACACTGATTTTTGTATGCAAACCTGAAAATTAAAATAAAATATCTTGTGCTTCTTTGACATTTGGCAAAACTAAATGTGCTCAATTTGATCTTCATACAAATGCACTTCCCTGTTATAATCCAGCAGATAAAGTCTTCTCTGCAAATAATCCCTCAGATTACAGGGAACAGATATTATATATCCTTATGTATGAGTAGAAGTCTTTTGTTGAATGGTAGCCCATGTAAACATTCAAATATGCTCTTTATACATCTTCTACTGAAGACAAAAATTAACCTCACCGTTTGTATACAAAATCTGTATATGAAACCTACTGTATAGGCAATCTGTTCCACTGAGCCTCAGGTGGTTTATTTTGCTTCAGTGTACAGCCCTGTGAATTTCTCCATGGGTACCAAGTTCTATCCCCAGAGGGTCTGTGAAAGTAATATGTGGTATTTTGGTAATATTGCAATGGCCTAAGTAGAAATGTCATCTAGGGTCAAGAAAGAACTGATTCAACCATGTAAAGGGAAAACCAGGAACTAGCTATCCATAGGTGGCTTATAAAAGTCTGACATGTTCCTGAGGGTCTAGGCATCCACGTGCATTTGTGATATAGTGTTTAAGTTCAGGCAGTGAAGGCTAAGGCACGGTTGTAATTGCTTTGCCATGTCTTGAAGAGCAGACTTAATCCTCTCTCCCAAGAGCTCTGGGTATAATGACGATTCCTTGGAACCCATAAATATGCTTACTTATTTGGTAATGGGGGCACCACAGATATGACTAAACCTGAATAATCAAGTGATTACAATCTAATCACTAAACTACGTAAAAAATGTTAAAAACGACACACAAAGCATGCAGCCCTAGAGGTGACAAAGTATAAGGAACTTGGTTATCCTTCATACCCTCTAGCATGGGATATCACAGTGCTAGAAATTTGAGTCCAGCCCAGTGATTCAATGCTGGATTTTGATGACAGAACCTTTACGTTTGTGTTGCTTTTTGAGAATCTTGTTATAACCCAGGCTGGTCTTGAACTGCAACCCTTCTGATTCCGAGTCCCAAGTCCTGGAATTGCATGTACCAACATGCCACGTTCTCACACGCAGATTTAAAAGTAATAAGTAAACATGTCTTTGCTCATAGTCCATATAAACTAATTCATAGGAAAACAAACCCATTAAAATATTTGTATTCTTTAACAATTTTTCAAGGTATAAACTACACAAGGTATAGAATATATAAAGATATATGTTAGAAAACACAAAGTAGATTTATTGCAATATACTGACAATAAAACAATATGAAAAGGTAGTTAATTCTTAAAGTTAGGATTAAAGTGGAAACATTCTGCGATGTGCCTTACAGATCCAGTAGAATTCCTATCAAAATTTTGAATGGTATTTGTTTTTCAGTGTGGGAGTAACAAAAGGACATGCATATGAATAATTACAGAAAAGAGATTATACACTTACATTTATGACTGATCAATAATTTGACAGGAGAACAAAGATAATGCACCGGGCCATAATGAATCTTTGATCAGTAAACGATGTCAAATAGTAGGAGAATCTGCACCCTAATGAGATGGGAGTGCTGTCAAACTGTATGCAAAACTCATAGTTTGTAACAGAACTCACCAAAAGGAATATTAAGTTTCAGTGTGATTAACAAATTAAATTTGAACTGGCATGGCTACTCATGCTTTCAATGCTTAAAAATCCAACTTCTTAGGATTGCCTCAAGCTGAACTTGAGAACCTGTGTAAGGACTTTCCCATGTACAGAAAGCAGAAGGGCTTGTATAATATTATGTTGGAGATCCAGACCCTTTCAGAAAAATGTTCAGAACCGGCAGATTTACAGCTGTTACTGGCCTGGTGTCTGTCTGCAGCCTTTGACTAAGAATATACTCCGTCCACCATTAAGTAAAGTAGTTGGTCAGTAAGCAGATGCTATAGGATCTAGTCCTGAACTGAAAAGCCAGTAATATTATTAAAGACTCATCATGTTTTCCTTTGCTTCTTTAAGGCTTTTGGACTGCTTCAGTCCCGACATTTGTCTATCATGTATAATAGCTTTCAAGAGGGCATTTGTAGTGTGTATGTGTGCGTGTGCATTCAGGAGTACATGTGTATGTGCATGCATGCATATTTGTATATATGTGTTCATGTATGTGTGTATGCATGTCTGGTGTATGTGTGTGTGTAGGTGGAGGGGGTACACCTAGGTGCTCACCTATACGGAGACCAGCGGTTGATATGATGATTTCTTACTCAATTGATTCCTTACTTAACTTTTTTGATATGGAATCTCTGTCTCTTACTGAACCTGAAATGTACCATTCTGGCAACATTGACTGTCCAGCAAGTCTGCTTTCCCCTGGTCCCCACCTGTTGAGCACTGCATTTATAAATATGTGCCACAGTGCCAGGACATGGGAAGAGTTAGGTGGATTCTGAACTCAGGTTCTCATATTGAAATGGTAGGGGTTTTATTCACCAAGCCATCTACCCAGCCTTGTATTGTTTTCATTCCTATACAAAACTAAATCTTTAATATTTCTACTCTCATTGATTTTCCTGTTTCTCCTCATGGTGACAGTAACTTAAGCTTATTACCACAGAGACTGCTTTTATTTAGCTGTTGTTATTGATAGTGATACTGTATTGGAATCTTGATTCAAGCAAGGGAATATAAAAATAGTGATGTAAAGAATAAATGTACAAGCTAATTACATTAAGATATTGTTAAGTTTATTTAGGCATGCTATCATTACAGTGGTACATTTTTTTTAGAGTTCCTGTTTACAGAGATAAACAGTGGTGTGTACAGACAACAGAAAATGTTTCATAGTGTTTGTCATTGAGCTGTACTGAATAATGATCTATGTAAATATATGGATATCAATGTAAACGAATAAGCACAACTTCATAAATTTTAAATTTTTGAAATGAGTATATGGAGTTTATAGGGTATTTTAACTGCCTTAGACACTATTGCATATGCCAGCAAGATTTTGCTGAAGGGACCCTGATATAGCTGTTTTGTATGAGGCTATGCCAGTGCCTGGCAAATACAGAAGTGGATGCTCACAGTCATCTATAGGATGGAACACAGGGCCCCCAAAGGAGAAGCTGGAGAAAGCACCCAAGAAGATGAAGGGGTATGGAACAACAATATGAACTAACAAGTACCCCCAGAGCTCGTGTCTCTAGCTGCATATGTAGCAGAAGATGGCCTAGTCAGCCATGATTGGGAAGAGAGGCCCCTTGGTATTGCAAACTTCATATGCCCCACTACAGGGGAATGCCAGGGCCAAGAAGTGGAAGTCGGTGGGTAGGGGAGCAGGGCAGGGGGAGGGTGTAGGCAACTTTCGGGACAGCATTTGAAATGTAAATAAAGAAAATATCTAATAAAAAAGAATTAAAAACAAAAACAAACAAACAAGTTTATTCAAATTTTAAATAAAAAGGTTTGAATTTTTAGGAAAATCACATCTTTATTATCATTATTTTTAAAAATTTTTATTAGGTATTTTCCTCATTTACATTTCCAATGCCATCCCAAAAGTCCCCCATACTCACCCCCCCCCACTTCCCTACCCATCCACTCCCCCTTTTTGGCCCTGTACTGGAGCATATAAAGTTTGCAAGTCCAATGGGCCTCTCTTTCCAGTGATGGCCAATTAGGCCATCTTTTGATACATATGCAGCTAGAGTCAAGAGCTCTGGGGTACTGTTTAGTTCATAATGTTGTTCCACCTATACGGTTGTAGATCCCTTTAGCTCCTTGGGTACTTTCTCTAGCTCCTCCATTGGGGGCCCTGTGATCCATCCAATAGCTGATTGTGAGCATTCACTTCTGTGTTTGCTAGGCCCCGGCATAGTCTCACAAGAGACAGCTATATCTGGGTCCTTTCAGCAAAATCTTGTTAGTGTGTGAAATGCTGTCAGCATTTGGAAGCTGATTATGGGATGGATCCCCAGATATGGCAATCACTAGATGGTCCATCCTTTCATCACAGCTCCAAATTTTGTCTCTGTAACTCCTTCCATGGGTGTTTTGTTCCCAATTCTAAGAAGGGGCAAAGTGTCCACACTTTGGTCTTTGTTCTTCTTAAGTTTCATGCGTTTAGCAAATTGTATCTTATATCTTGGGTATCCTAAGTTTCTGGGCTAATATCTATTATCAGGGATTACATATTGTGTGAGTTCCTTTGTGATTGGGTTACATCACTCAGGATGATGCCCTCCAGGTCCATCCATTTGCCTAGGAATTTCATAAATTCATTCCTTTTAATACCCGAGTAGTACTCCATTGTGTAAATGTACCACATTTTCTGTATCCATTGTTCTGTTGAGTTCTTTCCAGCTTCTGGCTATTATAAATAAGGCTGCTAGGAACATAGCAGAGCATGTGTCATTCTTACCAGTTGGAACATCTTCTAGATATATGCCCAGGAGAGGTATTGCAGGATCCTCCAGTAGTACTATATCCAGTTTTCTGAGGAACCGCCAGACTGATTTCCAGAGTGGTTGTACAAGCTTGCAATCCCACCAACAATGGAGGAGTGTTCCTCTTTCTCCACATCCTCGCCAGCATCTGCTGTCACCTGAATTTTTCATCTTAGCCATTCTGACTGGTGTGAGGTGGAATCTCAGGGTTGTTTTGATTTGATTTCCCTGATGATTAAGGATGTTGAACATTTTTTCAGGTGCTTCTCTGCCATTAGGTGTTCCTCAGGTGAGAATTCTTTGATCAGCTCTGAGCCCCATTTTTTAATGGGGTTATTTGATTTTCTGGAGTCCACCTTCTTGAGTTATTTATATATATTGGATATTAGTCCCCTATCCAATTTGAGATAGGTAAAGATCCTTTCCCAATCTGTTGGTGGTCTTTTTGTCTTATTGACGGTGTCTTTTGCCTTGCAGAAGCTTTGCAACTTTATGAGGTCCCATTTATCGATTCTCAACCTTACAGCACAAGCCATTGTTGTTCTATTGAGGAATTTTCCCCCTGTACCCATACCTTCGAGGCTTTTCCCTACTTTCTCCTCTATAAGTTTCAGTGTCTCTGGTTTTATGTGGAGTTCCTTAATCCACTTAGATTTGACCTTAGTACACGGAGATAGGAATGGATCAATTCGCATTGTTCTACATGATAACCACCAGTTGTGCCAACACCATTTGTTGAAAATGCTGTCTTTTTTCCACTGGATGGTTTTAGCTCCCTTGTCAAAGACAAAGTGACCATAGGTGTGTGTGTTCATCTCTGGGTCTTCAATTCTGTTCCATTGGTCTACTTGTTCTTCACTATACCAGTACCATGCAGTTTTTATCACAATTGCTCTGTAGTACAGCTTTAGGTCAGGCATGGTGATTCCACCAGAGGTTCTTTTATCCTTGAGAAGAGTTTTTGCTATCCTAGGTTTTTTGTTATTCCAGAGGAATCTGCCGATTGCCCTTTCTAATTCGTTGAAGAATTGAGTTGGAATTTTGATGGGGATTGCATTGAATCTGTAAATTGCTTTTGGCAAGATAGCCATTTTTACAATGTTGATCCTGCCAATCCATGAGCATGGGAGATCTTTCCATCTTCTGAGATCTTCTTTAATTTCTTTCTTCAGATACTTAAAGTTCTTATCATACAGATCTTTGACTTCCTTAGTTAGAGTCACGCCAAGGTATTTTATATTATTTGTGACTATTGAGAAGGGTTTTGTTTCTCTAATTTCTTTCTCAGCCTGTTTATCCTTTGTGTACAGAAAGGCCATTGACTTGTTTGAGTTAATTTTATATCCAGCTACTTCACTGAAGCTGTTTATCAGGCTTAGGAGTTCTCTGGTGGAATTTTTAGGGTCACTTATATATATTATCATATCATCTGCAAAAAGTGATATTTTGACTTCTTCCTTTCCAATTTGTATCCCCTTGATTTCCTTTTGTTGTCTAATTTCTCTGGCTAGGACTTTAAGTACAATGTTGAATAGGTAGGGAGAGAGTGGACAGCCTTGCCTAGTCCCTGATTTTAGTGGGATTGCTTCCAGTTTCTCACCATTTACTTTGATGTTGACTACTGGTTTGCTGTAGATTGCTTTTACCATGTTTAGGTATAGGCCTTGAATTCCTGATCTTTCCAAGACTTTTATCATGAATGGGTGTTGGATCTTGTCGAATGCTTTTTCCGCATCTAACGAGATGATCATGTGGTTTTTGTCTTTGAGTTTGTTTATATACTGGATTGCGTTGATGGATCTTCGTATATTGAACCATCCCTGCATCCCTGGGATGAAACCTACTTGGTAAGGATGGATGATTGTTTTGATGTGTTCTTGGATCCTGTTAGCAAGAACTTTATTGAGAATTTTTGCATCGATATTCATAAGAGAAATTGGTCTGAAGTTTTCTATCTTTGTTGGGTCTTTTGTGGTTTAGGTATCAGAAGAATTGTGGCTTCATAGAATGAGTTGGGTAGAGTACCTCCTGTTTCTATTTTGTGGAATAGTTTGTGAATAACTGGGATTAGATCTTCTTTGAAGGTCTGATAGAACTCTGCACTAAACCCATCTGTTCCTGGGCTTTTTTTTTTGGTTGAGAGACTATTACTGACTGCTTCTATTTCTTTAGGGGATATAGGACTGTTTAGATCATTAACCTGTTGTTGATTTAACTTTGGTTCCTGGTGTCTGTGTAGAAACTTGTCTATTTTATCCTGGTTCTCCAGTTTTGTTGCGTATAGCCTTTTGTAGAAGGATCTGATTGTGTTTTGGATTACTTCAGGATCTGTTGTTATGTCTCCCCTTTCATTTCTGATTTTGTTAATTAGGATGCTTTCCCTGTGCCGTCTAGTGAGTCTGGCTAAGGATGTGTCTATTTTGTTGATTTTCTCAAAGAACCAGATCCTCATTTGGTTCATTCTTTGAATAGTTCTTCTTGTTTCCACTTGGTTGATTTTGCCCCTGAGTTTGATTATTTCCTTGCCGTCTACTTTGCTTCCTTTTGTTCTAGAGCTTTTTGGTGTGTTGTCAAGCTGCTAATGTGTGCTCTCTCTACTTTCTTTTTGGAGACACTCAGAGCTATGAGATTTCCTCTTCGAAATGCTTTCATTGTGTCCCATAAGTTTGGGTATGTTGTGGCTTCATTTTCATTAAACTCCAAAAAGTCCTTAATTTCTTTCTTTATTCCTTCCTTGACCAAGGTATCATTGAGGAGAGTGTTGTTCAGTTTCCACGTGAATGTTGGCTTTCTATTATTTATTTTGTTATTGAAGATCAGCCTTAGTCCATGGTGATCTGATAGGATGCATGGGACAATTTCAATATTTTTGTATATGTTGAGGCTTGTTTTGTGACCAATTATGTGGTCAGTTTTGGAGAAGGTACCATGAGGTGCTGAGAAGAAGGTATATCCTTTTGTTTTAGGATAAAATGTTCTGTAGATATGTTAAGTTCATTTGTTTCATCATTTCTGTTAGTTTCACTGTGTCCCTGTTTAGTTTCTTTTTCCATGATCTGTCTATTGGTGAAAGTGGTGTGTTAAAGTCTCCCACTATTATTGTGTGAGGTGCAATGTGTGCTTTGAGCTTTACTAAAGTTTCTTTAGTGAATGTGGCTGCCCTTGTATTTGGTCATAGATATTCATAATTGATAGATCCTCTTGGAGAATTTTACCTTTGATGAGTATGAAGTGCTTCTCCTTGTCTTTTTTGATACTTTGGGTTGGAAGTTGATTTTATTTGATATTAGAATGGCTAGTCCAGCTTGTTTATTTTCCATACCATTTGCTTGCAAAATTTTTTCCGGCCTTTCATTCTCAGGTAGTGACTATCTTTTTCTCTGAGATGAGTTTCCTGTAAGCAGCAAAATGTTGGGTCTTGTTTGTGTAGCCAGTTTGTTCATCTATGTCTTTTTATTGGGGAGTTGAGTTCATTGATATTAAGAGATATTAAGGAAAAGTAATTGTTGCTTCCTGTTTTTTTTTGTTAAAGTTGGCATTCTGTTCTTGTGGCTGTCTTCTTTTAGGTTTGTTGAGGGATTACCTTCTTGCTTTTTCTAGGGCGTGGTTTCCGTCCTTGTATTGATATTTTTCTGTTATTATCCTTTGAAGGGCTGGATTCGTGGAAAGAAAATGTGTGAATTTGGTTTTGTCATGGAATACTGTGGTTTCTCCATCTATGGTAATTGAAAATTTGGCTGGGTATAGTAGCCTGGGCTGGCATTTGTGTTCTCTCAGTGTCTGTATAACATCTGTCCAGGATGTTCTGGCTTTCATAGTATCTGGTGAAAAATATGGTGGAATTCTGATAGGCCTGCCTTTATATGTTACTTGACATTTTTCCCTTACTACTTTTAATATTCTATCTTTATTTAGTGCATTTGTTGTTCTGATCATTGTATGTTGGGAGGAATTTCTTTTCTGGTCCAGTCTATTTGGAGTTCTGTAAGCTTCTTGTATGTTCATGGGCATCTCTTTCTTTAGATTTGGGAAGTTTTCTTCTATAATTTTGTTGAAGATATTTGCCGGTTTTTTCATTATTATAATTATTTAAGTTTTTTTTTACAGTCCAGTCATTATCTCTCTCTCAGTCCACCTTCCAACTATTCCTCATCCCATTACTCCTGTTTCCAAGAGGATATCCCCAGCCCCCCACATCCCACTAGACTCCTCCCCCCCCCTTACTGGGACCTCATGTCTCTCGAGTGTTAAATGCATCTTCTCTCACTAAGGCCAGAGCAGTCCTCTGCTGTATATGTGCTGGGGGCCTCATAACAGCTGGTATATGCTTCCTGGTTGGTGGTTCAGTGTTTGAGATATCTCAGGGGTCCAGGTTAGTTGAGACTTCTGGTCTTCCTATGGGTTACCCTCTTCCTCAGCTTCTCCCAGCATTTCTCTAGTTCAAGCACAGGGTTCCCAGCTTCTATTCATTGGTTGAGTGTACGTATTTTCATCTGGCTCTTTCAGCTGCTTGTTGAGCCTCTTGGAGAGTAGCCATGCTAGGATCTTGTCTGTACGCACACCACAGACAGCATTAATAGTATCAGACCCTGGGGCCTCTCCTTGATCTGGATCCAAATCTCCCCTGTCATTGGACCTCCTTTCCCTCAGGCTCTTCTCCATTTTTGCCCCTTCAGTTCTTTTAGACAGGTATAATTATGGCTCAGATTTTTCACTATGGGATGGCAACCCTATCTTTCCACTTCATGCCTTGTCTTTCTGCTGGAGGTAGACTCTACAAAGTCATATATGATATTGAGAAAGAGAAAGTCAATAAACAGCATTGTAGGCATATGTCACTGAGTGAATGTCTGTATCCTTCATGTGCTGAAAATCTAACCCTCCAAGGTGATGGGATGTAGAGATGGGGTCTGAATGGTGATTAGGTCCTGAAATGGGTATAGATAAAATTAGTCAATTTGTAAGAAGAGACATAAGAGTTTCCTCTCTCCTCTTAGCCTCCATGGAAGACACAATGAAAACTGGTCATCTGCATGTAAGGAGAGAATACTTTCACCAGACCCAAGATGGCCTGGTAACTCGACTTTGCATTTAGACAATCTATGAGACATTGTAAAGAAGATAGGTTATAGAAGTATTCAAAGGGAGCATCTGTAAGACATGAAATCTATATATGAAAATATGCTGATATATATCATCTCATAGATACACTTTCAGAAATATATTAGCTATGACTCCTAAAATTAATTTATGTAAAATTATTTTTAATATTTTTGTGCTTGCTACTGATACTCTCATAAAATTTATTGTATATTTATTAGACTAAATCACTCTTCAAGTCTTTAGAAATCAAAGTACATTCTTTATCTACACAGCATGAGTCCACTTCATAGTTCACTATTGTACTTATTGAACTTATTTTTATATATTTTCTATAAATTTATATAATTATATGAATGTGTTTGAATACATTTAACAAACAAATAGGTTTTATTTCTTATTGGAATTTGTCCAGTGCTACTGAATACATATTCAATAGCAACAATATCTATTAAGTTTACTTAATTATAGAAAGAACATGATTGTGGTTTTATTTTAATAAAATTCTGCAGTATTAAACATATTAAGAGATATAATTTTATTATAATAAAATTTGATCTCTTTATTAATCACCAAATATCTGACAAAGGAATTTTTTAAAATCATGTGCCATCACTTTGTGGAATTGCTTTTGGTCTATTGCCCTGTTACTGCAATTGGAACCTGACATTTTCTATGACAAGCCTTATTAATTTATAGGAATTTTAGTCCTTCGCCTAGCATCTGTTCTAAACGCATTGCAGTAGAAGGGCCAAAGGGTTGGAAGGAAGTGTAGAAGGGAATAGTTTAATGCACTTAAGGAGAGAAAGTGATACTGCATAACCAGAGGAAATCCCGTGAATTTGAATAATAGACGGCAAGAATTCTTGAGTTCTTTAGAAAACTACTGTCCCCTTAATAAGACTTGACACCTGGAAGGGACTTTCACAGATATCTGGCATTACCTTACCTTCAACAGAACTTCAAATAAACCACTTTAGACACAAGGAGAAATGCATTAAAATCTCTCAGCAAGAGGATGTTCATTAAGAACTCCCATTGGGCCACTTATCCGTTGGGAAATTACATTCAGTTAAGTTTCTGATAATACAGAAATGGTGTGATCTTCCTGGAATGTGACTGATGAATGCCTGACAGTTATGTTGGATAGATGCATGTGCACGTGTGTTTTGTGTGTGTGTGTGTGTGTGTGTGTGCAATACCACCCTAGTATTCTCCACTTTGTTCACATGCCTGTGTCTCTCTGTAAAGATGTGTAAGAGCAAATCCTAAGAGAATGTATCCTCTCTCTCCCTTTATGCTGAGCTCACTTTATCTGTAGAAGCCAGAAGCCCACAAGCTTCTGGTGTGTCTCCTGTCCTGACCTCATGTTTACCTACTAAGCCATCTCTTCACGCATGCTTTGAAAGAAAATGCATTAGGATGGTGCTCACAAGAAGTGTCTCTGCGGACTATTTTCCTTCAGCAGAGTGAGGAAGATCAGAGAGAAAAATGATATCTATGTACTAATCAGCACCCTAGCCCAGCTTAGTTTCTGTTTTAAGAGATTAAATCTATGGATGATGATATATAATACAAGTATTTACTTAATGCCTGTCAATTTTAGTCTCCTTATTTGGAAAACAGTAATACTACCCCTGTTAGAAGGTTATTTGAATGGCTAAATTGATTTTTGTTCCATGTCAGGAACATAACAGAAGTGATTATCAACTGTCTTTGGCTTTTGTTATTATCCCTGATACACTTCCACCCCTATGGTGCTGGTAGGGCTGACTCTATGTTCTCTATGCCTTTGTGTGTGACTAGAGCAGTTCTTGCACACCGAAACAGAATGAGATGCTTTGTGCGTCAAATAGAGGCTATGGTGGATCTACATGGATAAAAAGCAGCTTGAGAAAGTCGCTGTGTCCACAAGGCTGAATCCTGGGAACTAGCAGCCCACCCTTAGAATGGAGATGAAATCTGTCAGAGGGGCATAGCGCAAGTGCCCTAATGGATTGGCCATAGTGACAGGTGTTGGCCAGTCTCTCTGAAAAGAATCTGTTCCTCAAATTAGCTAAAGAGAACATCAAGTTCAGTTCTGAGAAGACACATGGTGTTGCTCCCAGACTCCAGCTTAGCAAAGGCTTGGCTATTACTTGAGTTACACAAATACAACTTGCTTCACAGAGAATGTTGCTTATCTCTTGTTTTCAGGTTATGATTATTCTGTTTTAATTGACACATACTAATCATGGAATATATTTACATAATATGTAGTATAATAATTTAATGCATGCCTATGATGTTCTGTATGTGCATGTGTGTGTGTGTGAAAAAGTGGGCATGTATATCCATGACACATGAGTGGAAGTCATAGGGAAAGCTCTGCTATCAGTCTTTATTTTCCGATAGTTTTGATTCAGGGTCTCTCTTTTATTTGATTGTCCCATGTACACCAGGGTACTTGGTCCATAACCTTCCAGGGGATTTCCTTTCTCTGCTTCTCAACTTGATGTAGCATAGAGATTACAGATGTGCACCATCTCATGTGGCTTTATGCAGGTTCTGAGGGTTTGAACCCAAGACCTTACATTTGTTCAGCAAATGCTTTACCCACCAAGCTATCTCTCCAGCCCTGCCTAAAATATTTTATATGCTTAATATATCTTTCAAGTGTAAAGACAGGTTGAGATTGTGTAATTTTTTTGTTTTTTTTTAAATTAGGTATTTTCTTCATTTACATTTCCAATGCTATCCAAAAGTCCCTCCATACCCTCTCCGTCCATTCCCTTCCCCGCCCCCTCCCACTTCTTGGCCCTGTCGTTCCCCTGTACTGAGGCATATAAAGTTTGCAAGACCGATGGGCCTCTCTTTCCAATGATGGTTATGCCGGGGCCTAGCAAACACAGAGGTTGTATAATTTTTATTGATCATTTTATTTATTTACATTTCAAATGTTGTCCCCCTTCCTGGTCTCCCCTTATTAAACCTCCATGCCATTCTCCTTCCCATTTGACTCTAAAGGGGTGCTCCTCCACCTACCAACCTACTCCAGCCTCACCGTTCTTATATCCTCCTATGCCGGGGCATCAAGCCTCTATAGGACCAAAGGCCTCTCCTCCCACTGATACCAGATAAGGCAATCCTCTGCTACATATGTAGCTGGAGTCATGGACCCATTCATGTATACTTTTTGGTTGGTGGTTTAGTCCCTGGAAGTTTGGCAAGGTGGGGGTGGGGGTTTCTATTTGTTGTTCTTCCTATGGGGTTGCAATCCCCTTCAGCTCCTTCAGTTTTCCCCTTAACTCTTCTATTGGGGTCCCCAGGCTCAGTTCAAATGCTTGGCTGTGAGTATCTGCATCTGTCTTAGTCAGATGCTGGCAGAACCTCTCAGATGACAGCCATACTAGGCTTCTATCGAGGAGCACTTCTTGGCATTAGCAATAGTGTCTGCAGATGGGATGAATTGCAAGGTGGGACAGTCTCGGGATGACCTTTCCTTCTGTCTCTCATCCATTTTGTTTTCCCTACATTTCCATATGTGTTCTTTTGGGTCTTGGTTACCTCACACAGGATGATATCCATCGATTTGCCTGGAAATTTCATGAAGTCATAGTTTTTAGTAGCTGAGTTGCACTCCATTGTGTAAATGGAGCACTTTTTTTTTTAATCCATTCTTCTGTTGAGGGACATCTGGGTTCTTTCCAGCTTCTGGCTATTATAAATAAAGCTGCTATGAACCTAGTGGGGCATGTGTCCTTATTACATGTTGGAGCATCTTCTGGGTATATGCCCAGGAGTGGTATAGCAGCATCCTCAGGAAATACTAAGTCCAATTTTCTCAGGAACTGCCAGACTGATTTCCAGAGTGATTGTACCAGCTTGCAATTCCACCAACAATGGAGAAGTGTTCCTCTTTCTTCACATCCTTGCTAGTATCTGCTGTCACCTGAGTTTTTCATCTTAGCCATTCTGACTAGAGTGAACTGGAATCTCAGGGTCATTTTGATATGTATTTCTCTGATGACTAAGGATGTTGAATATTTCTTTAAGTGCTTCTCAGCCATTAAAGATTTCTCAATTGAGAATTCTTTGTTTAGCTCTGTTCCCCATTTTAAAATAGGGTTATTTGGCTCTTTTGTGTCTAACTTCTTGGGTTCTTTGAATATTTTTGGATATTAGCCCTCTATTGATTATAAGATTGGTGAAACTTTTTTTCCCAATCTATACATTGCTGTTTTGTCTTATTGACAGTGTCCTTTGCCTTACAGAAGCTTTTAAATTTTATGAGGTCCCATTTGTTAATTGTTGATCTTAGAGTCTGAGTCATTGGTGTTCTGTTCAGGAAAACTCTCCCCTGTGTTCAAGGCTCTTTCTCACTTTCTCTTCTATTAGATTTAGTGAATATGGTTTTATGTGGAGGTCCTTGATCCATTTGGACTTGAGCTTTGAACAAGGAGATAAAAATGGATCAATTTGCATTCTTCAACATGCAGACCACCAGCCGAACCAGCACCACGTGTTGAAAATGCTTTCTGAATGATTTTGGCTTCTTTTTTTTTTCAAGTGGCCATAGGTATGTGGGTTTATTTCTGGGTCTTCAACTCTATTCTGTTGATCAAATGTCTGTCTCTGTACCAATATTATGTGTGGTTTTTTTTTTTTTTTGGTTTTGTTTTGTTTTAATCATCACTATTGCTCTGTAGTACAGCTTGAGGTCAGGGATGGAGATTCCCCTAGAAATTCTTTTATTGTTGAGAATTGTTATCGCTATCCTGTTTTTTTTTTCCAGATGAAGTTGAGAAATTCCTTTTCTACATCTTATCAAAATCAATCTACAAATTCAATGCAATCCCCATCAAAATTCCAACTCAATTCTTCACTGAGGTTGTATTTTTATATGCTGTATTTACTGTATTTACTACCAGCTCACACTGCTTCAAAGAGCACTGTAGACTGGGTGATTTAATCAGCAGAGAGTTATTCCCTAACAGCTTTGGAAGTAAGGATTCTGAGATCAGGGAGTTTTGGTATCTGATTTTTAGTGAGACTGCCCTTCTTAGACTACAGATTTCCACCATCTTTCTGTTTCCTCACCAAGTGGGAAAGAAGGAGAAAGGATGTACTATGGTATCTATTCTTATATGAACAAGAATGTTACCAGATGGGGCCCTTAACTCATGACCTAATTTTCTTGAGTACATTTATCTAATTTTCTCAAGAATTACCGACTACTACAGACATGTGAGGGAAGGGAGGCACAAACATTAATTCAACACAATGTCTTGAAGTAATAAGATAAGACAAAATGTTTTATAGACAGTGCCCCAAATTATTTGAAATGTGGCAATATAAATCTATTCCCTTAACTCTGTTTTACATTGTGATTCATAACTCTTATTTAATATATCAATAATGTTGGATACATCATATTGGCTAGAATAAAGAGTTGAATTTGCAATCCGGAAAAATTACTCCTTTTTTTCCAGTCATTTCCATCATAAAATATTAACATATAATATTTAATCTTCCATTGTCTCTGTTTTAAAATAATTTAGATGTTTTTCTTCAGTAATGATGAACAGAATAGGACTTAGACCCAACGTCATTACTGGAGATGCCTCCTAGAAATTTCCCAGTATTATTATGTATTTGTGGTGGCCATGGCAACAGGGGCTTTGCAGTGGTTTCTCCACCTTCATTTTGGTCCTTTATTGACATCATTGACACAGTTCTCTTTTTCTTTCTTTACTCTGTTATCTTCCCTCATTTAGTATTAAAACATTTGAAGAAAAACTACTTCTCCCACTTAGAACGTTTTTTTTTTTTTACAAAGGACATTTATTTATTTATTTTTCATTCTTTTTTTTCTTTAATATTTTTATTACGTATTTTCCTCAATTACATTTCCAATGCTATCCCAAAAGTCCCCCACACCCTCCTCCCCCACTCCCCTACCCACCCATTCCCATTTTTTGGCCCTGGCATTCCCCTGTTCTGGGGCATATAAAGTTTGCATGTCCAATGGGCCTCTCTTTCCACTGATGGCCGACTAGGCCATCTTTTGATACATATGCAGCTAGAGTCAAGAGCTCCGGGGTACTGGTTAGTTCATAATGTTGTTCTACCTATAGGGTTGCATATCTCTTTAGCTCCTTGGGTACTTTCTTTAGCTCCTCCATTGGGGGCCCTGTGCTCCATCCAATAGCTCACTGTGAGCATCCACTTCTGTGTTTGCTAGGCCCCGGCCTAGTCTCACTTAGAACTTTCTTGTCAACAATGAGAACAGTACTAATATAAAGGTCTAAAAATAAATATGTGGAAGGAGAATTAGCTGTCTACTTACCATAAACTTTCTGTTGGAGTTCATACTTTATCTAGCCACAGGCTTTTAACCATAATAACAGTTACATAATATACAATATGTTCACACATACACATACAGACTCACACAGAGATAACACACACACACACAGACACACAGAGACAGACAGACAGACAGACACAAGTGTACACAGTATGTTACTTTAGGAGCAGTAGTAATTTATGATTAGTCAGCATTCTGAGAATGACCCGTAGGTGCTCAGCCCTAAGGTATCTGTGTCACCTCACCTTAGACCCAGGGAACATTGTGGAAGAGTGTGGATGACTGTAAGAGAGGTTCAAATGGAAGGCGTGAAGTGCTCCATGCTGGGCATGGCATGACTGTAGTACCACAATCCCACTGCAGGTGTGGTTGTCTGTCTGCACAGATGTATACACCTGGGTAGGAAAGGGAGAGAGACTGGCTAGGAAGGAGATCAGCCGAAGAAACAGGGAAAGGAGGGATGAGGGGTGGGCTTGGTCACAGTACACTGTATACCCGTATAAAATTATAAAATGTCAAGAATTATTAAAATGTCACAAGGGTATCATTTTGTCCTTATTATTTGCCTAACTGCTGCATGAAAAAAAAAGATAACCCAAGTTAGCCCTAGCGATTTTTTTTTTTTAGAAATGTAATGAAACTCACGTTGACCAAGGAAATGTAAGAAAAAAGAATACATGGCAGAGCAGAGTGTATATTACAAAGCAGCTTTGCAGGTTTCTGGGGGTTTATTTATTATTTGTTTATTTCTTTTTTTTTTCTAACAAAAAACAAGGCAGTACTTTATATGGTGGTGTTTCTGTGGTGTCTAACGCACAGAGGGACACTAATGAATGGTGGGAGAAGTAAAGCTTTGTTTTAAGGGGCTGTTGGTTAGTGGTGGAGGATTTTCCCTAGCATCTGAGAGTCCTTGGCTTTGATCAGACACCACAAAGAAGAAATATTTTAAGGTATTAAAGAAATTAAACAGAAATGAACATATGCTCCCACACAAAGCCATACAATTAAATAAATTAAATATTAGTTTTTTAATCTAAATGGACTTTATTGCTTAATTTTTAAAAATGTATTTTTATTTATTCACTTTATACCTCAATTGATGCCCCCTCTCATGATCTATTCTCCATCTTGTTCTTCTCTGAGCAGAATGGGCCCCCTGGGTATCATCAAGTCTTTGTTGAACAAGGCACATCCTCTCCCACTGAGGCTGGACAAGGAAGCCTAGCTAGAAGAACATATTTCACAGACAGACAGCAGCTTTGGGGGATAGCCCTGTTTCAATGATTCAGGATCAACATGGAGGTGAGAAGCACACCTGCTACATATATGCATGGGGGCTGGGTGGGGGTCCACATATGTTGTCTGGTAGGTGGTTCATTCTCTGAGAGCCCCAATGGTCCAGGGCCCAGGTTAGTTGATTCTATTGGTCTTCCTGTGGAGTTTCTATCCCTTGAGGAGCCCTCAATCCTTCCCCTAGCTTTCCTAAGAGTAGTCAGACTCCAACCACTGTTTCCTTGTGGGCCTCTGCATCCATCTAAGAGTAGTCAGACTCCAACCACTGTTTCCTTGTGGGTCTCTGCATCCATCTAACTCAGCTGCTAGGTGGAGCTTCTCAGAGTACAGCTATGCTAGACTCCTGTCTGGAAGCATAACAGAGTATTATTAATAGTGTCAGGGATTGGTGCTTGCTCACAGGATGGGTTTCTAGTTGGGCAGGTGATTGTTCAGTCTCTTTTGCATCCCCTGTCCCTGCATTTTAAATGTAATATTAGAGAATATAATATATTAATCAGTACAGCATGGCTTGAGCATACACATGTTCTACTTCTCTCCTCCAGCCCCCTTCAGACTCTCCTGTAGTGTGTTCCTCCTCTTTATGTCATATCAAATTCGTGAGTGCAGCAGCAGTGTCATGTTCAGAAGAAAGTCTTGCAACTTCCAGCTCTCACATTCTTTCCATCCCTCTTCTGCAGTGTTCCTGACCCAAATGGATAGGCATGATACAGGTATCCCATTTAGGCTGAGCACTCACATGCACCTTATTCTCATGTATGACATCCCAAATGATTTCCCTTGACTATATGTTTTGCTCTATTGTTCTAAAGGGAACAAATACATGGGTGCTTCAAGTTATATCCTCATGCAGCATCTTTCTATAACACAGTGATAGAAAGGAGACCAGACATAAAGTATATAAAATAGTTGGCTTGATTTTGTGTACAAGTCTGAATGTAAGGTGTACAAAAAGGGCCTCCCATGATTTATCTTCTCTATATGGTTTGTCTCTTACACAATTAAAACAAATGTATGAACTACTTAGCTATGTATCAGGGATTTCTCTTAAGATATTTGTTGAGGTATGAAATATCCCAGCACACTGATATGTAATAACAGAATAATAACAATACATCAGCCAACAGCACATCCTTATAACAGAAAAGACATGAGTTTACTGTGCAGTATTATGTTAATGTCTCTTATAAGATATAGATTTGATGGAGCACCTGCAGCCTTCTTTATCTGTAGAAGGTGGAGGTTTCTAATCTGAGGGCCCCTCAACTGTAAAACAAACTGATTGCATGTTATGTCATGTATGAAAATACCCCTCACCTTCCTAATAAAGTATCAATTTTCACCCATATACAATTTATCTTCTTATGTTCTTAAATGTATCTAGAAACTTTCTTTGTCATTGAGAATGATCTTTAAGTAGAATATAAACTCCATGCATTGATGAACATCCATTCCTGTGCAGGATAAAGAACACACCATTCTGTCATGTCCATTTTTGTGTGCATACATCTGTATGATTCTTTAATCCTTCATGATGAGGTTAATCATTGCTGTATAATGGAGGTGAGCATCCACCTTCCCCACTGATCATCCTGTGTTTATATTTGATCTCTGCTGTCACTATAGCTTGTGGTCATCTTCACTGCTACTGTTAAATAATGGCAACCATATTTTATAATCATTACAGTAAAGGATGGAGGGAGCGTGGAAGGCACTATCACCCATAGTAAGACATCTATGACACTTCCTCTTAAGGTACTTTGTTTCTCTTAAAGAATGAGGAGCCATCATCTTCTCAAAACTTGGCTAATGCTTTAATAATTGGTCAATTATTCATAGATCTTGCCTTTTGTGGGTTAGGAAGAAATTGCTACTAATTTTTGTCTATTTACCAAACAGGAGAGTTGCTTTAGTTTGCAAAGAACCAAGGCCAAAATTTTTTTTAAAGAGGAAAATGTAACATTTTTTGTTAGCCTGGCTAATAAGTACTTCTTCCACTGTCAGAAAGTAAATTTTTGTCATAATTGAGAATACAAAATCTGTTCTTTTATGAGCTACCCAAACTATGCATGAGTTAGAGAATCCACACCTAGTACAAGCAAATCGCTCTTTCTTTGTTTTATTGAAGATTGGTAGTGTCAGATCTGATCAGGGTCTTTCATTGTTATGTAAAATGGACATTTCATTTCCTCCTCTTATACTTACACTTAATCAAGTTTACAATTTGCCCTTTGCCTATCATGTTAATTTAATTCTCTGTCGTTTTCACACATAGCCTCTCAGTTGGAGTAGAGCTGGTTCTAATTTCTTATAGTGTCCCATTATAGTTTCTTGTCCTTTTTGATTTTCATAAAACCCCATTAAAAGAAAATCTTAGGGGAAACTCAGAATAGAGAACAGATAAAAAATGGGCAGTTTTGTAGAAGCAAGGTGGTGACCCACACTCCACTCGGCATTCCTCTGGACACAGCTCAGACTGTTGTGTTTCTATCAAACTGTATCTTTTTACCCTTTGCTTTATCTGGCCTATTTTTCTTATATCAACATTCATCTTCCTTGAAGTCTTTTTTTTTTTTAACCTGTACTGACCATTGAGCTGACAATGTTGTAGTGCAGTACATCTACTACAGTAAAATACTCTGCTAGAGGATATTGCTCATTAAAGCAGACTTGGAGACTGGTTAAGAAAAGATGCCTTTTATTTTGTGTCCCTTGTGCCCAGCACAGTTTTCACGTCATGGTATACCATATGTCTTGCAGAGTGAGCTAGTGGATGAGTTTCTATAACACTGTATGTGTTTTGATGTACACCTTGTACATCTCATTCATATGTTAGGTACAGTTACTGAAACATCAGCCAGTTTTGATTCTCCAGCATTCCTGCAGTGAGAGGAATTGAATGTATGAATAATATTCAAACATCTGGGTTTGATTAGGATTGATTTTTATTTATTTTTAAATAAGTGTGTGTATGTGTGCATGTGTTGTGAGAAAGAGGGAGGGTAATATGTTTATGTCTACTTGTGTTCACATGTATGAGTGGGAGCATGAGCACAACATTGTCTAGTGTGAGGAAGTCAGGAAACTATGCTTGTTGGTCCCAGCCTTCTACTTTGAGTCTGGTTCTCATGTTTTGCTGCTGTGAAGTAAGCTAGCTAGTTCGAAAGTTTCTGGAAGTTCCCCTGTCTTATATCTCATTTTCCAGTAGGAGGGCTGGGATTAAAACGTTATTGTGCAGAGGTCAGTGGTTGCCCTAGGGATTCAAACTAAGGTCTTCGTACTCATATGGCAATCACTTTTACCCACTAAGCCATCTCTTTAGACCATGGTTCACCTTCACTCTTGGTAGTATTTTTATTTGCATAAAACTATGCTCAAAATTGTTGATGCTTATGGACAACTTACAATTTGGAATGATGCTTAATTTACTGTTTATAATCTCTTTAAAATAACTTCCAGAACCATAAAGTTTAGGAATGGGGAACGCCATCTCTTTGGTGAACGGTAATTGCCATTCTAAACTGAGTTATCACAAGCATTCCACTAGATTGTGACAGGGAAATAAATATTGGTTACAAATTACATTTTAATTTAATAGCCAATCTCTCTATTTTCTTTGTCTCTGTAAGCTTGTGCATGTTGTGGTGGTCTCTAATATTTAGACTGTTTTAAGATTAAGTTGACAGAAAATGAAATTCCCTCATCCCAAAATTAGGGTGTATTATAATAAGCTCACATATATATGACATGCATTGATTGATATTCCCTACATAACTAAAACAAGAACATTTTCCAACATATCTAATAGTTTATATTTAGAATTATATTTTAATATAATAGTCCAAGAATTATAGGCAGGCTAATAAAAGTCTTATATTCTGCAGTATAGTATAAAATTTCTCTATTTTATTTAACTCACACATTTTTCTACATTTTAAAATTTGTTTACATTTAAGCCAAAATGGAAAAATGTTTGAACCATCTTTAGCTAAAATATGTAACCTTAAATGGGTATAGATAATCTTCCACTAATTCAATAAGCAAGTTTATTATTTTTGTATAATTTACAAGATTTTTTAAAGCCCAATTGTATTACCTTAGTAGAGGTACCTCCATTCCATGTTCTTTGGTTTAAATAACTATCAATTAAAATATGACAAGGTTTTCTGTTATCATATTTATAGTCATCTTGATGGAGATTCATTTCATTTACAGAATTATATTGATCCTGTGAGTTCCTAAAAGGCACTTGGAAAGAACAGTAATGGAATGGATGGGTGCGTCGTCTTGCAGATCAATCAGCGAGAATTTCGTGGATTGTAAAGCGAGGGCAAATTTACCGAGGTCAGCATCTTTTTTCCTGCTGCTCTTTCTGGAATTGCAGCCAGTGCCTATTAGGCCTGGCTGCAGACTTTCTGGAACAGGGTGAACATGGGCACAATGCAGAAGAGTTTCTTGGCAGGGAGCTGCTTTCCTTTAACTGCTTTAATTCCTCTGATTGCATTAGATGCAGTACATCTCTGATGAAATGCTCTCAGCCAAGACCTGAGAATATATCAAATAGGAGCTGATGCATCTTATCTGAGCAGGTTACTCCTCTGCAAATATGGGCACTGAAAAACTTCAGTGCAGTTGCAGTAGGAAGTAAAAGCTAACAAACAGTTTCTGTAATATTTTGTTTTCCCCTAATGGTAGCAAATGGTAACACCTTGCTTGTGTGTGTGTGTCTGTGTGTGTGCCTATCTGTGAATATGTGTAAGTATGTATTTTTGTGTGTGCATATAAATGTAACAGTCTGTAATTATGTGACTTACTGCACATACACTGTGTGTTAACATCCCAATTAACCCTCATAGATATATAGGTTCATATATACTCATCTGTATATGAACGTAGTTGCTCATCATCACTGAAAACCTATACAGTGATTTTTTACATTCTGAAATTACATGTATATTAAGAAGAGTTATTGTTTGATGGAGAATGAGCCCCATGAACTAATATATTTGGTTATGTGGTGGCCCAGTTTGGGAAGGATTAGGAGGTGTGGCCATGTTGGAGAAGATGTGTCACTAGGGGTTTATCTTTGAAGTTTCAGTTGGAGGTTACTGCTCCCAGCTGGCTCCCCATGCCTCCTGCTTGTGGAATATGATGTAAGCTGTCATACTTACTCACCTGCTGTCACACTCCCTACCATGATGGTCACGGACCTACCCTCTGACACTGTAATCTCTAAATAAACTATTTCTGTAAAGTGCTTTGGCCATGGTGTCTTATCACAGCAATTAAAAAGTAAGACATTAATGATGAACTGTACCAAAGTTCTATATCATAAGAGTGAACAGGGAGAAAGGACACTCACTCCATAGCCTGCTGAAGACACACTTGATGCTATGGATCAGAACAAGTGATAGACTAAGAAACCAAATGCCATTCACCAATGGGAGTGATGTAATTCTCTCCACTGGGGTAATGCTATGAAAGTTCTGTGGTATAAAATTTATTATTTGTACTTGTGTTATATTCACAATTTAGGTAGCCTGGAAGCAAAAATATGTACTAGAGGAACATGAATGTAATAGAAATTGGTTTACTCCAATAAACCTAATTATGGTGCCACAGCTGCATGCAATCTTCCTTGTTTTCCTCAGACTTCTGTGGGATTTAGGTATCTCAGTAGTTCCATTCAGCAAACTCAATTAAGACTGGAGTAGCTGCAGATTTCTGCACAGGGTTTTGTAGCTAAAGTTACCCAAGAAATGCCACTGTCTAGTCTAGGTGATGAAGGTTTTCTGCCTGTATTGTCATAGTGTTTTTTTCTTCATTTTATTTTTTGGCTAATTTAAAAAAGGAACAGGCCAGAACCCCCAGAGTTCCCGGGGACTGGACCACCAACCAAAGAGAACACATGGAGAGACCTATGGAGCTAGCCACATATGTGACAGAAGATGGCCTTGTTGGATATCAGTGGGAGGAGAGGCCCTTGAGCCTGAGGGTGTTCAATGCCCCAGTGTAGGGGAATGCCAGGGTGGGAGGATGGGAGTGGGGGAGTGGGGGAGCACCCTCATAGAAGCAAGAGGAGGGAGAATGGGGTAGGGGGTTTCCAATGGAGAGACCTGGAAAGGGGAAAACATCTGAAATGTAAATAAAGAAAATGTCCAAGAAAAAAAAATAAAAAGAATGCTATAATTAAGTACCCAGAATTGATGAGAGCAAAGATGGGAATAGGTCTGGAAAACTGTACCAGTATTTTATGAGCACATATCTAGTAGTCAGGATGACTGAAGAAATATCCCATGAGCCACGGTGCTAAAAGGGTTCTTACCCAATTACATTAATTACAGTAAATTATTTCTCGATTTTTACTTCATTGTTCCATTCCAACTCCTCTTACTTAAATCTACAGAAAACTAAATGCCGTGTCTCTACTTTTCTTGCCTTAGCAGACTAATTGAATGAAAATGACTCCATTTCTAGGAAGAAGGCATCTTTTTGTAGTCTGCTCTGGGAACACTGTTCTAGGGTCTGAAGGTAAAAGCAAAGATGAAAGCAGAACTGAAGAATATGAAGACGCTCCATGCACCTGTCCAACCTTTGTGCACTCTAGTTAACCTCCTGGGGCTGCAAATGTTTTTGATAAAACAGGGAGGTACCCTTGCTGGTCTCTGAAATGCCTCTAATCCCGTGTAGCCAGAAGAGTCCTGAACTCAGGGCCACTTGACTTTTTTTTAGTGCTAATAACTTTATGAAGAGTGTGAGCGTTCTAGCAAACCACTGTTTGGCCTAGAAATTCCTTGTCCCCATTGATCCTCTTATACCTTATAGGCCAGTGTGAACAGTATCTGTAGACTTCCTGTATCCCAGAGGAGGTGAGAGTGGTCAATCTTGAAAGCTGGGTATAAATTTGAAGTTTCCATAGAGACCGCTGCCTATTCTGGTACTGAAAATTCCCAGGTACAAGAAAAGCCATAGAGACTGGTCTATCCAAGGAGACAAGCAATGCTGTTTGAACATTATTCATGTTTGGAGATAGGGACTCTAGGCATTTTTTGAGCACTTGAATGTAAGGTCTTAATAAATTTATATTTCCAGCAGTTGGGTAACATGGCTATGTGTGGCAGTCTCTTCACTTTTAATAGTGTGAAGCATGCTTGAAGAGATGTATGGATTTGTTGTTTTTTTTTCCACATTGTTTCTGAAGAAAGGTCTTGTATTCATGCTAAACATTTCTATCCATTATGAGATTCATTATTATTATTATTATTATTATTATTATTATTATTATTATTTAATCTTTTTTATTGTCCAGCCATTGTCTCCCTCCCAGTCTGCCCTTCAACAGTTCCTCATCCCATTCCTCCTCCCCTGTCTCTAAGAGGACCCCTCCCCCCAGCACCCAGCGTCTTCTTATGCAGGTTTATTGAGCGAGGCCACCTGGGATTGAGGAGACACTGGGTTCCATACCGAAGATGACTTGACTTACTAAGATTTTGTCACCACTCTGTGAAAGCACACTCATCCAATTGTGGTATTTGCTTCTGAAACAGACATCAACAAAATACATGCCACACTCAGGGATGGATTGGAAAATGTACTTCATGGGCGCTGGAGATCACCCAGGGCCTAAAAATACTAGCTACAGTTCCAGAGCACCTGGTTCAGACCCTAGTACCCAAGACATGTAGGATGCTACCATTTGTAGCTCTAGTTCTGAGGGATCTGATATGCTATTCTGCCTTCCATGGGCACTGAGCACGTAAGGTGCACGGACATACATGCAGTTAATACACTCATACACACAAAATAAAAACAAATAGAAAAATGCGTTTCATGTTAGACATTTTTTTTCCCAACACTAATCCAATGTTAGTGTATTGAGCACATTTATATATTTGCTTTTAATTGAAATAGTCCCTTCTGGAAGGAGGTGAGAAACTAGTAAGATTCAGAAATAGAGAGAGAGAGAGAGAGAGAGAGAGAGAGAGAGAGAGAGAGAGAGAGAGAGAGGGCTGAGGTGAGGGCTAAAAGGAAACGACAAGAGCAAAGATGCTCCTGAAAGTTGCAAGCTTTCTAAGGCCACCATACCAAGGACACACTTAGGAGCAACTGCTTGGGGGAGGAGACTGTTCTGTAAATTGTCCAAAGAAATCCAGGAATGTAACTCTATGAGGACATGGAATAAAGATAAGACACAGAGACGCATAGATACACACACAGTGAATCTGGGATCGGGTATGGTTGTCTAATTCTCTGGGTACCACTGCAGTACCACTGCAATCCAGAACCCTTTATTATGTACAGGACAGGGAGACAGGTTCCATAGCCTCCATGGGAGGTCTCTGTAGGTAAGCAGTCTCGGGCTCTAAACATTCAGGAAGTGGGCACCAAGGCTGCTAATCTTTGCATATATATTAATCCTACATCAACACTCACAGTGGGACTCCCAAGAAAAGCTTTTCCATTCTTCTTGAGCCTGACCCATATGGGTAATAGATTTATCAATTCACAACAGGCAGAGAGGTCTTAAGAGTCTTTGACAGGCCATGCCCATATCACCATATGCATCCACTCAGAACTTCAATCACTCATGGCTTCTTATACCTATTAAGATTCGAAATCATACATACACAGTTAAATGACTAGCTTGTCTGCAGAAGCTTTCTTAAGGGAAAAATGGAATTTCATTTTCATTGTTGTCTGGAAAACGAGACATGTTATTTGGGGAAGTCAGCCCACTGTGCTGTGGGGCAGAAGGGTTTTTTTTGTTTTGTTTTGTTTTGTTTTGTTTTGTTTTGTTTTGTTTTGTTTGTCTGGGTTTTTAAAATTTCTATTGCTATCGTTTTGAAACAAGGTCTTTCTATATAGCTCTGATTGGCCTGGAATTTGTCATGTCCACTACTCCTGTTCTGAATTCCTTCCTCATCCTACAGAATACTGAGATTAAAAGTGTGAGCTTCCATCTCTGGCCTAAGTGAAGACATATTTGCAGAGACTTTGTCAGGTTATTTAATACACATGTCAGTCCTTGGACTGTACTCTAATTTTGTGTCATTCATCAACCAACTGATCCAATTACTGACTATAAATAATGGAGGTTATGTGATTATCCAAATGCTATGTTACACTATGTATTAATTTTGAGCATTTAGTTGGCCCCTGGGTCGTTTATCTGAGGTTAGTGTTAAGCCTCAGTTTCTGACTTTGCAACCTTGGAGACCAGACTCCAAATCAAGGTTAATTACACCTGGATCGTGTCGTTCTGGAAAACAATTTAATTTGAAGGTTGTTCTTACTATTCTTGTCCTTTCCCTCCTTTTGTTTCCTCTTTTTCTCCTCCACCCTGTTCACCCTCTCTCTCTTTTCTGTCTTTTCCTCTCTTGCTCTCTTACATTTTTTTATCTGTAACACCACAGTTCAAATTTGTGCTAAGCAATTACCTTCTCAGTAACCTATACCAAAGCCCATTCCACCCCCCCCCCCTTCTTAACTTTCTGCCATCAGTTTTCTGTTCCAAGAATTCTTTAATGTGGAGTTCCCCCATGTTCAAATGTTCTTTTCCTATTACGTATGTAGTCAGGTCTGCCAGGACAGTCATCAGGCTGACTCTATCTGGCTCAATGCCTAAAGCAGCGCATGCTAGACTGAGCTGGCTTTCTGGGTTCCATTTGCATTTGAAAGCCACTGGATGCTTAAGTGCTTTGTGGATCTCTCTGCTCAGGCTGCTCAGATGTGGCCCTTTCTGTGGGTTTAGATAACCAGTATAAACAAATAGCTGAAGGAGAGAAACATTACCACCCGTTAGTTAAGATTCAACTAAAACTGAAGGAATCAGCACTTCTCAAAGCTCAATTAAGTCAACCATCTCCTCTTCTGTGTTGTGTTCACTCTCAGTGGAGAGAGCTGATTGACTTATAGGAAGTCCTAGAGGGAAACACTTTATAAATGAACAGAATGAGAAGCATAAATATTCTATTTGTCATGACATTAAGTGCTGAGAGTTCAGCTTCCAGGTTAAGCACCCTGAATTATTCTCTATCTATAAAGAAATCAAGGGCTAGCACCATAGCCACGCATTTATTCTGCTGAGATGTGGGGGTCAATTGATACATCGTACTTTCAGCCAATATGAAATGGGTATTCAGTGTCGTCTGTCTAACATATCTAATATTACAAAAAGTTGAAACGTTGTGATTTTAACATTTGTGTCTATCATGACTTTTGTATAAAGGGATGAATTTTCTACTTATCCCAAACAGTATTTCAGATAATTTTTAAAACTTATGATTAAGTGTGCGAAGCCTGGATGGAGTGGATTTTAATCTCAGTTTGAGGGCTGATGAGATGGCTTCACTGGTAGAGGCACTTGCTACCGAGCTTGGTGGCCTGCATCCGTCATCAGAACTCACATGGTTGAAGGCGGGAATTGATTCCTACATGTTTTACTCTCTCTCTCTCTCTCTCTCTCTCTCTCTCTCTCTCTCTCTCTCTCACACACACACACACACACGCACACACCATACAGAACTAAAAAATAAATCTCAGTTTTCTCATATAACAGCCGTGTTATTTTCTATCCAAATTACAGGCTGCATTTGAAGCTTCAAGGTCGAGTGCTTATCTAACTTATGTGAGGGCCTGAGTTTGATCCCATTTACATAAAGAACAAAGTAGGTCTCATGTTTTAGTGCTAGGTAGATAACAAAAGTGGTTTAACATATATAAATTATTTGATATAGTCTCTATAATTTGTTTAATGCTACATCATAGTTTGTTATTATTATTATATTATTATGAAAAATGTCATTATTCAGATTTTTTGACAACTTACAAAGATTTTTTTCAGAGTAATAACTTCTTAGCTTATGAGAAATTACTTTCTGCTGGAGATTATTAATTAGGGCATACTTTTACAAAATTACATACTTGGCATTTATTCAATATAATCGAACAGTTTTCCTCTTTTATTCTTGAGTCTCATATTTCCATCAACTTATCTAACAAAATTCAGGTAATTATATTGAGGCAACATCATAACATAGATAGAAAAGCTTGTTTAGTAGTTAGTAGCTCCGCACATTCATCTGAACTATTTGTTAAGATATTTGAGTTTGGTCAAAGATATTATCTCTATTCCCTAGTATCTGAGACTGACTACCTATCTACCTATCCTTACTTTTACATATATATCTTTACATTAAAAGCCCATTTAACTTAAATTCCTGGATCATTTATTGTAAAGGAAATCATCTCAGCATTATTTGGTATTTGAGAAAGTAATTATTTATATTTTATGACATTATTGTATTGCTCTGTGACATCACATTTTTAGTAAATAGATAGCGTAAAGCATCTAACCGTGAGCAATGTAAAACAATACAGCAATTTCAGTTTGCCATGAGGAGAACTGGTTATTTCATTTATCATTCTTCATTTTACACGGACAACTTACCTTGAGGCCACGTTTACATGGAACTTGCTTCCCTCCAACCGGTGTCCCTGTCACTTGCAATGATTTCTAGTCTATGTCACCCAAAGCAATTTCAGGTAGTGCTTAATTTAAGGTGATTTACACTCACACACAGGCCACTGGGATCTAATTTACTGACCCCAGCATGCAGCGAGCTTTCATTGCCCCATTTTATGATAGAGCACATTTTAAAGATTTGTTTTACATTTTATTGTTGTAAATGTTGAATGTGATTTTCTCCATCTTCTTCTCTTAAAATTAGTGAGAGACATGAAACTACCTGCACTCCCAAATGAATGCTTTACTTCTTTTTATTTCTACAAATGTTTTATTTGAGATAGGAAGAGGGCACAGAGCACATGTGTTTAGAAAGTGGTATGTTACTGAAGTAAAAAAAGGTAAGGTGTCTCAAGAAATGTTATATTCAAAATCACATTAACAAGGTGAAGCATTGGAAAACTATTGAAAATCACTACAGCTTTGAGCATAAATTATGCAACTTATAAGATAATGAATATGTTAACCAATGTTCTGTTTTTGTTTGAAGCAACAAAAACAGAACAGTGACCTTAGTCTTGTTGAGAATTTAATTTTAAGATATGGGGAGTACCTGGGTAGTGGTGGCACACACCTTTAATCCCAGCACTTGGGAGGCAGAGGCAGGCAGATTTCTGAGTTCGAGGCCAGCCTGGTCTACAAAGTGAGTTCCAGGACAGCCAGAGCTATATAGAGAAACCCTGTCTCGAAAACCACAAAGAGAGAGAGAAAGAGAGAGAGAGAGAGAGAGAGAGAGAGAGAGAGCTCAGTATTAGAGTACTTCCCTAGCATGAACAAGGCCATGGGTTCAATCCTCAGCACTGTAAACATAACACTTTTACCCACTACAAATATATTTATATATAAATATATAATATATGCATAATATATATAATATCTATATTTTCCATGGGTGAAGTAGAACACGTCCATGCTTTTAACAACTCTTTCTCACATTGTAAGTCTTGTCTAAAGAACTTTCACTGTATACCAAGGAAAGATTTAGTAAGCCTCAGAAAAGGATTTGAAAATGGAGAGGGTCATGATTCTATTTTTGTTGTTTGTATTTTGTTTCTCACTACTTTGTTTAAAAAGTAGTTATTCCGAGCCTCTTTCTATCCTGTTGGATTCACACTATAAAGGAGAAAGTTGAGAATTCACTTTTTATTTGTCCCAGAAATATTGTTCCCCAGCTTGTTGGCAATGCAAGCAAACATTCGGTTTCTGCCTAATGTTATTTTGATCAGAGCTGAACTGTGTACCTTCTCGCTAGCTCGCGTTTCAGGATCTTGGATGAGGGTGAAAGTGACTTGCCAGGTTTCCAATCCTTTCCTCATCTTTTTAGCTTCACTTTTTTTTGGCCTATGTGCTCTTCCTGGCAAAGAGAGAGCAGCAGCATGTTCTCATCACTGGATGATAGCAGTAATATGTTTTAAACATGCTACAGTGTTCTTGGACCCTCTCGTTAGGCAGACTTCAGATTTGTCTGAGCTCTTCCTCTTGCTCCCGTGTTTGAGCTGCTAAGTAATTTAGAAGAACACTCTCTACCTACGTGAGCAATGTTTTGATTTGGCAGCATGCACACAGAAGAAGAAGCATGGCACACTACACACTCAGAAAGTCAGCCTCTGGGAACCTCTTAGGTGTTGTGCATGTCCTTAATGTCACTTCTCTCCAGATGTTCATGGGCCTCAGACTACTTCCTGGGCTCGAGTTCTTCTGTTCTTCAATTACACTGCTGATGCTTCCTCTGTCAAGCAGCTGGCAAAAGGACAATGTGCTAGCAAAACATGAGACCCTAAAGTCAGTGAGTTCTTGTATTAGGCTTCTAGCTAGGCTCTCAATGTACCTAGTAGCTACATCTTAACATAGAACACTGAGTTTTAACTTGGAGTTTGAAAGAACATGCTGATGTGCTTTTGAACAGTCGTGTGACATAATTCAGTGTATATCTTTACTTTATTACTTTTCCACATGCAGAACATTGGCTGTTTCAACAGGAAATAAAAATAAATGGAGCCAAAAAGGTGGCCCAGTGAGTATAAATAAAGCTTGCAGGGGAATCCTGACAACCTGAGTCTGATCCCTGAAACCCATGTGAAAAGCTGCAGTGTCATGCATTCCTAAGCCCAGAGTTTCTGTGGGGAATTGGGAGACAGAGACAGGAGAACTCTTCTGAAATTCTCAGGTAAGCAATCTTAGAGGCTAGTGTGTGGGGCCAGAACCACAAGAGCAACCAACAACTCTGCCTCAAAACAAAATAGACGGTCATACCGGACTCACAGCTATTTTCCTCTAACCTCCTCACATGCTGCAGAACTCACTCATCACATAATTAAAAAATAAATAAAAAATTTAAAGCTCCTTGCTTAAAATATTTGAATATATAGCTATGTTTAGATTCATTTAAATATTATACCATGCATAGAAAAAGGTGTATTTCCTCACTAGTGCATTAAATATGCAAAAGTTAAGGATATTTTGCAGACTTCAAATGAAAGATATTTCTGTTTTAAAATAATCTCTGTTTTTATAGTTTTGTAGGAGTTCCAGAGCTATTTGTTTTGGATTCTATAAATCATAGCAGACTGCTAGTTCCTTTATTTCAGGGACTGACAAGTACTTCTTTACTCAAAAGGAACAAGTATTCTGTCTTCTTACAAGTTATTGTTAAGGAGACTCCAGAGATTTGCAAAACAACACCCACATTGGTTTCAAGATACAAATAAAACAAGCTGGAAGTGACCTAAACGCCTCCTCTCTAATGGCTAGCTTCTGCAGTAGCAGAGAGTGTTATAACATCTTTTCTTCAAGAAGATACCTAAGGGCAATGGCAATAGGCTATACTGTTTTGTTTTGGGAGTCTTCCTGGACTCCTCTGACCAACAACTCAAGGGGACATTTTCCATTCCTGGCACAGATGTTTCCATTGAATTGTCTATTGATTTTTTTTTTTGGGGGGGGAATTATATCTCCAAGACGGGTAACTTTATTTAATTTATTTATATATGTATATACACATTACACAAATGTCTTAGGGTTTTACTGCTGTGAATAGGCACCATGACCAAGGCAAGTCTTATAAAGGACAGCATTTATTTGGGGCTGGCTTACAGTTCAGAGGTTCAGTCCATTATCATCACGGTGGAAACATGGGCCTCATGGGCATCTAGGCAGGCATGGTTCAGGAGGAGCTGAATGTTCTACATCTTCATCTGAAGGCTGCTAGCAGAATACTTGCTTCCAGGCAGCTTGGAGTAAGGTGTTGAAGCCCATGCCCACAGTGACACACCTACTCCAACAAGGCCACATCTACATCAAGGCCAAACCTTCAAATAGTGCCAATCGTTGGGCCAAGCATATATAAAGTATCACAAAAACATGATATTTATTTTAAAATAAATATAATGTAATGTTTCCTTTTGGCTTTTTTAAATCCTCTTCTCTTCATTCCCTTCTTTCTTACCTTCTCTCCCTCCTCTTCAGAGAAAGATATCTTTTCCATGTCTCTCCACGTCAATGCATCTGTTTTCTCTTTTCCCTCTCTTGGGCTGCTTTTATCTCACCCATGTTGTACTTCTGTACTTATCATGAACTTTGCTGATAAATAAATGGATCCAGAAAAAATTATACAGAGGTAACCTAGACTCAAAAAGACAGAACATGTTCTTTCACTAAGTGAAGTATTGGCTCCTCAAGACTCATGGAGAAAAGGAGTCATCGCCTTCAGTTTTGTACCAACTGTGACCTTATTGGGCTCCAGCTGACAGTTCAAATGCAATGGTCAAACAGATGGCCTCGGTTCAACGAAGTGGGTCACAAAATAAAACAGTAAAAACAAAACCAAAAAGAATCGTGAATTTTGTAAATGGACTGATAAGGATAAGGTGTAGTTCATAGAGATAGAAGTTGGTGTGAGGTGACGGTAATCTGAATACATTATATACATGTATGAGACTGTCAAAGAGCAAAATTAATTGATACAAAATTCAGGTGAGTTGCAATAGAGCAAGATACCCAAAGTTGACTTTTGGCCTATAACATAAAAACTCTCTATCTCTGTTTCTGTCTCTTGTCTCTGTCTGTCTGTCTGTCTGTCTGTCTGTCTGTCTGTCTGTCTCTATGTCTATCTCTCTCTCTGTCTATCTCTCTATCTCTCTCTGTCTCTCTCTCACACATACACACAAATACACACATATACACAATATACTACTACTACTATTACTACAAACAACAACAACAATAACAACAAGTTTAAAATGTTAGTTATTGAATAGAAGTTTGTATGGAGTCTCTTTTCCCTCTCAGTAGTCATGGAGTAAAGCTACTGATGTCTGTATAAGCATTCCTTTGTCTCCCTGTTTTGTAATTAGTGAATCTATTTTTTCTTTGCTGAACATTCTGCATGATTTTGTTTTTTCTGTCCTGTTTAATTTCTTCCTGATTTGTAAAACAACCACCAGAGTCAGGTTTGTGATTTAGCTATAATGACATTTGATGGAAAAACCAGAAAGGAGAAACTGTCCTTCTGAGATGAACTGTTGTCTTTTGTGTGGCTCCTCCATCTGGATATAATTGGTGGGCCTGGCTAATCTCAGAATGAGAGGGGCTCACACTGAAAAGACCATCTGCATATGTGCATCTCTGAAGCCAGAAGTCATTTCTCCACCAGATAAAGGAAATTTCTACTGAAGAGACCCACATATTTGAACAAATATTCAGCCACATAAATGTAATAGAACCCTTACAATCATATCTCACACAATTACAAGAAACATGAAGGTCAAGTTCATCTCCCCAAATCTCAACCTTTTGGTTTTTATAAACATTGATGGCCTGGTCTCTCAACTTGCTACATAGTTTAAGTAGACACTAAGACACACAAAGTTTTGCATAGCAGTTTCATTACAATAAGCTGATCAACTAATTTCACATATCCAATATGATGCTCTTTGAGGAGTCTATCTCATGTAAATTAACGTCACCAAGTAGTTGTCATTAATTTAACCTGTTATGTGATAGAAAGCTTGCTTACCAAAATGAAGTAGTTCCTTACTTCAACCTGTTACATCAAACCACCATTAACTGAATAACAGAAACAATAAAAAATTATGTCCTGTTAGTTTTGCCCTTGTTTTTAGTTTTAGTTTTGATATTATGTTTCATTTCTGAGTCAGGTTTTCAGGTGGAGCAGAATGACCTTCAATGGTTGATAGTCTTGATTCCACCCCTCTCTGTGTTACAGATTAAGTAATCCTATATTCTTAAATTATAGACAGGGAGTTCAAGAACTTTCTGACGTCCCTTTTGTTGTTTTAGTTTAACTGGGTTAATTTTGGGGACCTTCAGGCATAATTTATTTTAATCATTTTTACCCACCTCTAACTCCTACCATACCTCTTCAGATCCCTCTTCAATTTATGGACTCTTCTTTAATTATTGTAATACATCCATGCACATGTTTATGCATACCAATGCAATCTCCTAGATCCATTAGTATTGCGTATATGTGCATCTTTTTAGTGATGACCACTTCTTGGGATTGGGTAAGCCACCAAAAGCCTCATTCCTAGAGTACTCTGATTTTGTTTTTGTTTCTTTCTTTGGTTTTAGTAGCCACACATTGCATGTGGTTCTTCATCAAGGGACGGACCCTCAAGAGATTTCTCCCATCGATGATGGCATGTAAACTACTGTTGTCACTGTGCTGGTCTTCTTTAGATGATCATAGCTTGAGATATCATGAGTGTAGTGTTGACATATCGAAGATACTACTTCACAGCAGGTGTCCTGGTTCTCTTGTCTTAGAATCTTTTCAGCTCTACTTCTATAATATACCCAAAACTTAGGTGTGGAAGTTGTGTTGTAGACATATAAATTGGCGTTGGGCACTCCAAGACGACTTAATTCCTGTTTATTGAGCAGTTGTGGATTTCTATATGGTTTTTATATGTTCTAAAAGGAACTTCTTTTGTGAGTGGTGAAACCTACATTTATTTGTGTGTATGAGACTAAGTTTGGAAAATACAGTTAACATTTGTATTAACTTAAGAAAGCAGCAGTAGTAGATTCTTTTCCAGGGCCCTTACCAGTCAGGGATAGTTCTCTGTGTTTATAGTATCAGGCATGAATTCCCTTTTACTGAGTATGCCACAAGTCCAATTAGATGGCAGTTGGTCATCCCCACGTTTAAGTGTCACTATTGTATATTGTTGTGACGATCATTGCTGTGGTTCATAGATGCCACACCAGGGTAGGACTCTTGGCTGCTTTTCTTCCCTAGCAGATTAAATAGCACCTTGGCTATTATGAGAGCTTGTTCTCAGAAAGGGAATTCCAGGTCACCTCTAGATCAGTTTTTTTCAAATCTGGGGTCACTGCAGACTAGACATTCTTTAGTACTATCTGGGACTGTCTTGCTAACTGGTTTCTTAAATATAGAAGTCTACTATAGCAGGTTAATTATTATAAAAACTAGCATCTAATACATATATTTCTGCTGCTTACATAACAAATCAGAAAAGAAATTGCTTAAAAACATGTTTATTGTTTATCACATCACTAAGAGAAATCTAGGTGCTGTCTGATGCTGGATTTCATGGAACTGAAATCAGTTGCCACAAGAACCATTTTTTTCTCAAATCCTAGCCATTATTCAACCTCTAAGTTAATTTGTAATGTTGTCAGATTTATGTTCTATGAAACTCCAGGATTGGCAGCCCACTTCCTTATTATATGTTGACTAAAGGTATTTTGTATCTTCTAGAAGTTGACAAATTTCTTATCTCTACTTTTTTGTTTTTGTTTTTGTATTGTATTTTCAAAACAGAGTGGCACATTGAATCATTCTTGTGTTTCAAATTGTTTGCAAGGTAATATATTTACTTTAATGTAGAGGTGATCTGAATATGCCACTTTGGCATAAGAACAATTTTGAGCTGGCAGAAACTTAAATCAACAGATGTATACATAGTTCTTCAGTCTTTTCTATTTAAAAATGTAATAAAAAATTCCCCTCAAGGTAGATGTGCCCCCTGTTCCTCTACCAGGGACAAAAAGAACTCATATCACCAAAATGTGAAGGTGATACCAAAGCAAGTTTGCATCAACGGACTTTATTAAAATACCTTTCATGTTCGGTTAGTACCAGTATTTATGTCCTTGTCACACCACAATTTATCATTCATATAAATATTAACTAAATTGTGAGTTCTTATTATTCTGTTCTTTGTTAGTTTAATTGATAAGCCCTAAGGGGCAGAACTAAAAGCATAGAGGAAACATTTTTCTTCTTCAGTAAGGTTAGCTGATTAGCAATCTTAACTTCTTCTCCCAAGGCCCTACCGAGCACTGTTCACATTAGTGTTTGATTGAGTAAGGGACAAGAACTAGAAGGAGAGGTATTTGTCTAATTGTGCATACCATAATTTGTATACCTAAAATTAATTAATAGACATCTACAGTATGACTTTTATGTTTATTGGGTTTTTTTTGCAAATATTGTTGTATAATTTTTCTGGGGCCACATAAAGAAACAAATATTTACCCCAGATAGAACACCAGAAGACTAAAGAAAGGATATTTTTTTCAAATCCAGATTGATGAAACTGGTAGTTTCATTTACAGGGACAAGGGTAAGTCATAAGGCAGGTATAACACCAAGAAGCCCTTTAGATGACTTATAAAAATCTGTAACACTGAAGAGGCCCATTCTTGTTAATTGTCTGTTATGGGATAGAGATTGGCATCCTATGGAGGGAAACAAGAGGATGAAGATCTTGTGGCGATCTACTGAGGACCTCATGAACCATGTGACCTCCAAGTAGCTCCACAAGCAGATCTTAATAGCCTTGATATCTCAAGGGGCCTTGTGGACAATTCTCTCTACTTCAAGATAGCAATGGATATGACAACAGTGACTATGACAGCAACATCCATGGCAGTGATGGTAAAATCCAGAAGACACAGTTTTGCTACAAGTACAAATGACATAAAAATGAGAAGATAGGTTAATTTTGTCTAAGAGGTTATGTTCAGTGGAGAAAAGTCATTGTCATGATATACTAAGATGATATAGAAACTGACTTAGCAAAGCCATGAGAAATGGTCCAGGACTAGAATGGTGTCCTGCCTCACAGTCCACGTAAGACAGAGCTGGTGACATTTGAATAAGCATTGTATAATGAAGGAATTGAGACAGCCTTCTAGCAAACTTGCTCCATGAATTATCTTGTATCATAGAAGTCAGTCTACTATTAATTTGTTCTTTTAGTACCTGATGTAATTATATACATACACACACACACATACATGCATAAATATATACATACATCTCCTCCATCAGAATTTGGTTTTCAGGACAGACAGAATGACAGTTCTATTGGGGAATTCAAATGATACCAATACTGATCAATTTTAAATTAGAAAACAGATTATCAAGCCAACTTAGTCACTCTTCCCAAGGTTGACCATCCCTTTGGGCTCCTTTGGGGGTAACCTGCCCTTCCTTAGCCCAACATCATAGAAAAATGTGGAATTTATTATGGACACAGGAAGGAAGAAAGAAAGAGGAAGGAAGAGAGGGAAGGAAAGAAGGAACAGAGGGAGGGATGGAGGAAGGGAAGAAGGGAGAAGATACCAGGGCAACTGCCCCTTCTCAGCTTCTAATGAGAAACACAATGTGACTGCATGGTTTCCCACCTGTATATCAAGGACAGTAGTCTCTTATAACATCCTCATGAATAATTTGAAAATGACAAAACAAAAGGGAAGAGCTTTGAAGGTTTTCGGGAAGTTATGAGGTATAACAGCAAGGTCATTGAGTTTAGGGGAACAATGTTCCTTACATACCTCTTCAATTAGAACAAGTCTCACAGAGCTTATTTGCTTAAGAAAGACAATCATGGAAACTACCATCCTCACAGAGAATTTTCTTTCAAATGTAGCATTTAGGCTTCAGTGGTCAGTGTTGCAAGGAAGGTACTGATTTAATTTTTGTCCTTTGCAGGGCCAGCATAAAAAGCTAATTAATACAGACAAGACTTGTACTAAGTAGCTTTAAAGCCTCAACCTCGTCAGTCCACTAAAAGGAAATCCTGGAAGCAAGGCATTTTAAAGGCTCTGTGGACATAGGGCACTCTCACAGTAGATTGCAGGCCAAATGGACATGCTGCTCACTCTGTGGTGTCAGATACTCAGACACTGGGAGGGAACCTAAAGTGACACACCTTCCTAGGAGAGCCACAGAAACACTGCAGTGTATGAATAAAGGCACCTCATTCTGAATTAACGTTCTGTACACTTTGTATGTGTTTATGTTTGTACAATGATGTTATCATATATATGTGTGTTTATGTAAGGAGAGTGTGTAGGTTTATTGTTTGTGCACATGTGCATGTGCAAGTGCATGTATGTGCACATATGTATGTATGTATGTGCATGTGTGTGTGTGTATGAGTGTTTATATCTAAAGTTGAAATTAAGTGCCTTCCTTGATCATTCTCCAATTTATTGATGCCGAATCTCTTAATGAGCCCAGGCCAGTTTAGCTGGGTAGCTTGTAAGGTCAGATTTTTGTCTCTGCTGGGATTGCAGGTGAACCACCATACTTGTGTGGCAATTAAGTGGGTTCTGGGGATCTGAAGTCTCATTCTCACATTTGTGCAGCCTCCCAAGAGGACACCAAGATCTTCATCTATTTGAGACATCTCCCAAGTCCCAATTAATTTATCTTTAGAAGAGAAAAGAGTTTCTTGTATTAAACTCTCATTTGTCTACGTTTTAGAATTTACCATTTTTATTCTTTGTTAAAAATAACAAATAAGTAAGAAAATTACCCACATGCTCTGGCAAATCAAAGTCAGTCAGGACTTGATTTTCAACTCTGTGTTCCAGATTATGTAAATTAAGTTCATTGCAGTCATGGATTTGTTCTTGTTAAATTCACCATAAATATAACTTTGTTGTTGTTTGCTTGTGGCTTGTCCATTTGTTCCAATGACTATTGTCATGAAAAAAAAAATCTGCCCAAATTTGGCTGAATGAAATGAATGTGCTCATGACTTTTGTCAGTCAGGAGTTTCTGTAGAGGGGAGTGGATATGGACTTTATTTTAAAGTATCAGGGGGTTAGGTGATACAAGTTTAACAGTAGGGGCTGGAGAGATAGCTGTTGTTAAGGTACTTACCCTACTGTGCATGAAGATCTGAGTTTGACCACCAGAATTCACAGAAAATGCTGGGTGTGGTGGCATACATTTATAAACCAGAGCTGGGGTGGCAGAGACGAGAGGATCTCCAGGTTTCACTGGTCAGCCTGCCTAGCAGAATTTGTGAGTTCCGAACCATATGAGAGACTTTTTCTTTTCTTTTCTTTTCTTTTCTTTTCTTTTCTTTTCTTTTCTTTTCTTTTCTTTTCTTTTCTTTTCTTCTCTTCTCTTCTCTTCTCTTCTCTTCTCTTCTCTTCTCTTCTCTTCTCTTCCTCTCTTTCTCTCTTTCTCTCTTTCTCTCTTTCTCTCTTTCTCTTTCTCTCTTTCTCCCTTTCTCTCTCTTTCTTCTTTCTTTCTTTCTTTCTTTCTTTCTTTCTTTCTTCCTTCCTTCCTTCCTTCCTTCCTTCCTTCCTCCCTTTCTTTTTTTTTTTAAGTGGATGTTTCTTGAGGGAAGGCACCCTAGTCTGACCTTGAGCCTCCACAAAAACGTGCAAGCATAACCTATATACATATGAAAACCCACAGATAAACACACACACACACACACACACACACACACAGTATTTAAAAGTTGGAAGGATGTTTAGGATCTCATGTTTTCTGATTTATATTCACTATAAGACTGTCCCAGGGCTGGAGATACTCAAAGTCTAGGCTGCCACCAAATGCACTGACCCTTGGTCTCTCCAAGTTTCTTGGCTTTTTCCATAGTATTGTGGCTTGCATGGAAGGTGAACTCTCTAACTTCAACTACGATAATGCTACAGGTGTCACACGGTATTACCATTGTTACTCTTTGCACTGATGTTAGTCTCATATCTGCTCACCATGGGTTAAGACTGGATATCACTGATGACCAATACTGCTCACATTCAAAGGAAATGGTGCACAGACTGCTTTCGCTTGGAGAAGCACGAGGCCATTGCTGAAGAATCAAGGGTAAGATGGAAGACTCTGTGGCTACCTCTGAAAATACAGCTTGCCATGGTGATCATTGTAGTGTGCTGTTTATTATCTGCTTGGGAGTATCTTTCTTTCCACAGCGTGTCTTGCTTGTCCGCCATTATACATTTGGGGACAATAAGAAAGAGATATTTAATGGTGTCCAAATATGAAATGAAATTGCATCTCCTAGCAGTTGTGATAAGAAGAACTAGACTTTTAAAAGTAATAACTTACTATTAAGCTTACCTCTGACATGGCAGGTACATTTTATTTAAAATTCTATGTATTTTCCAAGAAGAGTTTATCTCTCTTTATTCACGGAAACTGGGTTAGCCAAAGAGCAGATGGCATGCCCATAATGCCTTTGGGCAGATGTTCTCATTTGGGCCATAACATGTGAATAAAAATGCCATATTCTAAACAGTCTCATCTTCCACAGTAATTACTGGAGACTGTCCAACATGTGCAGAGGCCTTTTATAGCTGTGCATTATATTGGCCAGATCTACTGCTGGAGGCTCCATGGTCAGGCTGTTTAGTTAAGTATTGTAGTGGATTATTTTACTTCATCAATTTAATATTTATAAAATAACCATAGTCCATATATGTTTTACACATGGAATTTAGGGCTAAGTTGAAGATAATTATTTTATTAATTCTAAAGTTCTTTATTTTTAGCATTTTGAATATTATTGTTCCAACGAGAGCATATAACTGTTGTCTCCTATAATAGATTAGAAATCTGAAAATAAATCTATTCCAAAAAAGTTTTCTTCTTTGGAGAACCTGTATGAAGCTGAGCAATCGAAACAATGAATGTGACTTCATAGTATGCTTAAAGATAAATTTTAACCATAGAAGATTCCAAGAGGATTTTTTGCCATCAAATTGAGGTGTTCATCATTAGAAGAGCATACAGAAATACAAGAGATAAGCTTTGTTCAGTGGTGGAAGTGAACATTGATGAACAAAGGGAGGGTTCTGTGCTTGTTGCACACAAAGCTTTGTGGGGGTTGTCATCTTGTCAATCTTGAATACAGTCGGTCATTCAGAGATTCTTTATAGACACTTTAGTTTGAAGAATTCCAGTGTTTGCCTGAAACACAAAGAGCGGTGATAGAAGAAACTCTATAAATCCTCATCGACACTGAT